>NW_027507900.1:741196-903696 GCF_037356315.1 Lithobates pipiens
GAGAGCGGCAGGGGCCCGTGTAGGGGGGAGAGAGCGGCAGGGGCCCGTGTAGGGGGGAGAGAGTGGGCCTGTGTAGGAGAGCTCCATTCAGCCTCTGATCCCATGGAGAGATCATCCTCTAATGATGGACAACGTGAGGAACCCTGAGAGTGAGGCTTGGATTATTTCTCTGAATAAAGCTTCCCTTCTGGAGGAGATGGAGAGATTGAATATTGTACAGGGTAATGGTCAGAGGAAACGTGGTGGTCCTCCTGCAGACTGGGTTGGAGAGGGAATATGGTGGTCCTCCTACAGACTGGGTTGGAGAGGGAATATGGTGGTCCTCCTACAGACTGGGTTGGAGAGGGAATATGGTGGTCCTCCTGCAGACTGGGTTGGAGAGGGAATATGGTGGTCCTCCTACAGACTGGGTTGGAGAGGGAATATGGTGGTCCTCCTGCAGACTGGGTTGGGAGGGAATATGGTGGTCCTCCTGCAGACTGGGTTGGGAGGGAATATGGTGGTCCTCCTGCAGACTGGGATGGAGAGGGAATATGGGGGCCCTCCTGCAGACTGGGTTGGAGAGGGAATATGGGGGTCCTCCTGCAGACTGGGTTGGAGAGGGAATATGGGGGTCCTCCTACAGACTGGGTTGGAGAGGGAATATGGTGGTCCTCCTGCAGACTGGGTTGGGAGGGAATATGGTGGTCCTCCTGCAGACTGGGTTGGAGAGGGAATATGGTGGCCCTCCTGCAGACTGGGTTGGAGAGGGAATATGGGGGCCCTCCTGCAGACTGGGTTGGAGAGGGAATATGGTGGCCCTCCTGCAGACTGGGTTGGAGAGGGAATATGGTGGTCCTCCTGCAGACTGGGTTGGAGAGGGAATATGGTGGCCCTCCTGCAGACTGGGTTGGAGAGGGAATATGGGGGCCCTCCTGCAGACTGGGTTGGGAGGGAATATGGTGGTCCTCCTGCAGACTGGGTTGGAGAGGGAATATGGTGGTCCTCCTTCAGACTGGGTTGGAGAGGGAATATGGTGGCCCTCCTGCAGACTGGGTTGGAGAGGGAATATGGTGGCCCTCCTGCAGACTGGGATGGAGAGGGAATATGGTGGGCCTCCTGCAGACTGGGTTGGAGAGGGAATATGGTGGCCCTCCTGCAGACTGGGATGGAGAGGGAATATGGTGGTCCTCCTTCAGACTGGGTTGGAGAGGGAATATGGTGGTCCTCCTGCAGACTGGGTTGGAGAGGGAATATGGTGGCCCTCCTGCAGACTGGGTTGGAGAGGGAATATGGGGGCCCTCCTGCAGACTGGGTTGGAGAGGGAATATGGGGGCCCTCCTGCAGACTGGGATGGAGAGGGAATATGGTGGTCCTCCTTCAGACTGGGTTGGAGAGGGAATATGGTGGTCCTCTTGCAGACTGGGTTGGAAAGGGAATATGGTGGCCCTCCTGCAGACTGGGTTGGAGAGGGAATATGGTGGTCCTCCTTCAGACTGGGTTGGAGAGGGAATATGGTGGTCCTCCTTCAGACTGGGTTGGAGAGGGAATATGGGGGTCCTCCTGCGAACTGGGTTGGAGAGGGAATATGGTGGTCCTCCTGCAGACTGGGTTGGAGAGGGAATATGGGGGCCCTCCTGCAGACTGGGTTGGAGAGGGAATATGGTGGTCCTCCTGCAGACTGGGTTGGAGAGGGAATATGGGGGTCCTCCTGCAGACTGGGTTGGAGAGGGAATATGGTGGCCCTCCTGCAGACTGGGTTGGAGAGGGAATATGGTGGTCCTCCTGCAGACTGGGATGGAGAGGGAATATGGTGGTCCTCCTTCAGACTGGGTTGGAGAGGGAATATGGTGGCCCTCCTGCAGACTGGGTTGGAGAGGGAATATGGGGGTCCTCCTGCAGACTGGGTTGGAGAGGGAATATGGGGGTCCTCCTGCAGACTGGGTTGGAGAGGGAATATGGTGGCCCTCCTGCAGACTGGGTTGGAGAGGGAATATGGTGGTCCTCCTGCAGACTGGGATGGAGAGGGAATATGGTGGTCCTCCTTCAGACTGGGTTGGAGAGGGAATATGGTGGTCCTCCTTCAGACTGGGTTGGAGAGGGAATATGGTGGTCCTCCTTCAGACTGGGATGGAGAGGGAATATGGTGTCCCTCCTTCAGACTGGGTTGGAGAGGGAATATGGTGGTCCTCCTTCAGACTGGGATGGAGAGGGAATATGGTGTCCCTCCTGCAGACTGGGTTGGAGAGGGAATATGGGGGCCCTCCTGCAGACTGGGTTGGAGAGGGAATATGGTGGTCCTCCTGCAGACTGGGTTGGAGAGGGAATATGGTGGCCCTTCTGCAGACTGGGTTGGAGAGGGAATATGGGGGCCCTCCTGCAGACTGGGTTGGAGAGGGAATATGGTGGTCCTCCTGCAGACTGGGATGGAGAGGGAATATGGGGGCCCTCCTTCAGACTGGGTTGGAGAGGGAATATGGTGGTCCTCCTGCAGACTGGGTTGGAGAAGCTCCTTCACTTGGGTGTTGCGTCTTCATCCCTACAGATCTGTTCATACGCGTCTTCACTTCTGTCTCCTTGTGTACAGACTACCATGTGGTCACCGTCCAATGCTGACCACAACTCCAACATCGTCCATCGCAGCATGGACACCGACAGCAAGAAGATATTACATCTCACCCTGGAGATCATCTACCTGCTGACCGGAGAGGTGAGGAGGATTCTGGGAGGTCACATGACCGGAGGGGGGGATTCTGGGAGGTCACATGACCGGAGGGGGGATTCTGGGAGGTCACATGACCGGAGGGGGGGATTCTGGGAGGTCACATGACCGGAGGGGGGGGATTCTGGGAGGTCACATGACTGGAGGGGGGGGATTCTGGGAGGTCACATGACCGGAGGGGGGGGATTCTGGGAGGTCACATGACCGGAGGGGGGGATTCTGGGAGGTCACATGACCGGGGGGGGGGATTCTGGGAGGTCACATGACTGGAGGGGGGGATTCTGGGAGGTCACATGACCGGAGGGGGGGGGGATTCTGGGAGGTCACATGATCGGAGGGGGGGGATTCTGGGAGGTCACATGACCGGAGGGGGGGGGGGGATTCTGGGAGGTCACATGACCGGAGGGGGGGGGGATTCTGGGAGGTCACATGACCGGAGGGGGGGGGGGATTCTGGGAGGTCACATGACCGGAGGGGGGGGATTCTGGGAGGTCACATGACCGGAGGGGGGGGGGGGATTCTGGGAGGTCACATGACCGGAGGGGGGGGGATTCTGGGAGGTCACATGACCGGAGGGGGGGGGATTCTGGGAGGTCACATGACCGGAGGGGGGGGGATTCTGGGAGGTCACATGACCGGAGGGGGGGGATTCTGGGAGCACATGACCGGAGGGGGGGATTCTGGGGTAGGTCACATGACATCACTGTGGAGGTGTTTGGGGTGTGATATAAGAAGGGTGTCGGTCTCTCGGATGTTCTGGTTCTGTATTGATCCGCAGGATTACATTATTGTGAAGAGGTCAGGTGATCATGTCCCACCAATCAGGAAAACTCGTATCTCGGCCTCCAATCCCCTGTCAGAGCAGAAAATCCTGGAACTGATTCATCAAATCACAGAGCTGCTGACTGGACGGGTGGGTGACCTCATTGTGTGTAATGGATGGAGAGCAGTGACCTCATTGTGATGTCATTCATCATATTTATGACTCTGTTTATGTTTATAGGGATCTTTAGAAGCTGAAAAGGAAGTGCCTTGTCCCCGCCCCACTTTTGTCACATGGTATGATGATAGTTATTGTCATTTTTATCTTTTTGGAGCTGCAGTTACATAGAGCCCATACTGTATCAGAGCTCTAATCCTAGGTGGTCCGGCCCATAGAGCCCATACTGTATCGGAGCTCTAATCCTAGGTGGTCCGGCCCATACTGTATCAGAGCTCTAATCCTAGGTGGTCCGGCCCATACTGTATCAGAGCTCTAATCCTAGGTGGTCCGGCCCATAGAGCCCATACTGTATCAGAGGTCTAATCCTAGGTGGTCCAGCCCATAGAGCCCATACTGTATCAGAGCTCTAATCCTAGGTGGTCCGGCCCATAGAACCCATACTGTATCAGAGGTCTAATCCTAGGTGGTCCGGCCCATAGAGCCCATACTGTATCAGAGGTCTAATCCTAGGTGGTCCGGCCCATAGAACCCATACTGTATCAGAGCTCTAATCCTAGGTGGTCCGGCCCATAGAACCCATACTGTATCAGAGCTCTAATCCTAGGTGGTCCAGCCCGTAGAGCCCATACTGTATCAGAGCTCTAATCCTAGGTGGTCCAGCCCGTAGAGTCCATACTGTATCAGAGCTCTAATCCTAGGTGGTCCGGCCCTAGAGCCCATACACTATCAGAGCTCTAATCCTAGGTGGTCCAGCCCATAGAGCCCATACTGTATCGGAGCTCTAATCCTAGGTGGTCCGGCCCATAGAGCCCATACTGTATCAGAGCTCTAATCCTAGGTGGCCCGGCCCATAGAGCCCATACTGTATCAGAGCTCTAATCCTAGGTGGTCCAGCCCATAGAGCCCATACTGTATCAGAGGTCTAATCCTAGGTGGTCCGGCCCATAGAGCCCATACTGTATCAGAGGTCTAATCCTAGGTGGTCCAGCCCATAGAGCCCATACTGTATCAGAGCTCTAATCCTAGGTGGTCCGGCCCATAGAGCCCATACTGTATCAGAGGTCTAATCCTAGGTGGTCCAGCCCATAGAGCCCATACTGTATCAGAGCTCTAATCCTAGGTGGTCCGGCCCATAGAGCCCATACTGTATCGGAGCTCTAATCCTAGGTGGTCCGGCCCATACTGTATCAGAGCTCTAATCCTAGGTGGTCCGGCCCATACTGTATCAGAGGTCTAATCCTAGGTGGTCCGGCCCATAGAGCCCATACTGTATCAGAGGTCTAATCCTAGGTGGTCCAGCCCATAGAGCCCATACTGTATCAGAGCTCTAATCCTAGGTGGTCCGGCCCATAGAACCCATACTGTATCAGAGGTCTAATCCTAGGTGGTCCGGCCCATAGAGCCCATACTGTATCAGAGGTCTAATCCTAGGTGGTCCGGCCCATAGAACCCATACTGTATCAGAGCTCTAATCCTAGGTGGTCCGGCCCATAGAACCCATACTGTATCAGAGCTCTAATCCTAGGTGGTCCAGCCCGTAGAGCCCATACTGTATCAGAGCTCTAATCCTAGGTGGTCCAGCCGTAGAGTCCATACTGTATCAGAGCTCTAATCCTAGGTGGTCCGGCCCATAGAGCCCATACACTATCAGAGCTCTAATCCTAGGTGGTCCAGCCCATAGAGCCCATACTGTATCGGAGCTCTAATCCTAGGTGGTCCGGCCCATAGAGCCCATACTGTATCAGAGCTCTAATCCTAGGTGGCCCGGCCCATAGAGCCCATACTGTATCAGAGCTCTAATCCTAGGGTGGTCCAGCCCATAGAGCCCATACTGTATCAGAGGTCTAATCCTAGGTGGTCCGGCCCATAGAGCCCATACTGTATCAGAGGTCTAATCCTAGGTGGTCCAGCCCATAGAGCCCATACTGTATCAGAGCTCTAATCCTAGGTGGTCCGGCCCATAGAGCCCATACTGTATCAGAGGTCTAATCCTAGGTGGTCCAGCCCATAGAGCCCATACTGTATCAGAGCTCTAATCCTAGGTGGTCCAGCCCATAGAGCCCATACTGTATCAGAGGTCTAATCCTAGGTGGTCCGGCCCATAGAGCCCATACTGTATCAGAGGTCTAATCCTAGGTGGTCCACCCCATAGAACCCATACTGTATCGGAGCTCTAATCCTAGGTGGTCCGGCCCATAGAGTCCATACTGTATCAGAGGTCTAATCCTAGGTGGTCTGGCCCATAGAGCCCATACTGTATCAGAGCTCTAATCCTAGGTGGTCCAGCCCATAGAGCCCATACTGTATTGGAGCTCTAATCCTAGGTGGTCCAGCCCATAGAGCCCATACTGTATCAGAGCTTTAATCCTAGGTGGTCCACCCCATAGAGCCCATACTGTATCAGAGCTCTAATCCTAGGTGGTCCGGCCCATACTGTATCAGAGCTCTAATCCTAGGTGGCCCGGCCCATAGAGCCCATACTGTATCAGAGCTCTAATCCTAGGTGGTCCGGCCCATAGAGCCCATACTGTATCAGAGCTCTAATCCTAGGTGGTCCGGCCCATAGAGCCCATACTGTATCAGAGCTCTAATCCTAGGTGGTCCAGCCCATACTGTATCAGAGCTCTAATCCTAGGTGGCCCGGCCCATAGAGCCCATACTGTATCAGAGCTCTAATCCTAGGTGGTCCGGCCCATAGAGCCCATACTGTATCAGAGCTCTAATCCTAGGTGGTCCAGCCCATAGAGCCCATACTGTATCAGAGCTCTAATCCTAGGTGGTCCGGCCCATAGAGCCCATACTGTATCAGAGGTCTAATCCTAGGTGGTCCAGCCCATAGAGCCCATACTGTATCAGAGCTCTAATCCTAGGTGGTCCGGCCCATAGAGCCCATACTGTATCAGAGGTCTAATCCTAGGTGGTCCAGCCCATAGAGCCCATACTGTATCAGAGCTCTAATCCTAGGTGGTCCGGCCCATAGAGCCCATACTGTATCAGAGGTCTAATCCTAGGTGGTCCAGCCCATAGAGCCCATACTGTATCAGAGCTCTAATCCTAGGTGGTCCGGCCCATAGAGCCCATACTGTATCAGAGGTCTAATCCTAGGTGGTCCAGCCCATAGAGCCCATACTGTATCAGAGCTCTAATCCTAGGTGGTCCGGCCCATAGAGCCCATACTGTATCAGAGGTCTAATCCTAGGTGGTCCAGCCCATAGAGCCCATACTGTATCAGAGCTCTAATCCTAGGTGGTCCGGCCCATAGAGCCCATACTGTATCAGAGGTCTAATCCTAGGTGGTCCAGCCCATAGAGCCCATACTGTATCAGAGCTCTAATCCTAGGTGGTCCGGCCCATAGAACCCATACTGTATCAGAGGTCTAATCCTAGGTGGTCCGGCCCATAGAGCCCATACTGTATCAGAGCTCTAATCCTAGGTGGTCCGGCCCATAGAACCCATACTGTATCAGAGCTCTAATCCTAGGTGGTCCGGCCCATAGAGCCCATACTGTATCAGAGCTCTAATCCTAGGTGGTCCAGCCCGTAGAGTCCATACTGTATCAGAGCTCTAATCCTAGGTGGTCCGGCCCATAGAGCCCATACACTATCAGAGCTCTAATCCTAGGTGGTCCAGCCCATAGAGCCCATACTGTATCGGAGCTCTAATCCTAGGTGGTCCGGCCCATAGAGCCCATACTGTATCAGAGCTCTAATCCTAGGTGGCCCGGCCCATAGAGCCCATACTGTATCAGAGCTCTAATCCTAGGTGGTCCAGCCCATAGAGCCCATACTGTATCAGAGGTCTAATCCTAGGTGGTCCGGCCCATAGAGCCCATACTGTATCAGAGGTCTAATCCTAGGTGGTCCACCCCATAGAACCCATACTGTATCGGAGCTCTAATCCTAGGTGGTCCGGCCCATAGAGTCCATACTGTATCAGAGGTCTAATCCTAGGTGGTCTGGCCCATAGAGCCCATACTGTATCAGAGCTCTAATCCTAGGTGGTCCAGCCCATAGAGCCCATACTGTATTGGAGCTCTAATCCTAGGTGGTCCAGCCCATAGAGCCCATACTGTATCAGAGCTTTAATCCTAGGTGGTCCACCCCATAGAGCCCATACTGTATCAGAGCTCTAATCCTAGGTGGTCCGGCCCATACTGTATCAGAGCTCTAATCCTAGGTGGCCCGGCCCATAGAGCCCATACTGTATCAGAGCTCTAATCCTAGGTGGTCCGGCCCATAGAGCCCATACTGTATCAGAGCTCTAATCCTAGGTGGTCCGGCCCATAGAGCCCATACTGTATCAGAGCTCTAATCCTAGGTGGTCCAGCCCATACTGTATCAGAGCTCTAATCCTAGGTGGCCCGGCCCATAGAGCCCATACTGTATCAGAGCTCTAATCCTAGGTGGTCCGGCCCATAGAGCCCATACTGTATCAGAGCTCTAATCCTAGGTGGCCCGGCCCATAGAGCCCATACTGTATCAGAGCTCTAATCCTAGGTGGTCCGGCCCATAGAACCCATACTGTATCAGAGCTCTAATCCTAGGTGGTCCAGCCTGTAGAGCCCATACTGTATCAGAGCTCTAATCCTAGGTGGTCCAGCCCATAGAGCCCATACTGTATCAGAGCTCTAATCCTAGGTGGTCCAGCCCATAGAGCCCATACTGTATCGGAGCTCTAATCCTAGGTGGTCCGGCCCATAGAGCCCATACACTATCAGAGCTCTAATCCTAGGTGGTCCAGCCCATAGAGCCCATACTGTATCGGAGCTCTAATCCTAGGTGGTCCGGCCCATAGAGCCCATACTGTATCAGAGCTCTAATCCTAGGTGGCCCGGCCCATAGAGCCCATACTGTATCAGAGCTCTAATCCTAGGTGGTCCAGCCCGTAGAGCCCATACTGTATCAGAGCTCTAATCCTAGGTGGCCCGGCCCATAGAGCCCATACTGTATCAGAGCTTTAATCCTAGGTGGCCAGGCCCATACTGTATCAGAGCTCTAATCCTAGGTGGTCCGGCCCATAGAGCCCATACTGTATCGGAGCTCTAATCCTAGGTGGTCCAGCCCATACTGTATCAGAGCTCTAATCCTAGGTGGTCCGGCCCATAGAGCCCATACACTATCAGAGCTCTAATCCTAGGTGGTCCAGCCCATAGAGCCCATACTGTATCGGAGCTCTAATCCTAGGTGGTCCGGCCCATAGAGCCCATACTGTATCAGAGCTCTAATCCTAGGTGGCCCGGCCCATAGAGCCCATACTGTATCAGAGCTCTAATCCTAGGTGGTCCAGCCCATAGAGCCCATACTGTATCAGAGGTCTAATCCTAGGTGGTCCGGCCCATAGAGCCCATACTGTATCAGAGGTCTAATCCTAGGTGGTCCACCCCATAGAACCCATACTGTATCGGAGCTCTAATCCTAGGTGGTCCGGCCCATAGAGTCCATACTGTATCAGAGGTCTAATCCTAGGTGGTCTGGCCCATAGAGCCCATACTGTATCAGAGCTCTAATCCTAGGTGGTCCAGCCCATAGAGCCCATACTGTATTGGAGCTCTAATCCTAGGTGGTCCAGCCCATAGAGCCCATACTGTATCAGAGCTTTAATCCTAGGTGGTCCACCCCATAGAGCCCATACTGTATCAGAGCTCTAATCCTAGGTGGTCCGGCCCATACTGTATCAGAGCTCTAATCCTAGGTGGCCCGGCCCATAGAGCCCATACTGTATCAGAGCTCTAATCCTAGGTGGTCCGGCCCATAGAGCCCATACTGTATCAGAGCTCTAATCCTAGGTGGTCCGGCCCATAGAGCCCATACTGTATCAGAGCTCTAATCCTAGGTGGTCCAGCCCATACTGTATCAGAGCTCTAATCCTAGGTGGCCCGGCCCATAGAGCCCATACTGTATCAGAGCTCTAATCCTAGGTGGTCCGGCCCATAGAGCCCATACTGTATCAGAGCTCTAATCCTAGGTGGCCCGGCCCATAGAGCCCATACTGTATCAGAGCTCTAATCCTAGGTGGTCCGGCCCATAGAACCCATACTGTATCAGAGCTCTAATCCTAGGTGGTCCAGCCTGTAGAGCCCATACTGTATCAGAGCTCTAATCCTAGGTGGTCCAGCCCATAGAGCCCATACTGTATCAGAGCTCTAATCCTAGGTGGTCCAGCCCATAGAGCCCATACTGTATCGGAGCTCTAATCCTAGGTGGTCCGGCCCATAGAGCCCATACACTATCAGAGCTCTAATCCTAGGTGGTCCAGCCCATAGAGCCCATACTGTATCGGAGCTCTAATCCTAGGTGGTCCGGCCCATAGAGCCCATACTGTATCAGAGCTCTAATCCTAGGTGGCCCGGCCCATAGAGCCCATACTGTATCAGAGCTCTAATCCTAGGTGGTCCAGCCCGTAGAGCCCATACTGTATCAGAGCTCTAATCCTAGGTGGCCCGGCCCATAGAGCCCATACTGTATCAGAGCTTTAATCCTAGGTGGCCAGGCCCATAGAGCCCATACTGTATCAGAGCTCTAATCCTAGGTGGTCCGGCCCATAGAGCCCATACTGTATCGGAGCTCTAATCCTAGGTGGTCCAGCCCATACTGTATCAGAGCTCTAATCCTAGGTGGCCCGGCCCATAGAGCCCATACTGTATCAGAGCTCTAATCCTAGGTGGTCCGGCCCATAGAGCCCATACTGTATCTTTTCTAAGTGATGGGTGGGGGGGGGGGGCATCTTGTAGTAAAGCAGGGTGTGAATGTCCACAGGTAATCCAATTTTTTTCCCCTCAGGTGATGGTCTCTCCATGGACCCCTGCAGCTTCAAATCTTCCCCAGCATCTTCCAGAAGCTCCCCGTGTCATATTGGTGAAGGAGGTGATGAGTTCCTTGGGGCACCCAGAGGTCACACACAATGCCTGTCCGGTATGGAAGGACCACTCACAAATGCTGATCTTTTTATGGCACGACATGATGGCCAGTATAAAACTGTAAAATTAATGGAGGACCCTCGCTCACATGAAGATCTCTGCCCCACCACGTCTTCTATGACGGGACAGCGTGGGGCCTCAATAGAAGGAAATCCTAGGATGGAGGGGGTGGTCTCTAAGGAGGAAGAAATCCATGTGAAGGAGGAATTATGTGAGGATGAAATTATTATTACTTGTATAAAAGAAGAACCAGACTCCTGGGAGGAATATGAGATGAGAGACGTTGGTCCATCTACTCATAACTCCCAGGAGGATCCTGCTTCTTGTGATGGAGAACATTTTTCAGGCAGTACTACAGAGAACCTCATGAAACTTGGAGGAAATGGTATTGGCCCCATAAAGAAGGGACCACGTACCAGGCAACGTGTCGGCACTCGTTCTACACGCGTCAGTAAGAACAATACGGATCACGCCGTGGCTGGTACATCTAAGAAGGATCGTTCTAGGGCACCAAACATGGACCATTCCAGGACCCGAGCATTGGACAGGGTTCCCGCTACAACCAGCGCACAAAGCGTAGAATATTCTCCGAATAACGTCTATAGTTGCCTCTTCTGTCAGCAGCATTTCACGAGTTTTCTAGAACTTTCCAGACATGAAAAGACCCATAGTGCGGAGGAGCCGGCAGTGTGCTCGGAATGTGGAAGAGGCTTTGACAACCACTCCCTCCTCCTGGCGCACCAGAAGCTCCATTTTGGTGCGCGGCCATGGACATGCAAGGAGTGTGGGAAAGGCTTTTTCCGGAAGTCCCGTCTGGTCGTCCACCAGAGACGGCACACCGGGGAACGACCGTTTTCATGTGCGCAATGTGGGAAGGGCTTCTCCTGTAGGGCGCATCTGGTGACTCATGAGAAGATTCACACCGGTATAAAACCGTTCCAGTGCGCACAATGCGGCAAAGCGTTTATCCGGAAGCCAGACCTCATCATACACGAGAGGACCCACACTGGAGAAAAACCCTTTACATGTTGTGAATGCGGGAAACGGTTTGTGTGTAACTCCCATGTGGCCTCCCATCAGAAGGTGCACAGAGATCGCAGCAGCCTGACCTGCGCCATGTGCGGCAAATGTCTGAGAAGTGAGGCTCTGCTACGGGAACATACCAAAGTCTGCCCTATGATGATCCCGAATCCCCTCCCCAGAGGAGCCATACCACCCAAGACTTCTCATGGGGGGAAATTATTTCCCATAAGACACCACTGGACTCCCACCAATCAATGATTGCCCTATGATGATCGCAAATCCCCTCCCCAGAGGAGCAATGCCACCCAAGACTCATTCCAAGGGAAATCATTTCCCATTAGACACCACTGGACTCCCACCAATCAATGATTGCCCTATGATGATCCCTAATCCCCTCCCCAGAGGAACCATGCCACCCAAGACTCATTCCAAGGGAAATCATTTCCCATTAGACACCACTGGACTCCCACCAATCAATGATTGCCCTATGATGATCGCAAATCCCCTCCCCAGAGGAGCAATGCCACCCAAGACTCATTCCAAGGGAAATCATTTCCCATTAGACACCACTGGACTCCCACCAATCAATGACTGCCCTATGATGATCCCTAATCCCCTCCCCAGAGGAGCCATGCCACCCAAGACTTCTCATGGGGGGAAATGATTTCCCATAAGACACCACTGGACTCCCACCAATCAATGATTGCCCTATGATGATCGCAAATCCCCCTCCCCAGAGGAGCAATGCCACCCAAGACTCATTCCAAGGGAAATAATTTCCCATTAGACACCACTGGACTCCACCAATCAATGACTGCCCTATGATGATCCCAAGTCCCCTCCCCAGAGGAGCAATGCCACCCAAGACTCATTCCAAGGGAAATCATTTGTCATTAGACACCACTGGACTCCCACCAATCAATGACTGCCCTATGATGATCCCTAATCCCCTCCCCAGAGGAGCCATGCCACCCAAGACTTCTCATGGGGGGAAATGATTTCCCATAAGACACCACTGGACTCCCACCAATCAATGATTGCCCTATGATGATCGCAAATCCCCCTCCCCAGAGGAGCAATGCCACCCAAGACTCATTCCAAGGGAAATAATTTCCCATTAGACACCACTGGACTCCCACCAATCAATGATTGCCCTATGATGATCCCTAATCCCCTCCCCAGAGGAACCATGCCACCCAAGACTCATTCCAAGGGAAATCATTTCCCATTAGACACCACTGGACTCCCACCAATCAATGATTGCCCTATGATGATCCCTAATCCCCTCCCCAGAGGAACCATGCCACCCAAGACTCATTCCAAGGGAAATCATTTCCCATTAGACACCACTGGACTCCCACCAATCAATGATTGCCCTATGATGATCCCTAATCCCCTCCCCAGAGGAACCATGCCACCCAAGACTCATTCCAAGGGAAATCATTTCCCATTAGACACCACTGGACTCCCACCAATCAATGATTGCCCTATGATGATCGCAAATCCCCTCCCCAGAGGAGCAATGCCACCCAAGACTCATTCCAAGGGAAATCATTTCCCATTAGACACCACTGGACTCCCACCAATCAATGACTGCCCTATGATGATCCCTAATCCCCTCCCCAGAGGAGCCATGCCACCCAAGACTTCTCATGGGGGGAAATGATTTCCCATAAGACACCACTGGACTCCCACCAATCAATGATTGCCCTATGATGATCGCAAATCCCCCTCCCCAGAGGAGCAATGCCACCCAAGACTCATTCCAAGGGAAATAATTTCCCATTAGACACCACTGGACTCCACCAATCAATGACTGCCCTATGATGATCCCAAGTCCCCTCCCCAGAGGAGCAATGCCACCCAAGACTCATTCCAAGGGAAATCATTTGTCATTAGACACCACTGGACTCCCACCAATCAATGACTGCCCTATGATGATCCCTAATCCCCTCCCCAGAGGAGCCATGCCACCCAAGACTTCTCATGGGGGGAAATGATTTCCCATAAGACACCACTGGACTCCCACCAATCAATGATTGCCCTATGATGATCGCAAATCCCCCTCCCCAGAGGAGCAATGCCACCCAAGACTCATTCCAAGGGAAATAATTTCCCATTAGACACCACTGGACTCCACCAATCAATGACTGCCCTATGATGATCCCTAATCCCCTCCCCAGAGGAGCCATGCCACCCAAGACTCATTCCAAGGGAAATTATTTCCCATAAGACACCACTGGACTCCCACCAATCAATGATTGCCCTATGATGATCGCAAATCCCCTCCCCAGAGGAGCAATGCCACCCAAGACTCATTCCAAGGGAAATCATTTCCCATTAGACACCACTGGACTCGCACCAATCAATGACTGCCCTATGATGATCCCAAATCCCCTCCCCAGAGGAGCCATACCACCCAAGACTTCTCATGGAGGCAAATTATTTCCCATAAGGAACCACTGGACTCCCACCAATCAATGATTGCCCTATGATGATCGCAAATCCCCTCCCCAGAGGAGAAATGCCATCCAAGACTCATTCCAAGGGAAATCATTTCCCATTAGACATCACTGGACTCCACCAATCAATGACTGCCCTATGATGATCCCAAGTCCCCTCCCCAGAGGAGCCATGCCACCCAAGACTCATTCCAAGGGAAATCATTTCCCATAAGACACCACTGGACTCCCACCAATCTGCCCTATGATGATCCCTAATCCCCTCCCCAGAGGAGCCATGCCACCCAAGACTTCTCATGGGGGGGGGAAATTATTTCCCATTAGACACCACTGGACTCCCACCAATCAATGACTGCGCTCCTTGGGCTGCCCTCAGTGACCCAGCTGGGCATTCACATACTTGGTCCCGCAGGAGAGCTCAGCAGCTGGAGCCATTCAGGAGATCACAAGTATATGAAAGCGGAGCTGCACCCAAAAAAGGGGGATGCTCCGATTATCACTTTTGGCACCTTTCGGGAGGAACGGGTACCTGTTTGTGCCTGGTAGCTGTCCCCACTTCCGGAAGACCTGACTGAAGGGAGGTCCCCGGAAGTTCATCCCCCACCTCCTCCGTCCCCCGCCGCCGAGCCATTCACAAAGTGCAGCGCGCTTCGCGCATGCGCAGTAGGGAGCTGGCTGTAAAGCCGCAAGGCTTCACTGCTGGTTTCCCTTACAGGCAATGGCGGCCGCACCCGAGCACCAATGGGAACATGGCCTGGGGTGCCGACATGAGGGGATCCATGGACAGGAAAGTGTCCTAATAGTAAAAGTCAGCAGCTCTGGGATTTGTAGCTGCTGGGGGGGGAGGGGGGGAGGATGCGGGGTTCCTCTTTAAAGCGGCATTAAACCCGAAAGCCAACATTATAATACAGATTGCCAATTCTTTGATGTGCATTCCTTTTCTTTTTTTAGGCTCTCTATCTTACTTTTTCATCTGGTTTAAAAAAAAAGAAAAGGAATGAAGCTGCCGCCTCTAATAATTGCTGAGATTGCAATATAGGATATTATGGAAGGGTGGGGCCATCTAATTGGGGGGGAGGGATCATCTAATGGAGGGGGGGAATCTAATGAAGGGGAGATCACCTAATGGAAGATTTGATCACCTAATGGAGGGGGGGGTCTAATGAAGGGGGAGATCATCTAATGGGGGGGGCATCTAATGAAGGGGGGAGATCACCTAATGGAGGGGGGGTCACCTAATGGAGAGGGGGATCACCTAATAAAGGGCGAGATCACCTAATGGAGGGTGGGCATCTAATGGAGAATTTGAGCATCTAATAGGGGGGGATAACTTAATGGAGGGGGCATCTAATTAAGGGGGGAGATCATCTAATGGAGGGGGGGGGGATTACCTAATGAAGGGGGAGATCACCTAATGGAGGATTTGATCACCTATGGAAGGGGGGCATCTAATGGAGAATTTGAGCATCTAATAGGGGGGGATAACCTAATGGAGGGGGCATCTAATTAAGGTGGGAGATCATCTAATGGAGGATTTGATCACCTAATGGAGGGGGGGGATTACCTAATGAAGGGGTGGTCACCTAATGGAGGAGGGAAGATCACCTAATGGAGGATTTGATCACCTATGGAAGGGGGCATCTAATGGAGAATTTGAGCATCTAATGGAGGGGGCATCTAATTAAGGGGGGAGATCATCTAATGGAGGATTTGATCACCTAATGGAGGGGGAATCACCTAATGGAGGATTTGATCACCTAATGGAGGGGGGAGATTACCTAATGAAGGGGTGGTCACCTAATGAAGGGGGAGATCACCTAATGGAGGATTTGATCACCTATGGAAGGGGGGCATCTAATGGAGAATTTGAGCATCTAATGGAGAATTTGAGCATCTAATGGAGGGGGTAATCACTTAATGGGGGGGGGGGGATAACCTAATGGAGGATTTGATCATCTAATGGAGGGGGGAGATCACCTAATGGGGGGGTCATCTAACAGAGGCGGAGCAACCTAATGGAGGGGGGGAATCACTTAATGGAGGCGGGGATCACTTAATAGAGGGGGGATCATCTAATGGAGGGGGGGGGGGAAATCACTTAATGCGGGGGGATCATCTAATGGAGGGGGGGGCACCTAATGGGGGGAATCACATAATGGGGAGGGATCACCCAATGGAGGGGGGAGATCACCTAATGGAGGATTTAAGCATCTAACAGAGGGGGGGGGGCAACTTAATGGAGGGGGGGGAATCACTTAATGGAGGGGGGGATCATCTAATGGAGGGGGGGCACCTAATGGGGGGAATCACTTAATGGAGGGGGACCATCTAATGGGGGGACCATCTAATGGAGGGGGACCATCTAATGGGGGTGGAATCACTTAATGGAGGGGGACCATCTAATGGGGGGGGGACCATCTAATGGAGGGGGACCACGGTGCGACAGACACAAGATTGGGGCGTCTTCTTACTTTTCTTTTTATCAGTTTTTCACCTTTTGAATAATGAGGATATTGGACGGAGATTGGAAACAAACATGACAAATCTGATGTGAAAAGGAAAGCGCAGTCCACGTTGTCTTCAGTTGTTTGTCTTCTGTTTTCACCATGAATGGTCCGAGAATCGGACGAGTTCTGTTATTTATACCAATAAAGATACAATTGAACCCTTCAGAGACCTCATCTGTTCCATGTCTATTCCCGATCTTTGGTCTTATCATTACTAATGTTTCCCAACCATTCCTCTATTGGGGGTCACAAGGGGGTTAGACATCCCACAAGCAGTCCAGGCTCTGGTGTGGAAGACGATCATCAATGGAAATGCCCCAAAATGTAGAAAATAAAGTGTTTTTTTTAAATCACTTTATTTCCTGCTGGTCATGTGACTGCAGTCTCTCTAGTGGGCGTGTCTAGAAGTGACGCCCTGCTCCTCTGTAGCCAATTGGTGTGCACAGGGTGGGAGGAGCTGATCACATTCGCCTATCGGAGCACTTTCATCCATGTGTGTCCCCACATTTATAACAGAAATGAAGAAAAACTTTTTTTTTCATATTTCAGTCTTGTTTCATTTATTTTTCAAATAACAAATCACCCCTCCCCCCCTAAGATAATTGAATCCCACTAATAGAAAGCTCTGTGTGATAATCACGTCCTATGAGTACATAAAGTGTTATTGTCGTTCAAAG
Organism: Lithobates pipiens; assembly: GCF_037356315.1. Lineage (NCBI taxonomy): Eukaryota > Metazoa > Chordata > Amphibia > Anura > Ranidae > Lithobates > Lithobates pipiens. The sequence goes on from NW_027507900.1 coordinate 758,427, forward strand.
GTGACATCGCTGGAAGCTGAGAATTGTCCTGAGCAGGAATGGGGAGGGAGGTCCCCGATTTTGATGGGGGTCTCTGATATTGTAGAAGGGTCCCCGATATTGAAGGGGTCCCTGATATTGAAGGGGGTCCCTGATATTGAAGGAGGTCTCTGATATTGAAGGGGGTCCCGATATTTGAGGACGGTCCCTGATATTGAAGGGTGTCTCTGATATTGAATGGGGGTCCCGATATTGGAGGAGGGACTCTGATATTGAAGGGGGTCCCCGATATTGATGGGGGGGGTCTCTACTGCGCGTGTCTTATTAAGAAAATTGTGTGACGTGTAAATTGCTATATGAATCGCTTTGTGATCACTCAATACAGTCAGTTCTTAGAGTAGAGGGTGGTGTGAGTGTCATTTCTTTGAGAACTGATTCCAGGTATATCTGAAATTGCATAATACATCGGATCTAAGGTCTGAGAGGTTAAAAGGGACCCCCTAGACACCAAATTAACCCTTTCAGCACTGGGGGCTCATCCGCGGATGCATGCAGAACTACCCTTAACGGGATTGGAAGGCTACTCTTAACGGATTCGGTAAGTTAATTATATTATTGAGTGAAATTGACTTGCCGGGGTCCAGGTGTCAGGTGTGTGACTTGGCTTCCATCCCACAGAGATTGTTGCTGGGTTATAGAACCTCTCATAAGTATAGATGAAAAATGACTGGTCATGACCTTAGGGGTCATATAAATAGTGTTTTGGGGACACTTGAAAAGGTTTTGATGACCTTTAGAAGAATTTACAGAGAGTTTTAGTTCTGTTTGGGGCAGAACAGGTGACTGATGATCGATGTATTGTGTAAACTGTGTATGATTGTATAACTGCTTTGCTCTAAAAGTATCACGCTGGATGAATTATGCTGAGTGTGTCTGTCACGTGCCTAGTGGACGAGCCCAACCTGCAGGGAGTGACCTCTCTTGCGGCTCCAACTCGAGGGCCCTGGTAGGATGAACAGGAAGCACAAGAGTCAGGAGTGGCACGAGTGCCTGGCAGGATCAACAGCAGAAGATGGATCAGGAAGCACGGTGTAGCAGGACCTCGGATTGGATCAGAAGATGGGCAGGAGCCTGGAAGGAGCTGGATCGGCAGGCAGGTGCAGCAGATTGGAACTGGGCAGCAGGCGGGTACCAGGAACCAGGACATCGGAGTAGGACCTCAGACTAGAACTGGGTTGCAGACAGGAGTTGCTCAGCAAGCTTGAAGCTGGGCAGCTGACAGAGACCAGGATACTGGACCCGGACCTCAAACTGGAACTGGACTGCAGGCAGGAGCTGAACACCCACTGCTTCAGACGCCAACACACTACACGAGGCCGCCGCGCTGGCGGCCTTATATAGTGTGGGGCGTGCACTACACAGCCTGAGCTATGATTGGCCACAGGCATCCTGTGCATTGTGGGCCGTGAGCGCCACATGAATTTGACGCGAACGGACCAAAATGTTCGGACTTCGCCGAACGGACGAACAGCCAATGTTCGACTCGAACACGAAGCTCATCCCTACTCCCAACCAAACTGTCCTTACCTCCCCATGGGGTGTGCTCTCCCACCTGTGTTATTTACTCCCAAACAAACTGTCCCCACCCCTATGGGGTGTGCTCTCCCACCTGTTCTCTGTACTCCAAACCAAACTATCCCCACCCTATATGGGGTGTGCCCTCCCACTTGTGTTCTCTATCCCCAAAATGTCCCCACCCCCTATGGAGTGTCCCATTCCACATTTTCTCTATACTCCCAATCAAACTGTCCCCACCCCCTATTGGGTGTCCCCTCCCATCAGTGTTTTCTAATCCCAACCAAACTGCCCCCTCCCCCACCTTTTTGTTTCCACCCCTGCATGGACTGTTCCCAGCCCCTATGAGGTCTCCCCTCCCATCTCTACATATTCTAATGCCCTTATGGGGTATGCCCACTCTCCATGGACTTTCCCTGCGCCCGTGGACTGTCCCCACCCCCTATGGTGTGTACCCTCCCACCTCTTTGTTCCTGCGCCCCCCCCCCCCCCCATGGCCTGTTCCTACCTCTGTGTGTTTTCAACCCCCTCACCCCCCCATAGGGTGCCCAATGACTGTTAACGGCCTGTTTCCAACCCTATGGGCTGATTCCTCCTACCTCTGTGTATTCTCACCCCCTGCCCATGGCATTTGTCTTCCCCCTATAGGGTGTCCATGGATTGTCCCCACCTCCTTTATGGCAACCATTCCCACAGTTTCCACCCCCTATGAGGTGCCAACTCCCACTTCTGTGTATTGCCACACCTCCTGAACTGCGCCAGCCTCCATATGGGGGTGTCCCCACCCCCGTGGACTCCCCCCCACAGACTGTCCCTGCCCCTTTGAAGTGTTCCCTCCCACCTCTATATGTTCCCCCATAGACTGTCCTAACCAGCTTCTGTGTTCCCACCCCCTATAGTCTGTCCCGTCCCCTATGGGGTGTCTTCTGCCACCTCAGTGTGTTCCTGTTCCTCCTGTTACATTCACCATAAAATAAACAATATGGTGGGAGCCCCTCAACAGGTGCTGACCCAGGAACTCCAGGCAGAGATCTCAACCATAGATAGTCTGTCAGGTGGACCTCAAACTCTCCAGCAGCTATGAAACACTGAAATATCACCTCTGGGTGGAGTGACCCTTTAAAAATGAAATTTATTTATATTTTATTATTACAAAAATGAATCCTGAAAATGTCCCTCCCCCATTGTGGGTGTCTCCAGCACACCAGTGAGGTCTCTCTTCTGGGTGGACACTCGTAGGTTGGAGAAGCCGGAGGTCTTGGTGAGGTTGTAGTAGGAGAAGGCTCTTTTCGGGACGGTATCAGGAAGATGGCACCTCTCTTCTAGGATTTGTCCAGCGTCCAGCCTGTTGGGTTCACCAGTCCATCCCTGGTACACCACTAAAGTCTCTCTTCTGGGTGGACACTCGTAGGTTGGAGAAGCTGGAGGTCTTGGTGTAGTTGTAGGAGAATGTTCTCCCTCCACAATGGTGTCTGAAAGATGGCTCCTCTCTGCTATGGGTTGCCCGGTGTCCAGCCTGCTGGGTTTACCGTCTATATACCAGTCGGTCCCTAACACAACAGTAAAGTCTCTCTTCTGGGTGGACATTTGTAGGTTGGAGAAGCCATAGCTCTTGGTGAGGTTATAGCAGGATAAAATTCTCTCCGGTATGGTGGTAGGAAGAAGGCCCCTCTCTTCTATGGGATGCCCAGTGTCCAGACTGCTGGGAGCACCGTCCCTGGCACACCAGTAAAGTCTCTCTTCTGGGTGGGCACTTGTCGGTTGGAGAAGCTGAAGGTCTTGGTGTGGTTGTAGCAAAAGGTTCCTCTTTGGGATGGTGACAGAAAGATGTTTGGCCCATTGTCCTGCCTGATGGGAGCACCGTGTATATGTCAGTCTATCCCAGGCACACCAGTAAAGTCTCTCTTCTGGGTGGGCACTCGTAGGTTGGAGAAGCCGGAGGTCTTGGTGAGGTTGTAGTAGGAGAAGGCTCTTTTCGGGACGGTATCAGGAAGATGGCACCTCTCTTCTATGATTTGCCCAGCGTCCAGCCTGTTGGGTTCACCAGTCCATCCCTGGTACACCAGTAAAGTCTCTCTTCTGGGTGGACACTCGTAGGTTGGAGAAGCTGGAGGTCTTGGTGTAGTTGTAGCAGGAGAATGTTCTTCCTCCACAATGGTGTCTGAAAGATGGATCCTCTCTGCTATGGGTTGCCCGGTGTCCAGCCTGCTGGGTTTACCGTCTATATACCAGTCGGTCCCTAACACAACAGTAAAGTCTCTCTTCTGGGTGGACATTTGTAGGTTGGAGAAGCCATAGCTCTTGGTGAGGTTATAGCAGGATAAAATTCTCTTCGGGATGGTGGTAGGAAGAAGGCCCCTCTCTTCTATGGGATGCCCAGTGTCCAGACTGCTGGGAGCACCGTCCCTTGCACACCAGTAAAGTCCGTCCCTGGCACACCAGTAAAGTCTCTCTTCTGGGTGGGCACTTGTAGGTTGGAGAAGCTGAAAGTCTTGGTGTGGTTGTAGCAGAAGGTTCCTCTTTGGGATGGTGGCAGGAAGATGTTTGGCCCATTGTCCTGCCTGATGGGAGCACCGTGTATATACCAGTCTATCCCAGGCACACCAGTAAAGTCTCTCTTCTGGGTGGACACTCGTAGGTTGGAGCATAAGCTGTAGCTCTTGGTGTGGTTGTAGCAGGAGAAGGTTCTCTCTCCATGATAGTGTCATGAAGATGGCTCCTCTCTGCTATAGTTTGCCCAGTGTCCAGCCTGATGGGTTCATCGGTATACACCAGTCTATCCCTGGCACACCAGTAAAGTCTCTCTTCCGGGTGGGCACTTGTAGGTTGGAGAAGCTGAAGGTCTTGGTGTGGTTGTAGCAAAAGGTTCCTCTTTGGAATGGTGACAGGAAGATGTTTGGCCATTGTCCTGGCTGATGGGAGCACCGTGTATATACCAGTCTATCCCAGGCACACCAGTAAAGTCTCTCTTCTGGGTGGACACTCGTAGGTTGGAGAAGCTGTAGCTCTTGGTGTGGTTGTAGCAGTAGAAGGTTCTCTCTCCATGATAGTGTCATGAAGATGATTCCTCTCTGCTATAGTTTGCCCAGTGTCCAGCCTGATGGGTTCATCGGTATACACCAGTCTATCCCTGGCACACCAGTAAAGTCTCTCTTCCGGGTGGGCACTTGTAGGTTGGAGAAGCTGAAGGTCTTGGTGTGGTTGTAGCAAAAGGTTCCTCTTTGGAATGGTGACAGGAAGATGTTTGGCCCATTGTCCTGCCTGATGGGAGCACCGTGTATATACCAGTCTATCCCAGGCACACCAGTAAAGTCTCTCTTCTGGGTGGGCACTCGTAGGTTGGAGAAGCCGGAGGTCTTGGTGAGGTTGTAGTAGGAGAAGGCTCTTTTCAGGATGGTATCAGGAAGATGGCACCTCTCTTCTAGGATTTGTCCAGCGTCCAGCCTGTTGGGTTCACCAGTCCATCCCTGGTACACCAGTAAAGTCTCTCTTCTGGATGGACACTCGTAGGTTGGAGAAGCTGGAGGTCTTGGTGTAGTTGTAGCAGGAGAATGTTCTTCCTCCACAATGGTGTCTGAAAGATGGCTCCTCTCTGCTATGGGTTGCCCGGTGTCCAGCCTGCTGGGTTTACCGTCTATATACCAGTCGGTCCCTAACACAACAGTAAAGTCTCTCTTCTGGGTGGACATTTGTAGGTTGGAGAAGCCATAGCTCTTGGTGAGGTTATAGCAGGATAAAATTCTCTCCGGGATGGTGGTAGGAAGAAGGCCCCTCTCTTCTATGGGATGCCCAGTGCTGCTGGGAGCACCATCCCTGGCACACCAGTAAAGTCTCTCTTCCGGGTGGGCACTTGTAGGTTGGAGAAGGTGAAGGTCTTGGTGTGGTTGTAGCAGGAGAAGGTTCTCTCTCCATGATAGTGTCATGAAGATGGCTCCTCTCTCCTATAGTTTGCCCAGTGTCCAGCCTGATGGGTTCATCGGTATACACCAGTCTATCCCTGGCACACCAGTAAATTCTCTCTTCCGGGTGGGCACTCGTAGGTTGGAGAAGCTGAAGGTCTTGGTGTGGTTGTAGCAGAAGGTTCCTCTTTGGGATGGTGACAGGAAGATATTTGGCCCATTGTCCTGCCTGATGGGAGCACCGTGTATATACCAGTCTATCCCAGGCACACCAGTAAAGTCTCTCTTCCGTGTGGGCACTTGTAGGTTGGAGAAGCTGAAGGCCTTGGTGTGGTTGTAGCAGAAGGTTCCTCTTTGGGATGGTGACAGGAAGATATTTGGCCCATTGTCCTGCCCGATGGGAGCACCGTGTATATACCAGTCTTTCCCTGGCACACCAGTAAAGTCTCTCTTCCGGGTGGGCACTTGTAGGTTGGAGAAGTTGTAGCTCTTGCTGTAGTTGTAGTAGAAGAAGGTTCCTCTTTGGAATGGTGGCAGGAAGATGTTTGGCCCATTGTCCTGCCTGATGGGAGCACCGTGTATATACCAGTCTATCCCAGGCACACCAGTAAAGTCTCTCTTCTGGGTGGGCACTCGTAGGTTGGAGCAGAAGCTGTAGCTCTTGGTGTAAGTGGATCAGGTTCTCTCTCTGGAGAATGATGTAGTTAGGTCTGGCTAGCCAATCACACCTTTTCATACTCATGACAGTCAAGCGTGCCCAGTGTGTGTGGACTGATGGGCCAGGAGGTGTCTGTGCTGCTTGAAGCCCCGACCACACTCCGCACACTGGAAATTCCTTCCATGCTCCTTTTCGTGTCTGATGTACTGTGACTTCTGGGAGAAGTACTCGCCACACTGGGAGCAGGAGAACTGCTTGTCCAGGATGGCATGACTGGCCTGGTGGCGGATGAGCTGGGTGTAGTGGACAAAGAGCTCCCCGCAGTCGGGGCAGGAATATGGCTTCTCCCCAGTGTGGACTCGCTGGTGTTTGATGAGGTTGGAGCTGGTGCTGAAGTATTTGCCACAGTCGGAGCAGTAGAAGGGCTTCTCACCGGTGTGGACTCGCTGGTGGATGGTGAGCGTGGTCTTTCGGTTAAAGCTTTTTCCGCACTCAGTGCAGGCATAGGGCTTCTCGCCGGTGTGGCTCATCTGGTGAATGGCCAGGTGGACGTATTGGTTGAAGCATTTCCCACAGTCGGCACAGGCGAAAGGTTTCTCCCCCGTGTGGGTCCTCTCGTGGATGAGGAGCTGTGACTGGTACGAGAAGCTCTTCCCGCAATGCGAACATACGTGTGGCTTCTTGCTCTTGTGGACACGATGGTGGTCGTCCAGATCTCGTTTATTGGCAAAGCGATCGCCACACTCATGGCACCTAAAGGTCAGCCCTTCAATGCGAGACTGAGCCCTAAAGTTTGGGCCACACGGAGTGTTACGGCTGATGAGACGTTCACCAACCTGCCTCGTCCTGGGGAAAGGCGCATACATGCCCCGAGGGGGAGCTGAGGGACAGGAGTCTATGGTGTCCTCTTCACATGAATCTGTCCCATCATTAGAAGTCTTATGGTTGATGATCCGACCTCTGACCTCCTCTGGTTTTGGGAAAGGAGCATACACACCACAAGGGGGAGCTGAGGGACGAGAGGAGTCCATGGTGTCTTCTTCACATGAATCTCTCTCCTCATTAGGAGGGTTTCGGTTGACGAGTTCACCAACCTCCCTCGTCCTGGGGTAAGGCGCATACACGCCACAAGGGGGAGCTGAGGGACGAGAGGAGTCCATGGTGTCTTCTTCACATGAATCGGTCTCCTCATTAGGAGGGTTACAGCTGATGAGTTCACCAACCTCCCTCGTCCTGGGGAAAGGCGCATACATGCCCCGAGGGGGAGCTGAGGGACAGGAGTCTATGGTGTCCTCTTCACATGAATCTGTCCCATCATTAGAAGTCTTATGGTTGATGATCCGACCTCTGACCTCCTCTGGTTTTGGGAAAGGAGCATACACACCACAAGGGGGAGCTGAGGGACGAGAGGAGTCCATGGTGTCTTCTTCACATGAATCTCTCTCCTCATTAGGAGGGTTTCGGTTGACGAGTTCACCAACCTCCCTCGTCCTGGGGTAAGGCGCATACACGCCACAAGGGGGAGCTGAGGGACGATAGGAGTCCATGGTGTCTTCTTCACATGAATCTCTCTCCTCATTAGGAGGGTTTCGGTTGACGAGTTCACCAACCTCCCTCGTCCTGGGGTAAGGCGCATACACGCCACAAGGGGGAGCTGAGGGACGATAGGAGTCCATGGTGTCTTCTTCACATGAATCTCTCTCCTCATTAGGAGGGTTTCGGTTGACGAGTTCACCAACCTCCCTCGTCCTGGGGTAAGGCGCATACACGCCACAAGGGGGAGCTGAGGGATGATAGGAGTCCATGGTGTCTTCTTCACATGAATCGGTCTCCTCATTAGATGGGCGTAGTTCCGGCGTGTAAATCTCATCCTCCTCGCTGGAAAATAACTCCTCCTTGACGATAATCGGAGTATACGGTATAGGATCCGAGGGTAGGGAGTCATCTGCTGCATCCTGCACAGTGTCCTCCTCTTCCTTCACAGTCACTAAAGAATATTCCTCATGGCGTGCGGACAGAAACGCGTCGCTCTGCGGGAGATTTTCATCCTCAGCTGACCGGGGTTCCTCTTTAATACAGGAAGGTGAAAACTGAGAGCAGTAAGTGGGCAGGTGAGCTTCAGTGAAGGTGGGGTGACTTTTGTTATCCAATTGGGGTTCCTCAAGATACTTATGTTTCGAATGAGTTGAAGGGGGCGGGGTGGCACCATCTTGGAAATGGCCTTCACATGGCACATGAGTAGGTAGGCAAGTTGTAGGTTCAGCATGTGCTGGGGGGTCGTTGTGCCGAAGGCGCCCTCCTTCAGAAGATCCGAGCTCCTCTTTGGTCACAGTTGGTGCATTTAGTGTCTGATCTGCAGAGAATTCGGAGTCTCTTGGAGTCTCTACATTACAGCAGCGGGGTTCCCCTTTTATTGCGTTTGGAAGACCCTCCAGAGGGGGAACATTCTGGATTTCTGTGAAAAGAAAGAAGGCCTCATTAGGGGTCTCACCAGCGTACATCAATCATCATTATCAGGATATGTAATCTTTAAAGAGAGTCTCTGGGGTACAGATGCTTTCAACTTACAGGGGGGGGGGATTTATTTATAGTCCTGCAGAACCCCCTGTATTGGGTCACCTCCCACTGATTGGTAGTGGGGGGGTCAGGATGATGGTGGTGGTTGGGGTGGCATACCAAGTGTTTGTGTATACTGAGCTGTTCATAGATGCTCAGTGCCTTGGTTGCAGCAGGTGTGGGGAATCCCATCTACAGAAACCACGAGAGACATCTAAAGTCTGGACCATCACAGATATCAGATGTGGTCAGATGGATAACGGAAGGGCAGGTGCTGAAGAAGACTTGACCAGATACACTTTATGATCAGATGTATACGGGCCCCCTCAGGAGTTCAGGTGTCTCCAGTGAGGGGTCCCGGTAATCCTCCATCATACAAAGACATTGGAGACAATTGGGCTCTTCCAACCTTGTGGTAACAGTTTGGTGAAGACCCTTTTCTGTTCCACCATGACTGTGCCCCCCAACTCCCGTATACAAAGCCAGCTCCATAAAGACCTGACTGTGCCCCCCAACTCCCCGTATACAAAGCCAGCTCCATAAAGACATGACTGTGCCCCCCCCCCTGTACAAAGCCAGCTCCATAAAGACATGACTGTGCCCCCCCCAACCCCCGTATACAAAGCCAGCTCCATAAAGACATGACTGTGCCCCTCCAACCCCCCGTATACAAAGCCAGCTCCATAAAGACCTGACTGTGCCCCCCCAACCCCCGTATACAAAGCCAGCTCCATAAAGACCTGACTGTGCTCCCCCCAACCCCCGTATACAAAGCCAGCTCCATAAAGACATGACTGTGCCCCTCCAACCCCCGTATACAAAGCCAGCTCCATAAAGACCTGACTGTGCCCCCCCAACCCCCGTATACAAAGCCAGCTCCATAAAGACCTGACTGTGCCCACCCCCCCCGTATACAAAGCCAGCTCCATAAAGACCTGACTGTGCCCCCCCAACCCCCCGTATACAAAGCCAGCTCCATAAAGACCTGACTGTGCCCCTCCAACCCCCCGTATACAAAGCCAGCTCCATAAAGACCTGACTGTGCCCCCCCAACCCCCGTATACAAAGCCAGCTCCATAAAGACCTGACTGTGCCCACCCCCCCCCGTATACAAAGCCAGCTCCATAAAGACCTGACTGTGCCCCCCCAACCCCCCGTATACAAAGCCAGCTCCATAAAGACCTGACTGTGCCCCTCCAACCCCCCGTATACAAAGCCAGCTCCATAAAGACCTGACTGTGCCCCCCCAACCCCCGTATACAAAGCCAGCTTCATAAAGACCTGACTGTGCCCCTCCAACCCCCCGTATACAAAGCCAGCTCCATAAAGACCTGACTGTGCCCCTCCAACCCCCCGTATACAAAGCCAGCTCCATAAAGACCTGACTGTGCCCCCCCAACCCCCGTATACAAAGCCAGCTCCATAAAGACCTGACTGTGCCCCTCCAACCCCCGTATACAAAGCCAGCTACATAAAGACCTGACTGTGCCCCCCCAACCCCCCTATACAAAGCCAGCTCCATAAAGACCTGACTGTGCCCACCCCCCCCGTATACAAAGCCAGCTCCATAAAGACCTGACTGTGCCCCCCCAACCCCCCGTATACAAAGCCAGCTCCATAAAGACATGACTGTGCCCCCCCCCCCGTATACAAAGCCAGCTACATAAAGACATGACTGTGCCCCTCCAACCCCCCGTATACAAAGCCAGCTCCATAAAGACATGACTGTGCCCCTCCAACCCCCGTATACAAAGCCAGCTCCATAAAGACATGACTGTGCCCCCCCCCCGTATACAAAGCCAGCTACATAAAGACATGACTGTGCCCCCCCCCCCCCCCCCGTATACAAAGCCAGCTCCATAAAGACATGACTGTGCCCCCCCCCCCGTATACAAAGCCAGCTCCATAAAGACATGACTGTGCCCCCCCAACCCCCCGTATACAAAGCCAGCTCCATAAAGACCTGACTGTGCCCCCTAACCCCCCTATACAAAGCCAGCTACATAAAGACATGACTGTGCCCCCCCCCCCCGTATACAAAGCCAGCTCCATAAAGACCTGACTGTGCCCCCCCAACCCCCCGTATACAAAGCCAGCTCCATAAAGACATGGTGTGACCAGCTTGGTGTGAAGGAACTTGAGTGTCCTGTACAGAGCCCTGACCTCATCCCTACTGATCACCTGACCTCATCCCTACCGATCACCTGACCTCATCCCTACCGATCACCTGACCTCAACCCTACCGATCACCCGACCTCAACCCTACAGATCCCCCGACCTCATCCCTACAGATCCCCCGACCTCATCCCTACCGATCACACGACCTCATCCCTACCGATCACCCGACCTCATCCCTACTACCGATCACTTTTGGAATAAATTGGAATGTTGACTGCAGGCCAGGTCTTCTTATTCAACATTCCCACACACTCTAAGATCTTATGAAAAGTCTTCCCAGAAGAGTGGAGGAAGTTATAGCATCAAAGGGGCACCTCTATATTAATGACCATGGTTGTGGAATGGGACGTCCAACCAGGTCATATATACATGTGATGGTGAGATGCAAATATTTCCTCAAAGTCACTGATGGGTTCAAACATCTCACCAGCTCTGTGGGGAGAATACCTGTCTGTACAGTCCCATGTGGGAGGGGCTAGACCGAGGAACCGGTCCAGCCCCTGCTAGGCTTCTGGGGTCCCCACAGCCCTCTATAGACCCATGGTGTCACCCGAGAGATAAGAAGCCAAACCTGATCATTTACTACTTATGAAGAAGATTCCTCTTACCAAGCGATGGAGCCGGATGATGGTCATCAGTGGTGACTTTCCGGCCCGGGTTCTTCTGCTCTTCAATGTACCTACACACCTGAGAAGAGACATCGATCAGGAACCCGACACACACAATGATACCGTCACCATCCAGACACATCCCTTGTCTGTTACTGTCCCACAATTCCCAGAATCCTCCTCACCTCTCCTGTCAGCAGCTCTGTGATCCTATTGGTCAGTTCCAGAACCTCCTGCTTGAGTTTTATGGACAAAGGTTGGGAAACCTCAAAAGAACTCTTCTTCATAACAACATAATCCTACAAAACGAAAACCACAGATGAACACGGACCTCAGAAGGGCAAATCCTCCTCCAAACACAGCGCCATTGAGTCTCTGAATGTATTTCCTGTCATGTCTGTGTTTTATTAATAGAGATAAGAGTGATGTCATGTGACCTCCCAGAATCCTCCTCACCTCTCTGGTCAGGTCTGTTTTATTAATAGAGATAAGAGTGATGTCATGTGACCTCCCAGAATCCTCCTCACCTCTCCGGTCAGGTCTGTGTTTTATTAATAGAGATAAGAGTGACGTCATGTGACCTCCCAGAATCCTCCTCACCTCTCCGGTCAGGTCTGTGTTTTATTAATAGAGATAAGAGTGATGTCATGTGACCTCCCAGAATCCTCCTCACCTCTCCGGTCAGGTCTGTGTTTTATTAATAGAGATAAGAGTGATGTCATGTGACCTCCCAGAATCCTCCTCACCTCTCCGGTCAGGTCTGTGTTTTATTAATATAGATAAGAGTGATGTCATGTGACCTCCCAGAATCCTCCTCACCTCTCCGGTCAGGTCTGTATTTTATTAATAGAGATAAGAGTGATGTCATGTGACCTCCCAGAATCCTCCTCACCTCTCCGGTCAGGTCTGTGTTTTATTAATAGAGATAAGAGTGATGTCATGTGACCTCCCAGAATCCTCCTCACCTCTCCGGTCAGGTCTGTGTTTTATTAATAGAGATAAGAGTGATGTCATGTGACCTCCCAGAATCCTCCTCACCTCTCCGGTCAGGTCTGTGTTTTATTAATAGAGATAAGAGTGATGTCATGTGACCTCCCAGAATCCTCCTCACCTCTCCGGTCAGGTCTGTGTTTTATTAATAGAGATAAGAGTGATGTCATGTGACCTCCCAGAATCCTCCTCACCTCTCCGGTCAGGTCTGTGTTTTATTAATAGAGATAAGAGTGATGTCATGTGACCTCCCAGAATCCTCCTCACCTCTCCGGTCAGGTCTGTGTTTTATTAATAGAGATAAGAGTGATGTCATGTGACCTCATCCCAGAATCCTCCTCACCTCTCCGGTCAGGTCTGTGTTTTATTAATAGAGATAAGAGTGATGTCATGTGACCTCATCCCAGAATCCTCCTCACCTCTCCGGTCAGCAGGTAGATGATCTCCAGGGTGAGGTTCAGTATGGTGTCTGCGATTTCTCTCCTCTCCATCACGGTGGTGTCAGTAGAGAAGTTCCATCGTGATGACGGTTATGTTGGGGCTCTGTGATCCTTTATCCTATAGTCAGTCTCGGATCTGATGGATGGAGGAGGTAGAACTTTCGGGAAGTTTTTCCCATTATCTGGTTTTAAAAACAAACAAGACACAAGCCCTGTTTTGAGGGAAATTCAATAAAGAGAACCTGTCATCACCACTCGCTGTACACACTCCTCCAACGCGCCCGGCATCAGAGCTCACCCCTCCATCATGTGACAATGCCGGGGTCCAGTGATTGGCTGGTATCATGGGAGGAGGTGACCATGCCCTGTAATGTAGGTGCAGACCATGTGTACAGAAGTCCTCTGATTACCAGCAATGATCTGAGAGTTCCTGAGGCCACAGAAGGGTTGGAGAGGAGGTTCTTCTAGGGCTGGGGAAAAAAATCGATTTGAATCTTGAATCGAGCTGAGAGGTCAAATCAATTCAAATTTTCAGCAAATCAATTTATTTATTTTTCTCACCAGGACCGGCGCTGACACCGCGCTGGTCCTGAGGAGCTGTAGGCAGGAGTTTTTAGGTGAGGCCGCGGCTTCAGCCTAGTCCACAAAGCCGGACACCTCAGACTAGACCGACGCCGCGCCACCGACTAAAAACTCCTGCCCGCAGCTCCTCAGGACTGGTGCGGTCCATAAAAAAAAAAAAAAAAAAACTTGATTCGAACCGTGAATCGATTTTTTTTTTTTTTGGAGAAAATCGCCCAGCTCTAGGTTCTTCTCAGCAGGGAGTGCAGCAGTCATTGTATGCTGGACACCTCGGGATCAGCAAATATGGGTGTCAGCTGAATTGGTGGTACCATGTGACATCCCTCCCTACGCTGAAAGAGTCCAACTATTCAGCATTTACTGCTTTCTGGACACCGGGACTCCATTTCCCCCTCCGGGACTCTTTCCTACGAGAGCCTCCTCCTGCCAAAACCTGTGGAGACACGGGACTGTGGACAGACCTCCAGGATCTTCTCCTCTGCCTGCCCTGACCTAAGAGACTCTTTCCAGTGCCACTCAGGTCCTCCTCACCCTTCACCTTCTGCTGCGGACAGCCCTGATATCTGGACATCCACCTCCCCCTGCACTTCTACCTTCCTCCAGACTTCCACCTTCCCTGGATTTCCACCTCTCCCTGGACCTTCACCTCTCCCCAGAAGTCCATCTCTCCCTGGACCTTCACCTTTCCCCAGAAGTCCATCTCTCCCTGGACCTTCACCTCTCCCCAGAAGTCCATCTCTCCCTGGACCTTCACCTCTCCCCAGAAGTCCATCTCTCCCTGGACCTTCACCTTTCCCCAGAAGTCCATCTCTCCCTGGACCTTCACCTCTCCCCAGAAGTCCATCTCTCCCTGGACCTTCACCTTTCCCCAGAAGTCCATCTCTCCCTGGACCTTCACCTCTCCCCAGAAGTCCATCTCTCCCTGGACCTTCACCTCTCCCCAGAAGTCCATCTCTCCCTGGACCTTCACCTCTCCCCAGAAGTCCATCTCTCCCTGGACCTTCACGTCTCCCCAGAAGTCCATCTCTCCCTGGACCTTCACCTCTCCCTAGAAGTCCATCTCTCCCTGGACCTTCACCTCTCCCCAGAAGTCCATATCTCCCTGGACCTTCACGTCTCCCCAGAAGTCCATCTCTCCCTGGACCTTCACCTCTCCCTAGAAGTCCATCTCTCCCTGGACCTTCACCTCTCCCCAGAAGTCCATCTCTCCCTGGACCTTCACCTCTCCCCAGAAGTCCATCTCTCCCTGGACCTTCACCTCTTCCCAGAAGTCCATCTCTCCCTGGACCTTCACCTCTCCCCAGAAGTCCATCTCGCCCTGGACCTTCACCTCTCCCCAGAAGTCCATCTCGCCCTGGACCTTCACCTCTCCCCAGAAATCCATCTCTCCCTGGACCTTCACCTCTCCCCAGAAGTCCATCTCTCCCTGGACCTTCACCTCTCCCCAGAAGTCCATCTCTCCCTGGACCTTCACCTCTCCCCAGAAGTCCATCTCTCCCTGGACCTTCACGTCTCCCCAGAAGTCCATCTCTCCCTGGACCTTCACCTCTCCCCAGAAGTCCATCTCTCCCTGGACCTTCACCTCTCCCCAGAAGTCCATCTCTCCCTGGACCTTCACCTCTCCCCAGAAGTCCATCTCTCCCTGGACCTCCACCTCTCCCCAGAAGTCCATCTCTCCCTGGACCTTCACGTCTCCCCAGAAGTCCATCTCTCCCTGGACCTTCACCTCTCCCTAGAAGTCCATCTCTCCCTGGACCTTCACCTCTCCCCAGAAGTCCATCTCTCCCTGGACCTTCACCTCTCCCCAGAAGTCCATCTCTCCCTGGACCTCCACCTCTTCCCAGAAGTCCATCTCTCCCTGGACCTTCACCTCTCCCCAGAAGTCCATCTCTCCTTGGACCTCCACCTCTCCCCAGAAGTCCACCTCTCCCTGGACCTTCACCTCTCCCCAGAAGTCCATCTCTCCCTGGACCTTCATCTCTCCTTGGACCTTCACCTCTCCCCAGAAGTCCATCTCTCCTTGGACCTTCACGTCTCCCCAGAAGTCCATCTCTCCCTGGACCTCCACCTCTTCCCAGAAGTCCATCTCTCCCTGGACCTTCACCTCTCCCCAGAAGTCCATCTCTCCCTGGACCTTCACCTCTCCCCAGAAGTCCATCTCTCCCTGGACCTTCACGTCTCCCCAGAAGTCCATCTCTCCCTGGACCTTCACCTCTCCCCAGAAGTCCATCTCTCCCTGGACCTTCACCTCTCCCCAGAAGTCCATCTCTCCCTGGACCTTCACGTCTTCCCAGAAGTCCATCTCTCCCTGGACCTTCACGTCTCCCCAGAAGTCCATCTCTCCCTGGACCTTCACCTCTCCCCAGAAGTCCATCTCTCCCTGGACCTTCACCTCTCCGCAGAAGTCCATCTCTCCCTGGACCTTCACCTCTCCCCAGAAGTCCATCTCTCCCTGGACCTTCACCTCTCCCCAGAAGTCCATCTCTCCCTGGACCTTCACCTCTCCCCAGAAGTCCATCTCTCCCTGGACCTTCACATCTTCCCAGAAGTCCATCTCTCCCTGGACCTTCACATCTCCCCAGAAGTCCATCTCTCCCTGGACCTTCACATCTTCCCAGAAGTCCATCTCTCCCTGGACCTTCACATCTTCCCAGAAGTCCATCTCTCCCTGGACCTTCACCTCTCCCCAGAAGTCCATCTCTCCCTGGACCTTCACATCTTCCCAGAAGTCCATCTCTCCCTGGACCTTCACCTCTTCCCAGAAGTCCATCTCTCCCTGGACCTCCACCTCTTCCCAGAAGTCCATCTCTCCCTGGACCTTCACATCTCCCCAGAAGTCCATCTCTCCTTGGACCTTCACGTCTCCCCAGAAGTCCATCTCTCCCTGGACCTCCACCTCTTCCCAGAAGTCCATCTCTCCCTGGACCTTCACCTCTCCCCAGAAGTCCATCTCTCCCTGGACCTTCACCTCTTCCCAGAAGTCCATCTCTCCCTGGACCTCCACCTCTTCCCAGAAGTCCATCTCTCCCTGGACCTTCACCTCTCCCCAGAAGTCCATCTCTCCCTGGACCTTCACCTCTCCCCAGAAGTCCATCTCTCCCTGGACCTTCACCTCTCCCCAGAAGTCCATCTCTCCCTGGACCTTCACCTCTCCCCAGAAGTCCATCTCTCCCTGGACCTCCACCTCTTCCCAGAAGTCCATCTCTCCCTGGACCTTCACCTCTCCCCAGAAGTCCATCTCTCCCTGGACCTTCACCTCTTCCCAGAAGTCCATCTCTCCCTGGACCTTCACCTCTCCCCAGAAGTCCATCTCTCCCTGGACCTCCACCTCTTCCCAGAAGTCCATCTCTCCCTGGACCTTCACCTCTCCCCAGAAGTCCACCTCTCCCTGGACCTTCACCTCTCCCCAGAAGTCCATCTCTCCCTGGACCTTCACCTCTTCCCAGAAGTCCATCTCTCCCTGGACCTTCACATCTCCCCAGAAGTCTATCTCTCCCTGGACCTCCACCTCTTCCCAGAAGTCCATCTCTCCCTGGACCTTCACCTCTCCCCAGAAGTCCATCTCTCCCTGGACCTTCACGTCTCCCCAGAAGTCCATCTCTCCCTGGACCTTCACCTCTCCCCAGAAGTCCATCTCTCCCTGGACCTCCACCTCTTCCCAGAAGTCCATCTCTCCCTGGACCTTCACATCTCCCCAGAAGTCCATCTCTCCCTGGACCTTCACCTCTTCCCAGAAGTCCATCTCTCCCTGGACCTTCACCTCTCCCCAGAAGTCCATCTCTCCCTGGACCTCCACCTCTCCCCAGAAGTCCATCTCTCCCTGGACCTTCACGTCTCCCCAGAAGTCCATCTCTCCCTGGACCTTCACCTCTCCCCAGAAGTCCATCTCTCCCTGGACCTTCACCTCTCCCCAGAAGTCCATCTCTCCCTGGACCTTCATCTCTCCCTGGACCTTCACCTCTCCCCAGAAGTCCATCTCTCCTTGGACCTTCACGTCTCCCCAGAAGTCCATCTCTCCCTGGACCTCCACCTCTTCCCAGAAGTCCATCTCTCCCTGGACCTTCACCTCTCCCCAGAAGTCCATCTCTCCCTGGACCTTCACCTCTCCCCAGAAGTCCATCTCTCCCTGGACCTTCACCTCTTCCCAGAAGTCCATCTCTCCCTGGACCTTCACCTCTCCCCAGAAGTCCATCTCTCCCTGGACCTTCACGTCTCCCCAGAAGTCCATCTCTCCCTGGACCTCCACCTCTTCCCAGAAGTCCATCTCTCCCTGGACCTTCACATCTCCCCAGAAGTCCATCTCTCCTTGGACCTTCACGTCTCCCCAGAAGTCCATCTCTCCCTGGACCTCCACCTCTTCCCAGAAGTCCATCTCTCCCTGGACCTTCACCTCTCCCCAGAAGTCCATCTCTCCCTGGACCTTCACCTCTTCCCAGAAGTCCATCTCTCCCTGGACCTCCACCTCTCCCCAGAAGTCCATCTCTCCCTGGACCTTCACCTCTCCCCAGAAGTCCATCTCTCCCTGGACCTTCACCTCTCCCCAGAAGTCCATCTCTCCCTGGACCTCCACCTCTTCCCAGAAGTCCATCTCTCCCTGGACCTTCACCTCTCCCCAGAAGTCCATCTCTCCCTGGACCTTCACCTCTTCCCAGAAGTCCATCTCTCCCTGGACCTTCACCTCTCCCCAGAAGTCCATCTCTCCCTGGACCTCCACCTCTTCCCAGAAGTCCATCTCTCCCTGGACCTTCACCTCTCCCCAGAAGTCCACCTCTCCCTGGACCTTCACCTCTCCCCAGAAGTCCATCTCTCCCTGGACCTTCACCTCTTCCCAGAAGTCCATCTCTCCCTGGACCTTCACATCTCCCCAGAAGTCTATCTCTCCCTGGACCTCCACCTCTTCCCAGAAGTCCATCTCTCCCTGGACCTTCACCTCTCCCCAGAAGTCCATCTCTCCCTGGACCTTCACGTCTCCCCAGAAGTCCATCTCTCCCTGGACCTTCACCTCTCCCCAGAAGTCCATCTCTCCCTGGACCTTCACATCTCCCCAGAAGTCCATCTCTCCCTGGACCTCCACCTCTTCCCAGAAGTCCATCTCTCCCTGGACCTTCACATCTCCCCAGAAGTCCATCTCTCCCTGGACCTTCACCTCTTCCCAGAAGTCCATCTCTCCCTGGACCTTCACCTCTCCCCAGAAGTCCATCTCTCCCTGGACCTCCACCTCTTTCCAGAAGTCCATCTCTCCCTGGACCTTCACCTCTTCCCAGAAATCCATCTCTCCCTGGACCTTCACCTCTTCCCAGAAGTCCATCTCTCCCTGGACCTTCACCTCTCCCCGGACCTCCACCTCTTTCCAGAAGTCCATCTCTCCCTGGACCTTCACCTCTTCCCAGAAATCCATCTCTCCCTGGACCTTCACCTCTCCCCAGAAGTCCATCTCTCCCTGGACCTTGACGTCTCCCCAGAAGTCCATCTATCCCTGGACCTTCACCTCTCCCCAGAAGTCCATCTATCCCTGGACCTTCACCTCTCCCCAGAAGTCCATCTCTCCCTGGACCTTCACCTCTCCCCAGAAGTCCATCTCTCCCTGGACCTTCACCTCTCCCCAGAAGTCCATCTCTCCCTGGACCTCCACCTCTTCCCAGAAGTCCATCTCTCCCTGGACCTTCACCTCTCCCCAGAAGTCCATCTCTCCCTGGACCTTCACCTCTCCCCAGAAGTCCATCTCTCCCTGGACCTTCACCTCTCCCCAGAAGTCCATCTCTCCCTGGACCTTCACCTCTCCCCAGAAGTCCATCTCTCCCTGGACCTTCACATCTCCCCAGAAGTCCATCTCTCCCTGGACCTTCACCTCTCCCCAGAAGTCCATCTCTCCCTGGACCTTCACATCTCCCCAGAAGTCCATCTCTCCCTGGACCTTCACATCTCCCCAGAAGTCCATCTCTCCCTGGACCTCCACCTCTTCCCAGAAGTCCATCTCTCCCTGGACCTTCACATCTCCCCAGAAGTCCATCTCTCCCTGGACCTTCACATCTCCCCAGAAGTCCATCTCTCCCTGGACCTTCACGTCTCCCCAGAAGTCCATCTCTCCCTGGACCTCCACCTCTTCCCAGAAGTCCATCTCTCCCTGGACCTTCACCTCTCCCCAGAAGTCCATCTCTCCCTGGACCTTCACCTCTCCCCAGAAGTCCATCTCTCCCTGGACCTTCACCTCTTCCCAGAAGTCCATCTCTCCCTGGACCTTCACCTCTCCCCAGAAGTCCATCTCTCCCTGGACCTTCACGTCTCCCCAGAAGTCCATCTCTCCCTGGACCTCCACCTCTTCCCAGAAGTCCATCTCTCCCTGGACCTTCACATCTCCCCAGAAGTCCATCTCTCCTTGGACCTTCACGTCTCCCCAGAAGTCCATCTCTCCCTGGACCTCCACCTCTTCCCAGAAGTCCATCTCTCCCTGGACCTTCACCTCTCCCCAGAAGTCCATCTCTCCCTGGACCTTCACCTCTTCCCAGAAGTCCATCTCTCCCTGGACCTCCACCTCTCCCCAGAAGTCCATCTCTCCCTGGACCTTCACCTCTCCCCAGAAGTCCATCTCTCCCTGGACCTCCACCTCTTCCCAGAAGTCCATCTCTCCCTGGACCTTCACCTCTCCCCAGAAGTCCATCTCTCCCTGGACCTTCACCTCTTCCCAGAAGTCCATCTCTCCCTGGACCTTCACCTCTCCCCAGAAGTCCATCTCTCCCTGGACCTCCACCTCTTCCCAGAAGTCCATCTCTCCCTGGACCTTCACCTCTCCCCAGAAGTCCACCTCTCCCTGGACCTTCACCTCTCCCCAGAAGTCCATCTCTCCCTGGACCTTCACCTCTTCCCAGAAGTCCATCTCTCCCTGGACCTTCACATCTCCCCAGAAGTCTATCTCTCCCTGGACCTCCACCTCTTCCCAGAAGTCCATCTCTCCCTGGACCTTCACCTCTCCCCAGAAGTCCATCTCTCCCTGGACCTTCACGTCTCCCCAGAAGTCCATCTCTCCCTGGACCTTCACCTCTCCCCAGAAGTCCATCTCTCCCTGGACCTTCACATCTCCCCAGAAGTCCATCTCTCCCTGGACCTCCACCTCTTCCCAGAAGTCCATCTCTCCCTGGACCTTCACATCTCCCCAGAAGTCCATCTCTCCCTGGACCTTCACCTCTTCCCAGAAGTCCATCTCTCCCTGGACCTTCACCTCTCCCCAGAAGTCCATCTCTCCCTGGACCTCCACCTCTTTCCAGAAGTCCATCTCTCCCTGGACCTTCACCTCTTCCCAGAAATCCATCTCTCCCTGGACCTTCACCTCTTCCCAGAAGTCCATCTCTCCCTGGACCTTCACCTCTCCCCGGACCTCCACCTCTTTCCAGAAGTCCATCTCTCCCTGGACCTTCACCTCTTCCCAGAAATCCATCTCTCCCTGGACCTTCACCTCTCCCCAGAAGTCCATCTCTCCCTGGACCTTGACGTCTCCCCAGAAGTCCATCTATCCCTGGACCTTCACCTCTCCCCAGAAGTCCATCTATCCCTGGACCTTCACCTCTCCCCAGAAGTCCATCTCTCCCTGGACCTTCACCTCTCCCCAGAAGTCCATCTCTCCCTGGACCTTCACCTCTCCCCAGAAGTCCATCTCTCCCTGGACCTCCACCTCTTCCCAGAAGTCCATCTCTCCCTGGACCTTCACCTCTCCCCAGAAGTCCATCTCTCCCTGGACCTTCACCTCTCCCCAGAAGTCCATCTCTCCCTGGACCTTCACCTCTCCCCAGAAGTCCATCTCTCCCTGGACCTTCACCTCTCCCCAGAAGTCCATCTCTCCCTGGACCTTCACATCTCCCCAGAAGTCCATCTCTCCCTGGACCTTCACCTCTCCCCAGAAGTCCATCTCTCCCTGGACCTTCACATCTCCCCAGAAGTCCATCTCTCCCTGGACCTTCACATCTCCCCAGAAGTCCACCTCTCCCTGGACCTTCACATCTCCCCAGAAGTCCATCTCTCCCTGGACCTCCACCTCTTCCCAGAAGTCCATCTCTCCCTGGACCTTCACATCTCCCCAGAAGTCCATCTCTCCCTGGACCTTCACCTCTCCCCAGAAGTCCATCTATCCCTGGACCTTCACGTCTCCCCAGAAGTCCATCTCTCCCTGGACCTCCACCTCTTCCCAGAAGTCCATCTCTCCCTGGACCTTCACCTCTTCCCAGAAGTCCATCTCTCCCTGGACCTCCACCTCTCCCCAGAAGTCCATCTCTCCCTGGACCTTCACATCTCCCCAGAAGTCCATCTCTCCCTGGACCTTCACCTCTCCCCAGAAGTCCACCTCTCCCTGGACCTTCACGTCTCCCCAGAAGTCCATCTCTCCCTGGACCTTCACCTCTCCCCAGAAGTCCATCTCTCCCTGGACCTTCACCTCTTCCCAGAAGTCCATCTCTCCCTGGACCTCTACCTCCCAGAAGTCCACCTCTCCCTGGACCTTCACCTCTCCCCAGAAGTCCATCTCTCCCTGGACCTTAACGTCTCCCCAGAAGTCTCTCTCTCCCTGGACCTCCACCTCTTCCCAGAAGTCCACCTCTCTCCGGACCTTCACCTCTCCCTGGACCTCCACCTCTCTCCGGACCTTCACCTCTCCCTGGACCTCCACCTCTCCTTGGACCTCCACCTCTCCCCGGACATTCACGTCTCCTTGGACCTCCACGTCTCCTTGGACCTCCACCTCTCCCTGGACCTCCACCTCTCCCCGGACCTCCACCTCTCCCTGAACCTTCACATCTCCTTGGACCTCCACCTCTTCCCAGAAGTCCACCTCTCCCTGGACCTTCACGTCTCCCCAGAAGTCCATCTCTCCCTGGACCTTCACCTCTCCCCAGAAGTCCATCTCTCCCTGGACCTTCACCTCTTCCCAGAAGTCCATCTCTCCCTGGACCTTCACCTCTCCCCAGAAGTCCATCTCTCCCTGGACCTTCACCTCTCCCCAGAAGTCCATCTCTCCCTGGACCTTCACCTCTCCCTGGACCTCGACGTCTCCCAAGAAGTCCACCTCTCCCTGGACCTTCACGTAGAAGTCCACCTCTCCCTGGACCTCCACCTCTTCCCAGAAGTCCACCTCTCCCTGGACCTCCACCTCTCTCCGGACCTTCACCTCTCCTTGGACCTCCACCTCTCCCCGGACCTTCACATCTCCTTGGACCTCCACCTCTCCCCGGACCTTCACGTCTCCTTGGACCTCCACCTCTCCCTGGACCTCCACCTCTCCCCAGAAGTCCACCTCTCCCTGGACCTTCACGTCTCCCCAGAAGTCCATCTCTCCCTGGACCTTCACCTCTCCCCAGAAGTCCATCTCTCCCTGGACCTTCACCTCTCCCCAGAAGTCCACCTCTCCCTGGACCTTCACCTCTCCCCAGAAGTCCACCTCTCCCTGGACCTTCACCTCTCCCCAGAAGTCCATCTCTCCCTGGACCTTCACCTCTCCCCAGAAGTCCACCTTTCCCTGGACCTTCACCTCTCCCCAGAAGTCCACCTTTCCCTGGACCTCCCCCCCCCCACCTCTGTAAGGACTCTTCCATCCTTCACTCTACAGATCCCCCTGCCTTTGTCCTCTGACCCTCCTGCTGCCTTGTGCATTCTAAGTTGGATGCCCAGAACCTGTCCTCTCTACTTCCCTGGATCCTGGAGTCTCCTGTGCCTGCCCTCCATGATCGTCAGAAGCTGCCAATGTGGGTATCCCCTCTGCTGCCCTGTGACTGTTATCCCGTACATACAGCCCCGTGTCCTCCCTCCTTGTCACCCCGGACTGTCCCCACTGTTTGCCTTGCTGCCCCTTGACTCCCTGTTTGCTGTACCATATTTCTGTTTAGGACTTGCCATCTGCTGTATCATACTGCTGTCCTGTGACCCAGCTGTGTGTCCCCCATTGTGTCCTTTGGACTCCCCCCCCCTTTGTTGCTGTCCCATATTTCCCTCCTGTGATGCCTCACTGATGCACTGCCATTGTACACCCCACTCCGCGCCATCCACCTGTGTGTGTGGTCTGCTCTTCACGCCCATCACATGACCCCCAGTGGAGGGTGGGACCTCCTCTGTGTACTGCACTATGGAATATGTCAGCACTATATACATCTCTATGGCTACATTACTGATAATATGTACAATGATCTCCTCACTGGTGTCATCCTGATTCCCTCTGAGGCCCAGAACTGGGGAAACAGACAAGGAGCCCACCCCTGCACCCCACATCACCCCAACATAGGACCACTGACCTGCACCACAGTTCTACAGGAACTAGAATGCCCTAAGACCACCACTTCCGGGTTGTGCGTTTCACTCATTGGCTTGTGTGCGTTCCAATATGACGCTTCCGGTTTTTGCGGTCCAAACGTTACCCACTGTGCGTTCCAGGCAGACACTTCCGGGTTGTTCAACGTCATATTCGCAGTTTGCTGCGGAAGTGACGTTTCGTCGCCGCCATCTTGCTACACCACACACTCGTCCACAGTAAGGATACACTGAGAAGGGTGAAAGCGGACATGTTGTTACACCCACCGGAATTTTGCATTGTACACGTATATAGTGAAATACAGAACTTACAACTCCGTCTGACTGGTTAGACGTTGAATTTTAAAAGCAGCGGCAACCCTCACACAGGTTTAGTAATCTGGCAGAAGTTCGATGCTTTTGAAGTTCAATATATAACCAGTCAGACGGAGTTCTAAGTCCTGTATTTCACTATAGAAAACTGTTACTGTTATAAATACCTGTAAATTGCAAAACTCCGGTGGGTGTGGGGTGTAGCAAGATGGCGGTGACGGAACGTCACTTCCGTAGTAAACTGTGACGAGTCGCGGTTTCACCGCGGAAAAGTCTGAAGACATGAAACGCAGAACCCGGAAGTAGGCTGGAACGCAAAACCAGGAGGAGGAGGGTGGACTTCCGGTGGAGGCCTACAGCATGAAAAGGGACAGACAGCAACTGACAGGAGGAGGTAACTTGTGCCTCATACCTCACCTGGGGGGAGGGGATAACTGTGCCTCACCTGGGGGGAGGGGATAACTGTACCTCATACCTCACCTGGGGGGAGGGGATAACTGTGCCTCATACCTCACCTGGGGGGAGGGGATAACTGTGCCTCATACCTCACCTGGGGGGAGGGGATAACTGTACCTCATACCTCACCTGGGGGGAGGGGATAACAGTACCTCATACCTCACATGGGGGAGGGGATAACTGTGCCTCATACCTCACCTGGGGGGAAGGGATAACTGTGCCTCACCTGGGGGGAGGGGATAACAGTACCTCATACCTCACATGGGGGAGGGGATAACAGTACCTCATACCTCACATGGGGGAGGGGATAACTGTGCCTCATACCTCACCTGGGGGGAAGGGATAACTGTGCCTCACCTGGGGGGAGGGGATAACTGTACCTCATACCTCACCTGGGGGGAAGGGATAACTGTGCCTCATACCTCACCTGGGGGGAGGGGATAACTGTACCTCATACCTCACCTGGGGGGAGGAGATAACTGTACCTCATACCTCACCTGGGGGGAGGGGATAACTGTGCCTCATACCTCACCTGGGGGAGGGGATAACTGTGCCTCATACCTCACCTGGGGGGAGGAGATAACTGTACCTCATACCTCACCTGGGGGGAGGGGATAACTGTACCTCATACCTCACCTGGGGGAGGGGATAACTGTGCCTCATACCTCACCTGGGGAGGGGATAACTGTACCTCATACCTCACCTGGGGGAGGGGATAACTGTACCTCATACCTCACCTGGGGGGAGGGGATAACTGTACCTCATACCTCACCTGGGGGGAGGGGATAACTGTGCCTCATACCTCACCTGGGGGGAGGGGATAACTGTACCTCATACCTCACCTGGGGGAGGGGATAACTGTACCTCATACCTCACCTGGGGGTTAGAATCCATCATGGGAGGAATCTCTGGAAGAAACCACCATGGGAAGAATCTCCGGAAGAAACCACCATGGGAAGAATCTTTGGAAGAAACCACCATGGGAAGAATCTCCGGAAGAAACCACCATGGGAAGAATCTTTGGAAGAAACCACCATGGGAGGAATCTCTGGAAGAAACCACCATGGGAAGAATCTCTGGAAGAAACCACCATGGGAAGAATCTCCGGAAGAAACCACCATGGGAAGAATCTTTGGAAGAAACCACCATGGGAGGAATCTCTGGAAGAAACCACCATGGGAGGAATCTCTGGAAGAAACCACCATGGGAGGAATCTCTGGAAGAAACCACCATGGGAGGAATCTCTGGAAGAATCCATCATGGGAGGAATCTCTGGAAGAATCCATCATGGGAGGAATCTCTGGAAGAAACCACCATGGGAGGAATCTCTGGAAGCATCCACCATGGGAAGAATCTCTGGAAGAATCCATCATGGGAGGAATCTCTGGAAGAAACCACCATGGGAGGAATCTCCGGAAGAAACCACCATGGGAAGAATCTCTGGAAGAAACCACCATGGGAAGAATCTCCGGAAGAAACCACCATGGGAAGAATCTCCGGAAGAAACCACCATGGGAAGAATCTTTGGAAGAAACCACCATGGGAGGAATCTCTGGAAGAAACCACCATGGGAGGAATCTCTGGAAGAAACCACCATGGGAAGAATCTCTGGAAGAATCCATCATGGGAGGAATCTCTGGAAGAAACCACCATGGGAGGAATCTCCGGAAGAAACCACCATGGGAAGAATCTCTGGAAGAAACCACCATGGGAAGAATCTCTGGAAGAAACCACCATGGGAAGAATCTCCGGAAGAAACCACCATGGGAAGAATCTTTGGAAGAAACCACCATGGGAGGAATCTCTGGAAGAAACCACCATGGGAGGAATCTCTGGAAGAAACCACCATGGGAGGAATCTCTGGAAGCATCCACCATGGGAGGAATCTCTGGAAGAAACCACCATGGGAAGAATCTTTGGAAGAAACCACCATGGGAAGAATCTCCGGAAGAAACCACCATGGGAAGAATCTCTGGAAGAAACC
Source organism: Lithobates pipiens (assembly GCF_037356315.1). Classification (NCBI taxonomy): domain Eukaryota; kingdom Metazoa; phylum Chordata; class Amphibia; order Anura; family Ranidae; genus Lithobates; species Lithobates pipiens. The sequence goes on from NW_027507900.1 coordinate 784,928, forward strand.
ACCATGGGAAGAATCTCTGGAAGAAACCACCATGGGAAGAATCTCTGGAAGAAACCACCATGGGAAGAATCTCTGGAAGAAACCACCATGGGAAGAATCTCTGGAAGAAACCATCATGGGAGGAATCTCTGGAAGAAACCACCATGGGAAGAATCTTTGGAAGAAACCACCATGGGAAGAATCTCCGGAAGAAACCACCATGGGAAGAATCTCTGGAAGAAACCACCATGGGAAGAATCTCCGGAAGAAACCACCATGGGAAGAATCTTTGGAAGAAACCACCATGGGAGGAATCTCTGGAAGAAACCACCATGGGAGGAATCTCTGGAAGAAACCACCATGGGAAGAATCTCTGGAAGAATCCATCATGGGAGGAATCTCTGGAAGAAACCACCATGGGAGGAATCTCCGGAAGAAACCACCATGGGAAGAATCTCTGGAAGAAACCACCATGGGAAGAATCTCTGGAAGAAACCACCATGGGAGGAATCTCTGGAAGAAACCACCATGGGAAGGATCCTTGGAAGAAACCACCATGGGAAGGATCCTTGGAAGAAACCACCATGGGAAGAATCCCTGGAAGAAACCACCATGGGAAGAATCTCCAGAAGAAACCACCATGGGAAGAATCTCTGGAATAAACCACCATGGGAAGAATCTCTGGAAAAAAACACCATGGGAAGGGGCTCTGGAAGAAACCACCATGGGAAGGGGCTCTGGAAGAAACCACCATGGGAGGAATCTCTGGAAGCATCCACCATGGGAGGAATCTCTGGAAGAAACCACCATGGGAAGAATCTCTGGAAGAAACCACCATGGGAAGGGGCTCTGGAAGAAACCACCATGGGAAGAATCTCTGGAAGCATCCACCATGGGAGGAATCTCTGGAAGAAACCACCATGGGAGGAATCTCTGGAAGAAACCACCATGGGAGGAATCTCTGGAAGAAACCACCATGGGAAGAATCTCTGGAAGAAACCACCATGGGAGGAATCTCTGGAAGCATCCACCATGGGAGGAATCTCTGGAAGAAACCACCATGGGAGGAATCTCTGGAAGAAACCACCATGGGAAGAATCCTTGGAAGAAACCACCATGGGAAGAATCTCCGGAAGAAACCACCATGGGAAGAATCTCCAGAAGAAACCACCGTGGGAGGAATCTGTGGAAGAAACCACCATGGGAAGAATCTCTGGAAGAAACCACCATGGGAAGAATCTCTGGAATAAACCACCATGGGAAGAATCTCTGGAAAAAAACACCATGGGAAGGGGCTCTGGAAGAAACCACCATGGGAGGAATCTCTGGAAGCATCCACCATGGGAAGAATCTCTGGAAGAAACCACCATGGGAGGAATCTCTGGAAGAAACCACCATGGGAGGAATCTCTGGAAGCATCCACCATGGGAAGACTCTCTGGAAGAAACCACCATGGGAGGAATCTCTGGAAGAAACCACCATGGGAGGAATCTCTGGAAGCATCCACCATGGGAGGAATCTCTGGAAGAAACCACCATGGGAGGAATCTCTGGAAGCATCCACCATGGGAGGAATCTCTGGAAGAAACCACCATGGGAGGAATCTCTGGAAGAAACCACCATGGGAGGAATCTCTGGAAGCATCCACCATGGGAGGAATCTCTGGAAGAAACCACCATGGGAGGAATCTCCGGAAGAAAGCACCATGGGAGGAATTTCTGGAAGAAAGCACCATGGGAGGAATCTCTGGAAGCATCCACCATGGAAAGAATCTCTGGAAGAAACCACCATGGGAAGGGGCTCTGGAAGCATCCACCATGGGAAGAATCTCTGGAAGCATCCACCATGGGAGGAATCTCTGGAAGAAACCACCATGGGAGGAATCTCTGGAAGCATCCACCATGGGAGGAATCTCTGGAAGCATCCACCATGGGAGGAATCTCTGGAAGAAACCACCATGGGAGGAATCTCTGGAAGCATCCACCATGGGAGGAATCTCTGGAAGCATCCACCATGGGAGGAATCTCTGGAAGCATCCACCATGGGAGGAATCTCTGGAAGAAAGCACCATGGGAGGAATCTCTGGAAGCATCCACCATGGGAGGAATCTCTGGAAGAAAGCACCATGGGAGGAATCTCTGGAAGAAACCACCATGGGAAGAATCTCTGGAAGCATCCACCATGGGAGGAATCTCTGGAAGAAACCACCATGGGAAGAATCTCTGGAAGAAATCACCATGGGAGGAATCTCTGGAAGACTCCACCATGGGAAGGGGCCCTGGAAGAAACCACCATGGGAGGAATCTCTAGAAGACTCCACCATGGGAAGGGGCCCTGGGCCTCAAGGCAACCTTGTCCCTGTGTAGAACAATGAGAGGTTTTCTATGGGTTAAAGCCACCACCTCAGCAATGAGAAAGGCCACCAACAGACACAGGAATCTGATAGGTTGAAAGGTTTGTCTTGGAGGAACCAGGAGAACCAGGCTGAGATCCCATGAAGTCTGTGGAAAACGGTACATAAGGATCAGTGTGTCCAACAACCCGAATGAAGGCCTTCATTAAGGAGTCCCTGAATAAAGAACCCCTAAAGGTGAGATGTGACCAGTGATGGAACTCCAGGCCAAAAGCTGTTCCAGACCAGCCTAGAGAAAAGCCCGGAACCTGAGACTTGATGGAATTTCCTTGTCTTGCAACGAGAGGGATACACTTAACAATTGCGATGGTAGACTCTGTGAGAAGGCAATTCCTAACTGAATCTGATCCGATAGGCCCCTGTCCCCGGGGACCCAGGTTCAGCAGCGAAGCCGTTAGGACAAATGATGGCAAATCAAGCCTTGGGGCAGAAGTCCCACATGATCTGGAAGAGCCCACAGACAGTCTGCCAGGAGCCTGACGAGATTCAAAAACCACATCCAACTGGGAATCACAGGAAAGCCTTCCATCTCCATCCCGTGGAGGAAAAGAGGAAGGAGCTTTCCAGGAGGAAAACGTCAATCATGTTAAATTGATCACCAGAACATCCACTGCAAGGGCTTAGAGGATCCATGGATCTGGAGTCAAACCGGCTCAGTTTGTTGTTGAACCCGGAAGCCACATTCCGTGTCCTCACCCGCAGCAGAGTTCTGGAAACACCTCAGTAAGGGCAAACCATTCCAGATGTTGACAACTGAGTCCACCATGGCTGGGCTATGAAGTTCTGCCCAAACCAGAATCAGATCCACTTCTCTTTGAGCTGCCAGACTTCTAGCTCCTCCCTGATGGATTATGTAAGTCTCTGCCATGGCTTTTCCAGACTGAACCCTGGTTAGGTAACCCCGCAGACGAGAGGTCCAGCCTGGGAGGGATAATGGAGTCCACTGAGCTCCAGTATACTGGTCTAGAAACACGTTTCCTCCAATGACCAAGTCCCTTGTATGGAGAGGACACCTGGCATCTGTCGTGAGTACCTTCCAAACCATTGGATTTTCCCATGTCCAGTGCTACACTGGTGACCCACACACCGGGGCAAACCTGGTCCTGCTAGTCATAGTATAATCCAAAGACTACACCCTCTTGACCCGTGCTGCCAGAATAAGGAATTGCAATGGTCTGGAGTGAAATGGAGCATATGGAACTAGGAAGACCCTATAAATTCCATAGTCCTCATGTAAAAATGAAGGGTGAGTTGGCACCTCCAGGAGATGGAAAACTTTGGGCAGGACTGTGTTTCAGATCAGGCCCACATAGTCTGATGGAATGTTTCCAGCACTAATTTCTGGAGATCTAGGATCCACCCAAATCTCACCGTTCCCTCAGAAGAAGGTCTTCAAGGTATTCCATTATGGGGAATTCCGGAAAGTGAAGCAGAGCGAGAACGGGCTAGCACCTTGCTGAAAGCTTGAGGTGCGGAGGACGGGCAAAGAGAGAAAGGGCAGCAAAATGCAACGGGAAGATGGGGACATGCAAGCAGAGATCCTTGAGGTCCATAAAGGCCAGGAGGTCTCCTGGATGGATGACCGGCAGATTCCATATGGAATTTTGATACCAGGAAGATGCTGAGAACCTTCATAACTATATGGGGAAGTTGCCCCCCTTATGCTTTGGGGATGATGGAAAAAGTTTGAATTGAAACTTGGAAACCTCTCTTTTTCTGGGACAATGGCCCCTTGAGAGAGGACAGCGTGTAGGGTCACCAATCTTTTCAGGTTTGGCAACGTGAATCGGGATTCAGGAACCCAAATTCCAGTTTGTTGCCCCCGGGTACAATATTCTGGATCTGAGGGTCTTTGGATCAGATGGCTGCAAAAGACCAAATAATATTTCCCCTGACTCTGACAGGTGGGGTGCCCCCTTATCATGGGGAGGACTTGCTTGCTGAGTCGGAGGTCCAGGCCTAGGGCGAAACTGGGTTTCAGGCATTGCCTCCGAAACTGGATATCTGAGAGAATTGAAAGGACCGGGGATTTTGCATCTTCTTCTCCATGATGACACCTTGATGAAATTGTTCAGCAATTTGCCAAAGAGGCGTTCCTCATCAAAGTCCAGATACGAGAGGCGTTCCTCATCAAAGTCCAGATACGAGAGGTGTTCCTCATCAAAGTCCAGATACGAGAGGCGTTCCTCATCAAAGTCCAGATACGAGAGGCGTTCCTCATCAAAGTCCAGATACGAGAGGCGTTCCTCATCAAAGTCCAGATACGAGAGGCGTTCCTCATCAAAGTCCAGATACGAGAGGCGTTCCTCATCAAAGTCCAGATACGAGAGGCGTTCCTCAACAAAGTCCAGATACGAGAGGCGTTCCTCATCAAAGTCCAGATACGAGAGGCGTTCCTCATCAAAGTCCAGATACGAGAGGCGTTCCTCATCAAAGTTCAGATACGAGAGGAGTTCCTCATCAAAGTCCAGATACGAGAGGTGTTCCTCATCAAAGTCCAGATACGAGAGGTGTTCCTCATCAAAGTCCAGATACGAGAGGCGTTCCTCATCAAAGTCCAGATACGAGAGGCGTTCCTCATCAAAGTCCAGATACGAGAGGCGTTCCTCATCAAAGTTCAGATACGAGAGGAGTTCCTCATCAAAGTCCAGATACGAGAGGTGTTCCTCATCAAAGTCCAGATACGAGAGGTGTTCCTCATCAAAGTCCAGATACGAGAGGCGTTCCTCATCAAAGTCCAGATACGAGAGGCGTTCCTCATCAAAGTCCAGATACGAGAGGCGTTCCTCATCAAAGTCCAGATACGAGAGGCGTTCCTCAGCAAAGTCCAGATACGAGAGGCGTTCCTCATCAAAGTCCAGATACGAGAGACGTTCCTCATCAAAGTCCAGATACGAGAGGCGTTCTTCATCAAAGTCCAGATAGGAGAGGCGTTCCTCATCAAAGTCCAGATACGAGAGGCGTTCCTCATCAAAGTCCAGATACGAGAGGTGTTCCTCATCAAAGTCCAGATACGAGAGGCGTTCCTCATCAAAGTCCAGATACGAGAGGCGTTCCTCATCAAAGTCCAGATACGAGAGGTGTTCCTCATCAAAGTCCAGATACGAGAGGCGTTCCTCAGCAAAGTCCAGATACGAGAGGCGTTCCTCATCAAAGTCCAGATACGAGAGACGTTCCTCATCAAAGTCCAGATACGAGAGGCGTTCTTCATCAAAGTCCAGATAGGAGAGGCGTTCCTCATCAAAGTCCAGATACGAGAGGCGTTCCTCATCAAAGTCCAGATACGAGAGGCGTTCCTCATCAAAGTCCAGATACGAGAGGCGTTCCTCATCAAAGTCCAGATACGAGAGGCGTTCCTCATCAAAGTCCAGATACGAGAAATGTTCTCTGCACTGATGCTCCACAGACTCACAGTTTAGCCAAAGGGTCTTTATCAATAGTACCGAAAGGAGGCCCCTTCTGGATGTTTGATGTACAACATCTGATAGTCCATCAACTAAGTAAAGTAGAGCCACCGGCATGAGCTCCAGAAGGATCTGTAAGGATAGGTTCAGGTTCAGGATTAGGCCAATCACTATACAGGACCAAATGCAATATGGACTGCACTGGAAAAATCTTAAAGGTTTGAGCGCTTGAGAATTCAGGATAGTCACTTCAAGTGTAGCCAATGCAGACAGTTCCAAATCTAGGGCTGCGAGTTCTTCAGTAAGGACCAGGATGGGAACCTTAACCAGCACTGCACAGCCTTTGTATCCAGTACATCCCAGCACCGCACAGCCTTTGTATCCAATACATCCCAGCACCGCACAGCCTTTGTATCCAATACATCCGAGCACCGCACAACCTTTGTATCGCATACATCCCAGCACCGCACAGCCTTTGTATCCAATACATCCCAGCACCGCACATCCTGTACATCCCATACATTCCAGCACCACACAGCCTTTGTATCCAATACATCCCAGCACCGCACAGCCTTTGTATCCAATACATCCCAGCACCACACAGCCTTTGTATCCAATACATCCGAGCACCGCACAACCTTTGTATCCCATACATCCCAGCACCGCACATCCTGTACATCCCATACATTCCAGCACCACACAGCCTTTGTATCCAATACATCCCAACACCGCACATCCTGTACATCCCAGCACTGCACAGCCTTTGTACCTAATACATCCCAGCACCGCACAGCCTTTGTATCCAATACATCCGAGCACCGCACAACCTTTGTATCGCATACATCCCAGCACCGCACAGCCTTTGTATCCAATACATCCCAGCACCGCACAGCCTTTGTATCCAATACATCCCAGCACCGCACAACCTTTGTATCGCATACATCCCAGCACCGCACAGCCTTTGTATCCAATACATCCCAGCACCGCACAGCCTTTGTATCCAATACATCCCAGCACCGCACATCCTGTACATCCCATACATTCCAGCACCACACAGCCTTTGTATCCAATACATCCCAGCACCGCACAGCCTTTGTATCCAATACATCCCAGGACCACACAGCCTTTGTATCCAATACATCCGAGCACCGCACAACCTTTGTATCCCATACATCCCAGCACCGCACATCCTGTACATCCCATACATTCCAGCACCACACAGCCTTTGTATCCAATACATCCCAGCACCGCACATCCTGTACATCCCAGCACTGCACAGCCTTTGTATCCAATACATCCCAGCACCGCACAGCCTTTGTATCCCATACATCCCAGCACCGCACAGCCTTTGTATCCAATACATCCCAGCACCACACAGCCTTTGTATCCAATACATCCCAGCACTGCATAGCCTTTGTATCCAATACATCCCAGCGTGTATTTGTACCTAATACATCCCAGCACCGCACAGCCTTTGTATCCAATACATCCCAGCATCGCACAGCCTTTGTATCCCATACATCCCAGCACCACAAAGCCTTTGTATCCAATACATCCCAACACTGCATAGCCTTTGTATCCAATACATCCCAGCGTGTATATGTACCTAATACATCCCAGCACCGCACAGCCTTTGTATCCCATACATCCCAGCACCGCACATCCAGTACATCCCAGCACCACACAGCCTTTGTATCCAATACATCCCAGCACCGCACATCCAGTACATCCCAGCACCACACAGCCTTTGTATCCAATACATCCCAGCACCACACAGCCTTTGTATCCAATACATCCCAGCACTGCATAGCCTTTGTATCCAATACATCCCAGAGTGTATTTGTACCTAATACATCCCAGCACAGTCTTTGTATCCAATACATCCCAGCACCACACAGCCTTTGTATCCCATACATCCCAGCACCGCACATCCAGTACATCCCAGCACCACACAGCCTTTGTATCCAATACATCCCAGCACCACACAGCCTTTGTATCCAATACATCCCAGCACTGCATAGCCTTTGTATCCAATACATCCCAGAGTGTATTTGTACCTAATACATCCCAGCACAGTCTTTGTATCCAATACATCCCAGCATCGCACAGCCTTTGTATCCAATACATCCCAGCACCGCACAGCCTTTGTATCCAATACATCCCAGCTCCGCACAGCCTTTGTATCCAATACATCCCAGCACTGCACAGCCTTTGTATCCAATACATCCCAGCTCCGCACAGCCTTTGTATCCAATACATCCCATCACTACACAGCCTTTGTATCCCATACATCCCAGCACTGCACATCCAGGACATCCCAGCACCACACAGCCTTTGTATCCAATACATCCCAGCACTGTATAGCCTTTGTATCCACTACATCCCAGCGTGTATTTGTATCCAATACATCCCAGCGTGTATTTGTATCCAATACATCCCAGCGCTGCGCAGTCTTTGTATCCAATACATTCCAGCACCGCACAGCCAGTACATCTCATCACCGCACAGCCTTTGCATCTAATACATCCCAGCACCACACAGCCTTTGTATCCAATACATGCCAGCACTGCACATCCAGTACATCCTAGCACCCAACAGCCAGTACATCCCAGCAACGCAAGCCTTTGTATCCAATACATCCCAGCACTGCATAGCCTTTGTATCCAATACATCCCAGCATCGCACAGCCTTTGTATCCAATACATCCCAGCACCGCACAGCCTTTGTATCCAATACATCCCAGCACCGCACAGCCTTTGTATCCAAGACATCCCAGCACCACATAGCCTTTGTATCCAATACATCCCAGCACTACACAGCCTTTGTATCCCATACATCCCAGCACTGCACATCCAGTACATCCCAGCACCACACAGCCTTTGTATCCAATACATCCCAGCACCACACAGCCTTTGTATCCAATACATCCCAGCACTGTTTAGCCTTTGTATCCACTACATCCCAGCGTGTATTTGTATCCAATACATCCCAGCACAGCCTTGGTATCCAATACATCCCAGCTCTGCGCAGTCTTTGTATCCAATACATTCCAGCACCGCCCAGCCAGTACATCCCATCACCGCACAGCCTTTGCATCTAATACATCCCAGCACCACACAGCCTTTGTATCCAATACATCCCAGCACCGCACAGCCTTTGTAGCCAATACATCCCAGCACCGCACAACCTTTGTATCCCATACATCCCAGCACCGCACATCCTGTACATCCCATACTTTCCAGCACCACACAGCCTTTGTATCCAATACATCCCAGCACCGCACATCCTGTACATCCCAGCACTGCACAGCCTTTGTATCCAATACATCCCAGCACCGCACAGCCTTTGTATCCCATACATCCCAGCACCGCACAGCCTTTGTATCCAATACATCCCAGCACCGCACAGCCTTTGTATCCAATACATCCCAGCACTGCATAGCCTTTGTATCCAATACATCCCAGCGTGTATTTGTACCTAATACATCCCAGCACCGCACAGCCTTTGTATCCAATACATCCCAGCATCGCACAGCCTTTGTATCCCATACATCCCAGCACCACAAAGCCTTTGTATCCAATACATCCCAACACTGCATAGCCTTTGTATCCAATACATCCCAGCGTGTATATGTACCTAATACATCCCAGCACCGCACAGCCTTTGTATCCCATACATCCCAGCACCGCACATCCAGTACATCCCAGCACCACACAGCCTTTGTATCCAATACATCCCAGCACCACACAGCCTTTGTATCCAATACATCCCAGCACTGCATAGCCTTTGTATCCAATACATCCCAGAGTGTATTTGTACCTAATACATCCCAGCACAGCCTTTGTATCCCATACATCCCAGCACCGCACATCCAGTACATCCCAGCACCACACAGCCTTTGTATTCCAATACATCCCAGCACCACACAGCCTTTGTATCCAATACATCCCAGCACTGCATAGCCTTTGTATCCAATGCATCCCAGAGTGTATTTGTACCTAATACATCCCAGCACAGTCTTTGTATCCAATACATCCCAGCATCGCACAGCCTTTGTATCCAATACATCCCAGCACCGCACAGCCTTTGTATCCAATACATCCCAGCTCCGCACAGCCTTTGTATCCAATACATCCCAGCACTGCACAGCCTTTGTATCCCATACATCCCAGCACTTCACATCCAGGACATCCCAGCACCACACAGCCTTTGTATCCAATACATCCCAGCACCACACAGCCTTTGTATCCAATACATCCCAGCACTGTATAGCCTTTGTATCCACTACATCCCAGCGTGTATTTGTATCCAATACATCCCAGCGCTGCGCAGTCTTTGTATCCAATACATTCCAGCACCGCACAGCCAGTACATCTCATCACCGCACAGCCTTTGCATCTAATACATCCCAGCACCACACAGCCTTTGTATCCAATACATGCCAGCACTGCACATCCAGTACATCCTAGCACCCAACAGCCAGTACATCCCAGCAACGCAAGCCTTTGTATCCAATACATCCCAGCACTGCATAGCCTTTGTATCCAATACATCCCAGCATCGCACAGCCTTTGTATCCAATACATCCCAGCACCGCACAGCCTTTGTATCCAATACATCCCAGCACCGCACAGCCTTTGTATCCAAGACATCCCAGCACCACATAGCCTTTGTATCCAATACATCCCAGCACTACACAGCCTTTGTATCCCATACATCCCAGCACTGCACATCCAGTACATCCCAGCACCACACAGCCTTTGTATCCAATACATCCCAGCACCACACAGCCTTTGTATCCAATACATCCCAGCACCACACAGCCTTTGTATCCAATACATCCCAGCACCACACAGCCTTTGTATCCACTACATCCCAGCGTGTATTTGTATCCAATACATCCCAGCACAGCCTTGGTATCCAATACATCCCAGCTCTGCGCAGTCTTTGTATCCAATACATTCCAGCACCGCACAGCCAGTACATCCCATCACCGCACAGCCTTTGCATCTAATACATCCCAGCACCACACACAGCCTTTGTAGCCAATACAATACATCCCAGCACACCACAGCCTTTGTATCCAATACATCCCAGCACCACATAGCCTTTGTAGCCAATACAATACATCCCAGCACACCACAGCCAGTACATCCCAGCACACCACAGCCTTTATATCCAATACATCCCAGCACCACACATCCAGTATATACCAGCACCACACAGCCAGTACATCCCAGCTTGGTCCTTTTTCCTATTGACCCCCAGCCATCCTGCAGGGTACGGTCTATCAAAAGGAATCAATGGAGCTGCCGTGTGCCCTAGGCAGAGGACCCCGCTGTTTGTTCAGCTCAGGGCAGGACTACAGAGTGGGATGGAGGATGAAGTAACTATGTCAGATACATGAAGAGTGTTATCTACTAAAAGTGAAGTTGCCCTTTAACATAATTTTATCCTGTTGTGTTTTTATTCTCCTTTGTGTCAGCTGTTGGCTCTCACTCTTTCCTTCTTTCTGGCAGGTCAGTGAGAAGCCACCAATGATCTGGGAGCCATCACATCAGAGTTCATTCATGTGTCACAGAGGAGACCTTTGTGAATATTCACCGCGGTAGCATGATCAGGAGTTCAGCAGAAGTGTGAGATCCAGGTTAGGAGAGCCTCAAGATAACACAGTGATGGAAGAGTCCCAGACTAAGACATGATAAGTGGAGATAACGGCCATTATAGAGACTCGGACTGAGACAAGGCACATGGAAGAGATCAGGACTGAGACAAGGGACATGGAAGAGATCCGGACTGAGACAAGGGACATGGAAGAGACCCGGACTGAGACAAGGGACATGGAAGAGACCCGGACTGAGACAAGGGACATGCAAGAGATCCGGACTGAGACAAGGGACATGGAAGAGACCCGGACTGAGACAAGGGACATGGAAGAGACCCGGACTGAGACAAGGGACATGGAAGAGACCCGGACTGAGACAAGGGACATGGAAGAGACCCAGACTGAGACAAGGGACATGGAAGAGACCCGGACTGAGACAAGGGACATGGAAGAGACTCGGACTGAGACAAGGGACATGGAAGAGATCCGGACTGAGACAAGGGACATGGAAGAGATCCGGACTGAGACAAGGGACATGGAGAAGTCCCAGATCGAGGCAACAGACACGGAGAAGACCCAGACTAAGACAATGGACTTGGAAAAGGCCCAGACTGAGATAACTGACATAGAAGAGACTCATACCAAGACAACTGACATAGAAAAAATTCAGACTGAGACAACGTACATGGAAGAGACCACCTGGGTTGAGACAAGAGACAAGAGGCGGGAATTGGCGAGAGGTCACAGCCGCCACTACATGGAAAGCTCTCTATGCACAACGCGGTTCTCCGTGATTATGAAGGAGGAGACCTCTTCACATCCTGACCACATTGCCCCACTGTATAAGGCCACCATTAAAGAAGAACCTCTCCCACATCAAGAATGTGCCGACGCTCCCAGACCCAGATGTCTTAGACCGTGTACACCTGATGAGGTAACCCCCTCATTTCAAAAAGACAACATTCCATCAACTAGATTTTCCACATCTGCTACTCACAAAGTCATATCTGCTCCTATTAGAAAGAATTCTCAGTCAGGACACAATCTCCTGGACTCCAAGCAATCTTCCCTTGCAGATCATAGAAGGCACATGCCGTCCCGTATTAAGGAGGAGCCCTGCTCGTATGGAGGAGAAGACCTCCCCCATGCTCGGACATCTCAGATTAAGATGGAACCCTTCTCAGGTGATCTTGACTGTTCTTCCTCCATGGTTCAGATAAAGCAGGAGCCTCTCACAAGTGGAAGGAGGAGTAATGTGTTAGACCCCCCAGCTCATGTACAGTGTCCACCTATAGAGATAAAGGAAGAACCCCGATCACCTGAAGGAGAAGATCCCACCAACATGGACTTCTCTCCACACACTGATCCTACACAGAGACTTTCTATTCAGATTAAAGAGGAGGAGGAGGAAGAAGACTTTCCTCCTGAAGGGCTTCACATCCTCGAAGGGACCATCACGGACTCCGACATTCACTCCTTCACCATCACTGGAGAGTACATTGAAGGCATTGAAATCAAGGTGAAGACAAAACCCCTGCAGGACAAAGTGGCCTCCACATCTCAGTCATCGAAGACCACCTATGCATGCCCCGTGTGTAAAAGAAACTTCACCAATCATGGCAACCTGGTGCGGCACCGTGAAACCCACAAAGGGAAGAAGATGTCCTGCTTGGAGTGCGGAGCTGACTTCTGCAACAAGACGGACCTCACGGCACATGCTCGGATACACAAAGCCAACAGGATCCTCTACTGCTCCGAGTGCAACATCACCTTCCCCAGCAACTCGCACCTCATCATCCACGAGAGAATCCACACCGGAGAGAAGCCGTTCTCCTGCTCCCAATGCGGGAAACGCTTCTCCAGCAAGTCCAACGTCGCCGAGCACATGAAGGTCCACACGGGCTCCAAACAGTTCTGCTGCTCGGCCTGCGGCAAATCTTATGCCCGCCAAGAGAACCTGCTCAGCCACCAGCGGATCCACCAAGAAGCGGTGACGTTCACCTGCACCCACTGCGGCCAGTGCTTTGTTGACCAGCACAAGTTCACCAGGCACCAGCGCTTCCATACCGTGGACAAACCGTACCCATGCATCCTCTGCGGGAAGAGCTTTGCTCACAAGGCTCTGCTCCTCAGGCACGAACGGACTCACGTCGGCGGGAATCCGGTCTGTTCTGACTGCGGTAAATGTTTCTTCCGACAAGCCGAACTGACCAAGCATAAGAGAGTCCACATTGGCGTCACCGAGAAACTGTTTGAATGCCCGGAGTGCGGGAAGCGGTTCAGCTCGGGGCCCCGCCTCCTAAACCACCAGAAACTGCACGCGGCGGACAAGGCCTATCAGTGTACCGAGTGCGGCAATTGTTTCAAACAGAAGAACAACCTGGTGAGGCACCAGAGGGTTCACGAGGTGGAGAAGCCTTTTTGGTGTGCCGAATGTGAGAGAGGGTTCACCACCAGGTCCAACCTCAAGGTCCACCGTAGAGTCCACATCATGCGAAGGCAGCACCCCTGCCCGCACTGCGGCAAAGAGTTCCCTTTCAAGAGCCGGTTAAACGAACATTTAAAAATTCACGAAGAGAATAAAACGGAGGAGGGGCAAAGCTAAAACTAGGGGGGTGGGAGGCCCTATACACGACTCGTTTACGAAGGTCGCTTTATCTGGACTTTAGCATCTCAAAGGTCCGCTTATCTTGTCGACCCTTCATATATTAAAGTGGTTGTAGCCCTTCATGTACCCAGTCAGGTGACTCTGCGCTTTCACACAGATAGATGATACAAATCTCCCTACATAAGTTGTACCTGTTTATCTGCAGTCCTCTCTTTTCTAAAACCATTCAAAGTCCATAATTTATAAATCTTGTCTGAGCTTTCAGAAAAAAAGGGGGCAGTGAGCTGAAATCACGCTATGCAGAGATCAGTGAGAGCTGATTGGAGAGAAGGCACCCCCCCCCCCCTTCACACTGCAACAGAGCTGAAGCTGTCAATCTCAGGCTGTGTGCTGGAGCCCCCTCTCTTGGAGTCAGAAGTGATAAAAACTAAAAATATACTCACCTTACACCCCTTCCCTTCTTAATTTATTTTATATATTTTTTCATTTTGTACTAATTTTATATCACTTAACTTTATTGCTATCACACGGGGGCCCCATGTGGTGGCACATATTGAGGGACAGGTACACTTAATGGAGGGATCGGGGGTCTTTTGGACCCATAGTGTTTGCCCTGCACTCAGCCAACTCTTGGGGGACACAATGTCCTCCATCTGCAGCTTCACCCGGCTCCTGGCCGGGAAGGGACAGGTCAGAGCAGACCCCGACGTAGTAGTTATGTCAGCCGCATGAAAGAATTCTAGGTGGTCCAGTTATGGGTTTGGGTCTCCTTCACCTCTTCTCCAGCAATCTTCAGCCCTTGGGGATGTCTAGAGTGATGGTAAGGAGATCATGTCATCGTTGTACTGCGAGCGCAGGGTGCCATGATAAATTCCTCCCATAGTGACCTGTATGTACAGGAAAGAGACGCTTGATTGCCTGGTGGGTACAGCACCAGAGAGGAGGTGAGTAATACAGCGAGAGCTACTTTCCTAGTTCTGCACTGGCTGGAGAACTAAATAATTCAAAAAATGTCAACGGGAGTTGGGCTTTAGCTGTCCTTTTACAGGCGTTGGTGGTCAATCAGATAAGCAGACCTTGTATGTTCATGCCTTAATAAAGTCCCATCAGAAGGTTCAGGTGCAGAACCTGAGGTGGGGGGAGTCAGTGAGTTGCTGTTCTGAATGACCTTCCTATGCGAGTCCCAGAGTCCTGCTGCCATGTTAAGGCCCCGATTGATAATTCTCTCTATAATCAGTGCAAGTCCTCTGGGCAGATCCCATCAGCTGAACCCTACGAGACAAACAATCTGGATCATATTTTGATATTCTGTAGCGTCAATAAAAGTTCTTCCTTGTTACGGACGTGTCTTGTTTTATTGGTGGTCAAATGAGACCTTAAGTGCCAATGTCACGATGTTTCGGGGGCTCGGTCAGTGCGCCATTGAGGGACCCCAGATGTTTGGTGTCCCAATAAATCCCCTTAAAATTAAGAAAATATCTCTGACACTTGGGGACCACCAATGGTTTCTTTAGGGAGATCTCTGACAAGTGGGGACCACCAATGGTTTATTGAGGGAAATCTGACAATTGGGGACCACCAATGGTTTTGTGTGGGAAATCTATAAGAATTGGGGACCACCAATGGTTTCTTTAGGGAGATCTCTGACAATTGCGGACCACCAATGGTTTCCTTAGGGAGATCTCTGACATTTGGGGGCCACCAATGGTTTATTGTGGGAAATCTCTGACAATTGGGAACCACCAATGGTTTCTTTAAGGAGATCTCTTGATAGTGGGGGACCACCAATGTTTTATTGAGGGAAATCTGACAATTGGGGACCACCAATGGTTTCTTGTGGGAAATCTCTGAGAATTGGGAACCACCAATGGTTTCTTTAGGGAGATCTCTGACAATTGGGGGCCACCAATGGTTTCTTTAGGGAGATCTCTGACAATTGGGGGCCACCAATGGTTTCTTGAGGAAAATCTGACAATTGGGGGCCACCAATGGTTTCTTGTGGGAAATCTATGAGAATTGGGAACCACCAATGGTTTCTTTAGAGAGATCTCTGACAATTGGGGGCCACCAATGATTTCTTTAGGGAGAGCTCTGACAATTTGGGGCCACCAATGGTTTCTTGTGGGAAATCTCTGAGAATTGGGAACCACCAATGGTTTCTTTACGGAGATCTCTGACAATTGGGGGCCACCAATGGTTTCTTGAGGAAAATCTGACAATTGGGGACCACCAATGGTTTCTTGTGGGAAATCTATGAGAATTGGGGACCACCAATGGTTTCTTTAGGGAGATCTCTGACAATGGTTTATTGAGGGAAATCTCACAATTGGGGACCACCAATGGTTTCTTTAGGGAGATCTCTGACAATTGGGGACCACCAATGGTTTCTTTAGCGAGATCTCTGACAATTGGGGACCACCAATGGTTTCTTTAGCGAGATCTCTGACAATTGGGGACCACCAATGGTTTCTTTAGCGAGATCTCTGACAATTGGGGACCACCAATGGTTTCTTGTGGGAAATCTACGAGAATTGGGGACCACCAATGGTTTCTTTAGCGAGATCTCTGACAATTGGGGACCACCAATGGTTTCTTGTGGGAAATCTATGAGAATTGGGGACCACCAATGGTTTCTTTAGCGAGATCTCTGACAATTGGGGACCACCAATGGTTTCTTGTGGGAAATCTACGAGAATTGGGGACCACCAATGGTTTCTTTAGCGAGATCTCTGACAATTGGGGACCACCAATGGTTTCTTTAGCGAGATCTCTGACAATGGGGGACCACCAATGGTTTCTTGAGGCACATAACCTTGAAGATGAGATGCCCGTCATTTGTCTGGGGACATCTACCACGTTGATATCCTTTCTATACTTAGTTTTAGGGGTTGATTTACTAAAACTGGAGCACTCAGAATCTGGTGCAGTTCTGTATAGGAACCAATCAGCTTCGAGTTTATTTTTTTTGTCAAAGTTTCATTGTACAAGCTGAAGTTTACATCGAGGGGAAAAAATGGGATTTTTATATACAGCTTACCTGTAAAATCCTTTTCTTGAGAGTACATCACGGGACACAGGAGCTTCATTACATAGTGGGTTATATAGGCACCTCTGGTGATTGGACACTGATTGACCCTAATTAAGGAGAATTCCTCCCCTATATAACCCCTCCCATCTGGGAGGCACCTCAGTTTTGTAGCAAAGCAATAAGAAACCACGTAAAACCCAAGAGGGGCGGGAGCCCTGTGTCCCGTGATGTACTCCCAAGAAAAGGATTTTACAGGTAAGCTGTAAATAAAAATCCAATTTTCTTGATCATACATCACGGGACACAGGAGCTTCATTACATAGTGGGATGTCCCATAGCAATGCTCAGGTTGAGGGGAGGGAGACACAGATCATAAACATAGACCGCCAGGGACCTGAGGACCTAAACTGCAGCCTGCAGTACACTGCGCCCGAAGGCGATATCCTCTTGCCCTCTGACATCCACCTGATAGAATCTGGTGAATGTGTGGACTGATGACCAAGTCGCAGCCTTACAGATCTGAGCCAGGGAGGCCTGGTGATGCACTGCCCAAGAAGCACTGACAGCCCTAGTAGAGTGCGCTTTCACCTGAAAAGGAGGAATCTTCCCCTTTAAGCCATAGGCCTGAGAAATAACTTGTCTGATCCACCTTGAGAGAGTGGACTTTGACACTGCCTGACCCTTTCTGGGGCCTTCCGGCAGAATAAATAAGCAATCAGTTTTCCTTATCTCAGAAGTTGCTTGAAGATAAACACTGATTGCTCTAACCACATCCAAAGTGTGAAAAGACTCTTCCTCTGTGGACTGAGGGTCCGGAAAAAAGGATGGTAGGATTATATCCTGATTCAGATGGAAACCCGAAACCACCTTAGGTAGAAAGGACCTGTTGGGACGCATGACCACCCGGTCCTTATGGATAATTAAATACGGCTCCTTACTGAAAAGAGCTGCCAACTCTGATACTCTTCTAGCCGTGGATATGGCTACTAAGAAGATCAGCTTTTTAGTCAGGAGAGCTAAAGAAGCTAGATGCAGAGGTTCAAATGGTTGCCCCTGTAAGGCCGAGAGAACCAAATTCAGATCCCATGGGCATACTGGAGGTTTAACTGGCGGTTTTGTCCGCATAGCCCCCTGGATAAAAGCCCGTACCAGGGAATGTGATGCAAGCGGTTTTTGAAAAAATACCGACAGGGCCGAAATCTGCACTTTAATAGTGCTTATGGCCAAATTCATTTCTAGGCCTGACTGGAGAAAGGCCAAGATTCTGTTAATGACATACTTTCTAGGATGCCACCTCCTGAGTTCACACCAGGAAACATATGTCCTCCAGATTTTGTAATAAATACGCCTGGAGGCCGGCTTTCTGGCATTGACCAGAGTAGAAAGGACTGGCCCCGAAAGGCCACGGTCTCTCAGAATGTGGGTCTCAGCAGCCAAACCGTCAAATTCAGACTGCGTAAAGCAGAATGGTAGATTGGACCCTGTGAGAGCAGATCTGGCCGGAGAGGGAGGGTCCATGGCCTGCCTACTGCCAACTTCATGATTTCTGCAAACCATGATCGCCTGGGCCAAGCCGAGGCCACCAAAAGGACCGACTTCGTCTCCCTCTTGACCCTTCCCAAGAACCTCGATAACAGCGGGCTCGGGGGGAAGGCATAGATCAGATTGTACTGATCCCAGGGAACCGTCAGAGCATCTGACCCCTGAGCAAGTGCATCTCTTCTCCTTGACACAAACTTGTCCAGTTTCCTGTTGAACCTGGATGCAAACAGATCTACGTCTGGAGTGCCCCACTTGTGACATATGTTCTGAAACACGTCGGGGTGCAGAGCCCATTCGCCTGGGCACAACTGCTGGCGGCTGAGATAATCCGCCTACCAATTCTCCACTCCTGGGATGAAGACTGCAGAAAGACACGGAACATGCTTTTCTGCCCAGACAAGTATGCGATTCACCTCCTTTTGGGCCACCAGACTTCTGGTACCGCCCTGGTGATTGATATAAGCCACTGCGGTGGCATTGTCGGACTGAACCCGAACCGGGAAACCTCGCAGTCTGTAAGACCACTCTATGAGTGCCATGTAAACTGCCCGAATCTCCAAGATATTTATGGGCAGTAGACTTTCGGTCGCAGACCATTTCCCCTGCGAGCACGTTCCCTCCAATACAGCTCCCCAGCCTGTCAGGCTGGCATCTGTTGTGATAATCTTCCATGAGAGAGGAAGAAAAGTTTTGCCTTTCAGCAAATTCCTGGTTTGTAACCACCAGACAAGACTTTTGCGTGTCCCTGGGGATAAACGCATAGGAAGATCCAGGGATTGGGGCTTCCTGTTCCAAGCCGCAAGGATGCATCCTTGCAGAGGCCTTGAGTGGAACTGGGCGAATGGGACGGCCTCGAAGGAGGCGACCATCTTTCCCAATAGTCTCATGCACAACCGAATGGAGGAAGATCTTCTGCCCAGAATCAGGCGCACCAGATCTCCAATGGCCAAGGCCTTTAGCCTTGGCAGAAACACCCTGCCTTGAGCGGTGTCGATGATCATACCCAGGTATTCAAACCTGGTAGTCGGTTGTAGGGACGACTTTTCTAGGTTTATAATCCAACCTAGGCGTTCTAGATGTTCTAGCGTTTTGGTGACGCTGCGACTTAGGAACGCTGCAGTTCTCTCCACGAGAAGCAAGTCGTCTAGATAAGCCATGACGGCTATACCCTGAACTCTTAAGATTGCTAAGAGAGGGTCCAGAATCTTTGTGAAGACTCGAGGGGCTGTAGTATGCCCGAACGGCAAGGCCACAAATTGAAAATGGCGCTGCTCTACCGCGAACCTTAGAAATTTCTGGTTGTGCGGGAAAAATTGGCACATGGAGATATGCATCTTTGATATCTATTGATGCCATGAACTCTCCCCCTTGCAGGGAGGAGACCACAGTGCGGATTGACTGCATCCGGAAGGTCTGGATGTGTAAAAACCGGTTTAGGTCTTTCAGATCCAGGATAGGTCTGACACTTCCATTTGGTTTTGGAACGGTGAAGAGATTTGAATAAAACCCTGAACCCTGATCTTTCGGGCTCACTTCTACTCTCACACCCTGGGATAGTAATTGATCTAAGGCCAGGAATAGCGGTTTTTGCTTTACTGGATCCCTGGGGATCCTTGACCTTAGGAAACGAGAAGGTGGAATCTCCTGAAACTCTAGCTTGTAGCCCAGAGATACTGAAGAGATCACCCACTTGTCCTGAATCTCTTCCCGCCAGGCGCCTGCAAACTGCAGGAGCCTTCCCCCCACTCTGCCGAGCGGGGGCGCCCCTTCACAAGGAGGTTTTGGGGCTCTGCTTGGCAGGCTTTCGCCCCCAAGTCTTTTCCTGCCCCTGGGCTCGGCCTTGAGCCTTTCTAGTAGAGGAGGGCTGAGAAGGCCGTCGCCACTGTTTAGAGCTTGATGCTTCGGGAGAGAGAGCACGCCTGAATGAAGGACGCTTGCTCTTTTTGACTGGAAGGAGAGTAGACTTACCTCCTGAAATATTTTGGACGAATTTATCTAATTCTTCCCCAAACAAACGCTCCCCTTTAAACGGGAACCCAGTCAAATGCTTTTTGCATGACAGCTCAGCTGCCCAATTCTTTAGCCATAGAGCCCTACGCATGTGTACCAACATGAGGGACAAACGCGATGCTTGTTGGACAGAATCCAAAATCGCATCAATTATGAAACACAAGATGTGAGGCAATTCTGCATATTTCTCTACTTCCTCACTGGGAAGGAGTCCAAACATCTGTTTAACCTGTTCCTTGAGGAACTGACACAACCCCACGGCTGCGACTGTAGGCTGCACCACAGCGCCAGCCATGGAAAAGGAGGTTTTTAATAAGGTTTCCAGCCTTTTGTCAGCTGGATCCTTGAATACCTGCGCATTATCCAAAGGACAAGTTAGGTTTTTATTCAGACAAGAAACAGCCGCATCGACAGATGGGACCCCCCACTTCTTGGTGAAACTTTCCTCCACAGGATAATGCATGGAAAACCTCTTGGGAGGAGTAAACAGTTTATCGGGATGTCCCCAATCCTCATACATCAAGTTAGCCATTAAAGGATGAATTGGGAAGGAACAAGCAGTCTGTGGGGCTTTCCTGACTCCCAGGGAAGAGACAGAGGACGTAGCGACTTCAGCAGCAGGCATTCTGAACGTGGTACGCACCAATTCAGTGTAATACTGCACCTGCTTTCTGAGTGCCTGGGAGGAGGGGACTGACTCCTCATCCTCTGACTGATCCGACTGCTCATGATCCCTATCCAAAGATAGGGATCCCTCCTCATTTTCAGAAGAACTATCCGAGAGAGGGATTTCAGCAGAGGGAGGGGATCTACCCCTTTTCCTGCTATCTTTTAGGGAAGCAGAAATAAAATTCATGATTCTCCCTTCAAAACCCTCCAATGTAGCCCTAAGGGAGTCCTCAGTGACATAGACCGGGGCTGCGACATTAGGAGAGGCTGCAAAGCCTGACAGCTGCACTGACTCGTCTTGAGAGGCTGGCTCCAGTCTTGCAGAGGGGGATGGTAATTTACAGGCACTTTTGGAACCCCTGGACCTAGGCGGTGACTTGCCAGTGCTCTTATTACCTCCCCCTGAGACCCTCTTACGAGGAGACATAGTACTAAGCTACAAAGCAGAGGTACTAGTACAAGTGCGATCACTGTTGCGCTTAAAGTCTCACAATAAATAAATATATGCTTAAACTGCACAACCTGAAGCTGAGTAGGTGTCTTAAGGTTTGCCTGGATCCAATCCCCACGGATGCTTACAGCCCACAGCTCCTGTGTCTCCAGTTACAGTCCCCTGACGCTCTGGGCTTTTAAAACTGCCGCCTGGCGCCTGCGCAGTACAGCGCCGTGCACACTGACGTGCACGGCTCGCAACCACACCCCCCCTCCTCCATAAGGCCGGGAGCGCGCCCGGCGCGCGTGCACGCGCCCGCGCACGTGGACCGCGGAATCCGGGGGGGGAGGAGAACCCAAAACGGAGCAGCGTGGGACCCCTGAACTGCGTGGGACCCCTGTTTACCTTCATCTGTGGCAGGGACTGCAATGGAGACGTGAGTAGCTGAAGAAACCAGGCTTTCACTGAGCGTGTGTATTGAAAGGCATGTAAGTATGCATCAGGCTGCTCTTACTCCCTCTAGTGGTGGAAACCAGGTAAGACATACAACTACTCACAATGAAGAAATCCATTCATATATTTAAATATACAGGATGACTTCCCTTACCTGTCCCCGCCGCAGGAATTGCTGAACCAGACCAATTCCAGCCTTCACCCATCATGGCGGGTATTGTTAGCCAACCTTCAGGTATATCTGGGGCTCTTACGAAAAGAACCTCCCACCTGGGCCATGTAAAAAGCTCTGCCAGAAACTTTCGTGCGCTCTGTATAAACAGTACACCAAGTCTGGTTTTCCCAGAGCCCAGTCTTCCAATGGAGAGGACTTATAGGCAAAACCTCGCTTCTTCGGCAGACGAGGCCCGGGTACCATACCATCTTGGGAGTCAAATATCGGCCCGAGGTATGGATCCGGTTTGATGTAGCCCTTCGGCCCTCGCAGGGACCTGCATAGAGCTAAAGTTTTACGTGACCATCACCCAGACACTGGCGAAAAAACTGAGGTGCCTCCCAGATGGGAGGGGTTATATAGGGGAGGAATTCTCCTTAATTAGGGTCAACCAGTGTCCAATCACCAGAGGTGCCTATATAACCCACTATGTAATGAAGCTCCTGTGTCCCGTGATGTATGATCAAGAAAAGTATTTTATCGGCTGCTGATTTTGTATGTTTGCCCCACTGACAAAGAAACGATCGGTCTGTAATTTTATTGGTCGGTTTATTATAACAGAGAGAGAATAACAACAAAAATATCCAGAAAAACACATTTCAAAAAAGTTATACATTGATTTGCATTTTAATGAGTGAAAGAAGAATTTTATCTCCTACCAATCAGTGAGGTTTCTGGCTCCCAGGTGTCTTCTATACAGGTAAAAAGCTGAGATTAGGAGAACTCTCTTAAAGGGAGTGCTCCTAATCTCAGCTTGTTACCTGTATAAAAGACACCTGTCCACAGAATCAATCAGATTCCAATCTCTCCACCATGGCCAAGACCAAAGAGCTGTCCAAGGATGTCGGGGGCAAGACTGTAGACCAGGGGGTCTCAAACTGGTGGCCCTCCAGCTGTTCCAAAACTACAAGTCCCATCATCCCTCTAACAGTGGGAGTTATGCTTGTAACTGTCAGCCTTGCAATGCCTCATGGGACTTGTAGTTTTTCACAACAGCTGGAGGGCCACCAGTTTGAGACCCCAGCTGTAGACCTACACAAGGCTGGAATGAGCTACAAGACCATCGCCAAGCAGCTTGGTGAGAGGTGACAACAGTTGGTGCGATTATTATTCCCAAATGGAAGAAACACAAAATAACCGTCTCCCTCGTTCTGGGCTCTCGGTCTGTTGTCTTGGTCTGGGGCTCCATATGGAAGATCTCACCTCGTGGAGGATCAATGATCAGGAGAACGGTGAGGAATCCGCCCAGAACTACACGGGAGAATCTTCTCCATGATCTCAGCTGGGACCATAGTCACCAAGAGAACAATCGGTAACACACTACACCGTGAGGGACTGAAATCCTGCAGCCCCCGCAAGGCTTCCCTGCTGAAGAAAACACATGTACAGGTCCGTCTGTGGTCAGATGAGGCCAAAATCCAGCTCTTTGGCGTCAACTCAACTCGTCATATAGCAATTATTGGGTGGCTGTACACTCAATACTTGCATAAAAACGGCTTTATTGTAGAACAAAGTCCATAAAAAACAACCACAACTGATCAGGCAGGGGGGAGGGAAAAGGTAGGTTGACGCGTTTCACACGTAAAGTTCGTGCTTTCTCAATATCACTCAACTCGTCGTGTTTGGAGGAAGAGGAATGGAGGAAGAGGACCCCAAGAACACCATCCCCCACCGTCATACATGGAAGTGGAAACATTATGCTTTGGGGGTTGTTTTTTTTTTGGGGGGAGGTTTTGCTAAGGGCACAGGACAACTTTACCGCATCAAATGGGACGATGGACGGGGCCATGTACCGTGAAATCTTGGGTGGGAACCTCCTTCCCTCAGCCAGCATGAAAATGACTCAAAACACAAGGCCAAGACAACAAAGGAGTGTCTCAAGAAGAAGCACATGAAGGTCCCGGAGTGGCCTAGCCGGTCTCCAGACCTCCTAATCCCATGGAAAATCTGTGGAGGGAGCTGAAGGTTGGAGTCACCAAACGTCAGCCTGGAAACCTTCATGATTTGGAAGACAAACCTGGTGGAAACATCTGACCTCTGTGATCACCAAGAAGGGTTTCTCCACCGACTACAAAGTCAAGTTCTGTGAAGGGTTCACATACTTATTTCACTCATTAAAATGCAAATCAATTTATAATTTTTTTTAAATCTTTTTTTTTGTGATATTTTTGTTATTATTCCGCCTCTCTCCGACCATGAAATCTGATCGTTTGTCAGTTGGCGAACGTACAAAATCAGCAGCCAATCAAATACTTTTTTTTCCCCCTCACTGTAGAAGCCGATTGGCCGCCGTGCGCAGCTGCACCAGATTCGGAGTGCTCCCGTTTTTAGTAAATCTCCCCCATTATCCACACCACATAACTGCAAAGACCACCTCCAAACCAGTCTAGGACCATAAAACTGACTTCTACGGCCGAGCCACTGGAGAAACACGAGAATCATGGGGGCGTGTCCCGAAAAGTCATTGTAACCAATCAAAAGGTTTGTTTGTTGCAGTCAGATATGCTTGGGTGATTGCCGATTGGCTTCCTCTTTGTAGGCGTTTACAGAAAGACTCAGGTAAAGTCTCGGAGTCTTCATGCTTTGCCTCTCGGGAAGGGAACGGTGGCACTGAAATAGGTTGTGGAGAAGCTGATCTCACCCAGCAGGGGGCTCCACCTGTCTGCAGGGTGGATGGTTCCTCTGCTGTGACCACCGGGGTCCGCTTATAATGATGTCAGATACAGAATTGTAAACCTGAAAATTTACACATTTTAAGCCAATCACAACAGATCCAAAACCAACGTCTACTGACGTGAAGGTCCCACGGATGAGCTGGATGAGAAAGTCCTAACTAGCAATGACAACTCGTGGTGTGCTGACTCTATGGCAGGAGGAGGAGGGAGGGAGGGAGTGGCCTGTCATTGTGTATACGCCCACATGTGTGACTCTATAGTCACATGGGCTGCTCAGATGTGATAGGAAGGAAATGCTCAGCAGAGAAACTCACTGAAAACTGAGCATGTGCAGAGCTGCCACCACTGCTCTGCAAAATCCCTAGCTGCATTGGGGACATGGACAGAAGGGGGGGATAGAGAGCAGCGGGATCAACCAGGACTTTTGCAGAATACAGAAAGGGAATCTCCTAGTGATGAGTGATTATGAACAGCATGGAATACAGAGCATCCAGGAAGTATTCACAGAGCTTCACTTTCTTCACATTTTGTTATGTTACAGCTTTATTCCAAAATGGATTCAATTATTTCCTCCCATGTACACGGTAGGAGCCTGTGATACTTATTTACATGGGAGGAGCCTGTGATACTTGTGTACCTGGGAGGAGCCTCTGATACTTGTGTACCTGGGAGGAGCCTCTGATACTTGTGTACGTGGGAGGAGCCTCTGATACTTGTGTACGTGGGAGGAGCCTCTGATACTTGTGTACGTGGGAGGAGCCTCTGATACTTGTGTACCTGGGAGGAGCCTCTGATACTTGTGTACGTGGGAGGAGCCTCTGATACTTGTGTACCTGGGAGGAGCCTCTGATACTTGTGTACCTGGGAGGAGCCTCTGATACTTGTGTACGTGGGAGGAGCCTCTGATACTTGTGTACGTGGGAGGAGCCTCTGATACTTGTGTACCTGGGAGGAGCCTCTGATACTTGTGTACGTGGGAGGAGCCTCTGATACTTGTGTATGTGGGAGGAGCCTCTGATACTTGTGCACGTGGTAGGAGCCTGTGATACTTGTGCACGTGGGAGGAGCCTCTGATACTTGTGTACATGGGAGGAGCCTCTGATACTTGTGTACGTGGGAGGAGCCTCTGATACTTGTGTACGTGGTAGGAGCCTGTGATACTTGTGCACGTGGGAGGAGCCTGTGATACTTGTGCACGTGGGAGGAGCCTGTGATACTTGTGCACGTGGGAGGAGCCTGTGATACTTGTGTACCTGGGAGGAGCCTGTGATACTTGTGTACCTGGGAGGAGCCTCTGATACTTGTGTACGTGGGAGGAGCCTCTGATACTTGTGTACGTGGGAGGAGCCTGTGATACTTGTGCACATGGGAGGAGCCTGTGATACTTGTGTACGTGGGAGGAGCCTCTGATACTTGTGTACGTGGGAGGAGCCTGTGATACTTGTGCACGTGGTAGGAGCCTGTGATACTTGTGCACATGGGAGGAGCCTGTGATACTTATGCACATGGGAGGAGCCTGTGATACTTATGCACATGGGAGGAGCCTGTGATACTTATGCACATGGGAGGAGCCTGTGATACTTGTGTACATGGGAGGAGCCTGTGATACTTGTGTACCTGGGAGGAGCCTGTGATACTTGTGTACGTGGGAGGAGCCTGTGATACTTATGGACGTGGGAGGAGCCTGTGATACTTATGGACGTGGGAGGAGTATGTGATACTTGTGTACGTGGGAGGAGCCTGTGATACTTATGGATGTGGGAGGAGCCTGTGATACTTGTGTACGTGGGAGGAGTCTGATACTTGTGTACGTGGGAGGAGTCCGATACTTGTGTACGTGGGAGGAGTCTGATACTTGTGTACGTGGGAGGAGTCTGATACTTATGTACATGGGAGGAGCCTGTGATACTTGTGTACATGGGAGGAGCCTGTGATACTTGTGTACCTGGGAGGAGCCTGTGATACTTGTGTACGTGGGAGGAGCCTGTGATACTTGTGTACGTGGGAGGAGCCTGTGATACTTATGGACGTGGGAGGAGCCTGTGATACTTGTGTACATGGGAGGAGCCTGTGATACTTGTGTACATGGGAGGAGCCTGTGATACTTGTGTACCTGGGAGGAGCCTGTGATACTTGTGTACCTGGGAGGAGCCTGTGATACTTGTGTACGTGGGAGGAGCCTGTGATACTTGTGTACGTGGGAGGAGCCTGTGATACTTATGGACGTGGGAGGAGCCTGTGATACTTGTGTACATGGGAGGAGCCTGTGATACTTGTGTACCTGGGAGGAGCCTGTGATACTTGTGTACCTGGGAGGAGCCTGTGATACTTGTGTACGTGGGAGGAGCCTGTGATACTTATGGACGTGGGAAGAGCCTGTGATACTTATGGACGTGGGAGGAGTCTGTGATACTTGTGTACATGGGAGGAGCCTGTGATACTTATGGATGTGGGAGGAGCCTGTGATACTTGTGTACGTGGGAGGAGTCCGATACTTGTGTAGGTGGGAGGAGTCCGATACTTGTGTACGTGGGAGGAGTCTGATACTTGTGTACGTGAGATTTTTTCCTAAATTTACAAAGATTTCAAACAAACTTCTCTCACGTTGTCATTATGGGGGATGGTTTGTAGAATTTTGAGGAAAATGATGAATTTAGTCATTTTTGGAATAAGGCCGCAACATAACAAAATGTGGAAAAAGCGAAGCCTTCAATTCGAACCGACTGCAGAACATGAAATGGGCTCCTTGGTGAGGCCGCCGAGGCCGGACACGCCGGACCTGCATAGGCCAGGAAGCCAAGTCGATGTCCTCCAGTCGGGGGGTGAAGGTTTTTTTGGGGGATGGGAGATTTGGATTCAGATTTTTCTGTAACTTTATGAATCACAAACGCCCCCCAATGTGAGGATTCTCTTTATTTGATTCATCGGAGGAAAACTCCGCAGACATTCAACTTCACGTCTTCAACGTCTCACAAGTTCAATAAATAGAAATATTTTACTAAAAAAAAAAAAAATAATAATACGTTTTTGGAGTATTGAGGTCTCTAATGTCACGGAGATTCTCTGCAGCTGATTGGACAATCGTTCATAGGATTCGGAGAGTGGAGAGTCGCAGACGGATCCGGCATTGGAGGCTCCATGGCCTGAGCAGCCCACGTCCTAACAAGAGCTGAGCTAATGTGACAGAGCGCTCCAGATGTGTGCCATGCTGCCCCCATATAGCGATTGTTGTGCTATCTTGTCAAAAGTATTGGGACACCTGCCTTTACACGCACATGACCTTTAATGGCATCCCAGTCTTAGTCCGGAGGGTTCAGTATTGAGTTGGCCCTTTGCGGCTATAACAGCTTCACCTCTTCTGGGAAGGCCGTCCACAAGGTTTAGGAGGGTGTCTATGGGAATGTTTGACCATTCTTCCAGAAGAGCATTTGTGAGGTCAGGCACTGATGTTGGACGAGAAGGCCTGGCTCGCAGTCTCCGCTCTAATTCATCCCAAAGGAGTTCTATGGGTTTGATGTCAGCACTCTGTGCAGGCCAGTCAAATTCCTCCACCCCAAACTCACTCATCTAAGTCTTTATGGGCCTTGCTTTGTGCACTGGTGAGCAGTCATGTTGGAACAGGAAGGGGCCGTCCCCAAACTGTTCCCACAAAGTTGGGATCATGAAATGGTCCAAAATGTCTTGGTATGCTGATGCCTTAAGAGTTCCCTTCACTGGAACTAAGGGGCCAAGCCCAACCCCTGAAAAAAAAACAACAACCTCACACCATAATCCCCCCTCCCCCACTCCATAATCCCCCCTTTGACACCATAATCCCCCTCCCCCCACTCCATAATCCCCTCATTTGGACCAGTGCACAAAGCAAGGTATATAAAGACATGGATGAGTGAGTTTGGGGTGGAGGAACTTGACTGGCCTGCACAGAGCCCTGACCTCAACCTGATAGAATACCTTTGGGTTGAATTAGAGGGGAGACTGTGAGCCAGGCCTTCTCCTCCAACATCAGTGCCTGACCTCACAAATGCTCTTCTGGAAGAATGGTCAAACATTCCCATAGACACCCTCCTAAACCTTGTGGACGGCCTTCCCAGAAGAGGTGAAGCTGTTATAGCGGCAAAGGGCCAACTCAATATTGAACCCTCCGGATGAAGACTGGGATGCCATTAAAGTTCATGTGCGTGTGTAAAGGCAGGCGTCCCAATACTTTAGGTAATATAGTGTATATGAGCACAATGGCAGCTATATGGGGGCAATAGGATCTTCAGGCCATAGCTTTTACTGTGCCCGATTATGCCCACTGACCTTAACCACTTGAGGTACTGCCGGACGCTGTGGATCCCGTTACCAGGAATGAGAGACGGTTGCTGACCCGAGCATTAGCCAGCAGCTCTTGTTAGGACATGTGGCCACGGCCCACCAGACAAATGCCGGGTCTGCCCCGTGGCCTGGCTGGGCCTGCTGCTGACACTTCAGACAGACCCCCAACCCATCTTCAGGGTTCCTCAGCCAAAAAACCTTCCAATGGATATTTATGGCTTTGGATCTGCCTCCTGATGTCATAACTACGGCTGAACCCTCCCCATCACACGCTTGTCTTCACACTTCTAGATCTATTTTCAAAGATTTACGGCTCAACATCCAACTGTCGACTCCGATTTCCAAAACTCTCTGGGCCCTTCACAACCAGACCTCTTCTGCAATCTTCCACCATCTGAACATCCACTTCTATTTGTGAGGTTTTGGGTTGAACGCCCAGCTCTGATCCCTAAAGCAGAACTCCGTGCCAGGCCTTCAGAGCCTGACCTGTCTATAAACTTCGATCTTCACACTTCTAGATCCATTTTGGGTTGACCGTCCAGTTGGGGACTCCGATTCCTAAGGTCGGGCCTTCAGAGCCTGACCTGTCTATAAACTTCGATCTTCACACTTCTAGATACTTTTTGGGTTGACTGTCCATGTTGGGGACTCCGATTCCTAAGGTTGGGCCTTCAGAGCCTGACCTGTCTTTAAACTTCGATCTTCACACTTCTAGATCCATTTTGGGTTGACCATCCAGTTGGGGACTCTGATTCCTAAGGTCGGGCCTTCAGAAACAGACGTCTTCCATGATCTGAACATACAATTCCAGTTCTGGAGGTTTATGGATGAACCTCCAACTGTGCAGATCTGTCTGTGGTCTTCCAGAAATGTCCATGTCATGGTAAGTCTTCCAAGGTCACACTCCTGTGGTAGGAAGCCAGTCCCCACCATCTTCAGAGATCCAGCTCCGAACATAAGAGGTCAAATTCCAGGTTTGGGGCAGAAGTTCCTCTCTGGCCAGGTCACCACAATTGGCATCTCCAATGGGTATTCGGAGAAGAGAGGAAAGTCAGCCAAGAACATGCGACTCATAACATAGTTTGGAAGCCCATAGTGTGCTGTGTGGACCAGCAAAGTATCTGGTGGTGCTTATGAGGAGCCATTCCAGGAGTGGAGCCATTGGCATTCTTGGGCTCCATCAAATCTGGGAAGCATTATGTCCTGACCACTGTAGACGATGATACCCGTCACCCAGAAGTCATGGCCCTGTCTATTGTTGGAGCACCCAGGGTGGCCAAAGCCATGGTCACAGTCTTTAGGAGTAGGCTTCTTCTCAGTTTATGTCAGATCTGGTTCCTGACTCTCCAAGGACACTTACCGCCTTCCCCCGGGAATGAATTCTCAGGTGATTATTAAGGTTGCTCTTCTGAGTGAAGCATTTCCCACACTCCGGACAAGGAAAAGGTCTCTCCCCTGTGTGGATTCTCTGGTGTTCCACCAGGTGCGATTTATTGCTGAAGAACTTCCCGCAGCTGGGGCAGGGATATGGCTTCTCCCCCGTGTGAGTTCTGCGGTGTGTAACCAGGTGCGAGGTGCTGGTGAACCTCTTCCCACAGTCAGGGCAGGAATAAGGCCGTTCCCCGGTGTGGATTCTCTGGTGTTTAATCAGGTTGGACTTGTTGGTGAAACATTTCCCGCACGAGGAGCAGGGAAAGGGCTTCTCCCCGGTGTGGATGATCTTGTGCTTGACCAGGTCTGAGCTGCTGGTGAAGCATTTTCCGCACTCGGAACACGAGAAGGGTTTCTCCCCGGTGTGTATCCTCTGGTGGGCCACCAGGTTGGAGTTGGTGGTGAAGAATTTGCCGCAGGTGGAGCAGGCGAAGGGCTTCTCCCGGATGTGGATCCGCTGGTGCTTGTTGCAGGTGAAGCACTTCTCGCACTCGGCAAAGCTGTGCATCAGTTCGGCGTCCTCCAAAAACCGCCGGTGGGAGGTAGAAGCCGGGTTGTCCCCTCTCTTGTCCGAGTCTGTGTACATGACCGTCATGTTCTGCTCCCCGCCCCTCTTACAGATAGAGGCGTACTCTCGGGGCGAGAAAGGGTCGGAAAGCGTCTCCTCGTCACACGATTCGTCCTCCTCCTTGATGTAGGTGATGATGTAATCTATCTGGGCGTCGGCAGGAGGCGTGGGACCGTTGGTGAGGCTTTCCTCTTCATCCAACACAATCTCCTCCTTAATGCAACTGGTTCTAAATGGTGACTGCTCCGCGGGGGCGGGGCTCTTTGTGAAGTTCCCATCTTGATTGGGCGCTGAGTTTATTTTAAGTGCTGCGTTAGTCTGCGTCCATTTATCTAGCTCCCTCTGGTGGGTGCCCTTGTCAGGGGCGCCTTCCTCTTTTGCGGGGCTGTGCAGCTTTCTGTTGAGGCACGGACCTGCAAGAAACAAAATAAGACACCTTACAAGACCGCCCATCACATCACCCCAAAACCTTCGCTGATTGGTCTGTCTGAGGAAAGCGCCTCTATAAAGAACTGAGGCAGTCTCATTTCTGCCAGCAGAGGGGGAGGGGATTATGTTCCTCCTCCAACTCATTAATGTGTGTGTACTGTCACGTACCTCGTCCCCAATCCAGTGCCTGCTCTTCTCTCTGGAACATGGCCGCCGGCAAAAATCTGGAAGTACCAGTGTTGCAGCCCATCAGCAATTTGGTGCAGTCTTAAAGGTTCCTCTAGCAACCCCAGCGACCCCCTGTGCCTCTAGCAACCCCAGTGACTCCCTGCATCTAGCAACCACAGCAAGCCCCCATGACTCTAGCAACCCCGGCGGCTCCTGTGGCTTTAGCAACCACATCGCCTCTAGCAACCCCAGTGCATCCAGCAACCAGTGGTGGCCGGTTGTCATTTTTTTTTCTCTTCTCTTTTCGGTCAATCGGAAAACGGGTCTCAGACCTGCTTCTGATTGACCAGATTGAGAATCTGTGTTACAACTGCGAATATCCATTCACTGTTGTAACACCTGGGTGGGCTCATGGCGCAATGCTCTGCGCTCCGAGCCCACCCTATTTTGAAGCTTATTAGAGTCTCTGGCTCTAACCAGGTGCTTCAAACAAACAACAATTCAGGCGTCTTGAAAGGGGCCGGACGCATGAATAGGGGGTGGCTGCGGTGGCCATGGATAGATTCATGCTATACATGAATCTATTCATTATTACTATAGGGGGTGACATGGAGAGAGGGGACGGAACCCGGTCGCCTCTCATGGACAGGCCCAGCGACCCTTGCGCCTGCAGCGACCCCTGCGCCTCCAGCAACCCCAGCGACCCCTGCGCCTCCAGCAACCCCAGTGCCTCCAGCAACCCCAGCAACCCCTGTGCCTCCAGCAACCCCCAGCGACCCCTGTGCCTCCAGCAACCCCCAGCGACCCCTGTGCCTCCAGCAACCCCTTTGCCTCCAGCGTTGATCAGTATCCTCTGAGTCTCAGTGACCATGACACTCCTATGCTTTCAAAGGTTTTTTGATACCTGTGCCTCTAGCAACCCATGTGTCTCTAGCAACCCATGTGCCTCTAGCAACCCATGTGCTTCTAGCAACCTCAGCGCCTCTAGCAAGCCCTGTGCCTCCAGCATTGACCTGTATCCCCTGTGCCTCAGAGACCACCACACTCCCGTGCCTTCAAAGACTTTGTGACCCCCGTGTCTCCAGCACCCCATACAATTCTGTGCCTCCATCAACCCATGTGCCCCCAGCAACCTTCACGTCTCCACCAACCTGTCTCAAATGATTCAAGTGGCTGCTGTGATCCTGTGCCTCTAGTCACCTCAGAGCGTCACCTAGAGACCTCCCAGCACAATGTTATTTCCAATGACTCCAGAGACTCCTGTCTCAAGAACAAATGGGACCCCCCGCAGGAACTCTGCTCCTGCATGGACCTCCCAAAACACAAGACAGCGAGTTTTACTTTCTGGTTCTACTAAGCTGAGTACGGAGACAGCGGACACTTACCAGATAATCGGAAGCCCTGAGAACGTCCACAGTGATGATTTCCTCCATGACGGTGAAGCCGCTTGTCTGTGAAATCCGCAGGGACCTAAAAATCAGACAGCAATGAGTGTATATGTATAACGCCAACATCTGCCATGGTGCTGTACAAGACAGGTGTATGAGATCGGACACAGCCATGTCACAGGTTACCCCGGAGTAGAAAGTGAGTTATTTCAGATATAGATTGGAGGCGTCAAAGGACGAGCCTATAAGGCCCAGATTTATTTTATTCAGACTTTGCGACA
The DNA here is from genome assembly GCF_037356315.1 of Lithobates pipiens. NCBI lineage: Eukaryota > Metazoa > Chordata > Amphibia > Anura > Ranidae > Lithobates > Lithobates pipiens. The sequence goes on from NW_027507900.1 coordinate 818,542, forward strand.
TCTGAAGTGATCATATTCACCCCCCTCCCCCATTTCCTCCAATTTTATCAGGCCGGTACACACGTCCTTCAACAGTACCGAGCCCTGATGAAGGGGGGGGCTTTCCAACCCCTGAAACGTGTCGGATTATATTATATAGAAGTCTTGAAAATATTACATTCTGTTTTTTGGAGTTTCCTCCTTGCACACTCATTGACCTCAGCAAAGAACTTTGACCGGCACTCCGGGGAGAGCCTCCTAAGGAGAACAGGTTTCATGACACCAACTCAGAAAATCTACTGCTTTATTGTAACCGCTACTCTGCGCCTTCTACCTCCCGTATTTCAGGCACAGTTCGGAAAATGACAGGTCCTCTTTTATCCCTGTCACACTTAATAAAAAGATGGGACAAGAATGATGAGAGATCGTGAGGTGCGAAAGGTGATACTGAAGGTCCAGAAGAAGGAAAAAAAAGGGCCAAAGGGAGGACAAAAGATCCAGTAAAAGGACAGAAGAACCATGAGAAGGACAGAAGATCCATGAGAAGGAAGACAGAAGGCCAAGGGAGAAGACAGAAGGCCCAGGGGGAAGACAGAAGATCCAGAAGGGGGACAGAAGATCCAGAAGGGGGACAGAAGATCCAGAAGGGGGACAGAAGATCCAGAAGGGGGACAGAAGATCCAGAAGGGAGACAGAAGATCCAGAAGGGAGACAGAAGATCCAGAAGGGGGACAGAAGATCCAGGAGGAGGACAGAAGAACCATGAGAAGGACAGAAGAACCATGAGAAGGACAGAAGATCCATGAGAAGAACAGAAGGCCCAGGAGGAGGACAAAAAGCCCAGGAGGAGGACAAAAGGCCCAGGAGGAGGACAAAAGGCCCAGGAGGAGGACAGAAGGTCTAAAAGATCTAGAAGGACAGAAAGTCCAGAAGGAGGGCAGAAGATCCAGAAGAGGGACAGAAGGCCCAGGAGGAGGACAGAAGATCCAGAAGAGGGACAGAAGGCCCAGGAGGAGGACAGAAGGCCCAGGAGGAGGACAGAAGGCCCGGGAGGAGGACAGAAGGCCCGGGAGGAAGACAGAAGGCCCAGGAGGAGGACAGAAGGCCCGGGAGGAGGACAGAAGGCCCGGGAGGAGGACAGAAGGCCCGGGAGGAGGACAGAAGGCCCGGGAGGAAGACAGAAGGCCCAGGAGGAGGACAGAAGGCCCGGGAGGAGGACAGAAGGCCCGGGAGGAGGACAGAAGGCCCAGGAGGAGGACAGAAGGCCCGGGAGGAGGACAGAAGGCCCGGGAGGAAGACAGAAGGCCCAGGAGGAGGACAGAAGGCCCGGGAGGAGGACAGAAGGCCCGGGAGGAGGACAGAAGGCCCAGGAGGAGGACAGAAGGCCCAGGAGGAGGACAGAAGGCCCAGGAGGAGGACAGAAGGCCCAGGAGGAGGACAGAAGATCCAGAAGGGGGACAGAAGATCCAGAAGGGGGACAGAAGATCCAGAAGGGGGACAGAAGATCCAGAAGGAGGACAGAAGATCCAGAAGGGGGACAGAAGATCCAGAAGGGAGACAGAAGATCCAGAAGGGGGACAGAAGATCCAGAAGGGGGACAGAAGATCCAGGAGAAGGACAGAAGAACCATGAGAAGGACAGAAGATCCATGAGAAGAACAGAAGGCCCAGGAGGAGGACAAAAAGCCCAGGAGGAGGACAAAAGGCCCAGGAGGAGGACAGAAGATCCAGAAGGAGGACAGAAGATCCAGAAGGGGGACAGAAGATCCAGAAGGGGGACAGAAGATCCAGAAGGGGGACAGAAGATCCAGAAGGAGGACAGAAGATCCAGAAGGGGGACAGAAGATCCAGAAGGGAGACAGAAGATCCAGAAGGGGGACAGAAGATCCAGAAGGGGGACAGAAGATCCAGGAGAAGGACAGAAGAACCATGAGAAGGACAGAAGATCCATGAGAAGAACAGAAGGCCCAGGAGGAGGACAAAAAGCCCAGGAGGAGGACAAAAGGCCCAGGAGGAGGACAAAAGGCCCAGGAGGAGGACAAAAGGCCCAGGAGGAGGACAGAAGGTCTAAAAGATCTAGAAGGACAGAAAGTCCAGAAGGAGGGCAGAAGATCCAGAAGAGGGACAGAAGGCCCAGGAGGAGGACAGAAGATCCAGAAGAGGGACAGAAGGCCCAGGAGGAGGACAGAAGGCCCGGGAGGAGGACAGAAGGCCCGGGAGGAGGACAGAAGGCCCGGGAGGAGGACAGAAGGCCCGGGAGGAGGACAGAAGGCCCGGGAGGAGGACAGAAGGCCCGGGAGGAGGACAGAAGGCCCGGGAGGAGGACAGAAGGCCCAGGAGGAGGACAGAAGGCCCAGGAGGAGGACAGAAGGCCCAGGAGGAGGACAGAAGATCCAGAAGGAGGACAGAAGATCCAGAAGGGGGACAGAAGATCCAGAAGGGGGACAGAAGATCCAGAAGGGGGACAGAAGATCCAGAAGGGGGACAGAAGATCCAGAAGGAGAACAGAAGATCCAGAAGAGGGACAGAAGATCCAGAAGAGGGACAGAAGATCCAGAAGAGGGACAGAAGATCCAGGAGGAGGACAGAAGATCCAGTAGGAGGACAGAAGATCCAGAAAGAGGACAGGAGATCCAGTAGAAGGACAGAAGATCGAGAATGAGGACAGAAGGTCAGATAGAAGGACAGAAGGTCCAGATGAAGGACAGAAGGTCAGATAGAAGGACAGAAGGTCCAGAAAGAGGACAGAAGATCCAGTAGAAGGACAAAAGGTCAGATAGAAGGACAGAAGGTCCAGTAGGAGGACAGAAGGTCAGATAGAAGAACAGAAGGTCCAGATGAAGGACAGAAGGTCCAGATGAAGGACAGAAGGTCCAGATGAAGGACAGAAGGTCCAGATGAAGGACAGAAGGTCAGATAGAAGGACAGAAGGTCCAGATGAAGGACAGAAGGTCATGGCACACCAGTAGCTAGAGGACAGGGAATGGGAGCTCAGAAGGGGCCACAAAGGAAGAGGATGGCCAGGATACTCTGGATTCCATGAAGCAGCACTGAGCAGTAATGTTACCTTTCAGACACAGAGGATGAGATTATTACCCAGAATTCCTAGAGTCACCTACCTGTCCAGTCAGCAGCTCAATGATTCTGTTGGCGAGTTCCAGAATCCTCCACTCATTATTTCTCTTTTGTATCAATGGAGGATCAATGAAGACACTTTGATTCCTGCTGAAGACTTCCAAAACGTGGTCATCCCCTGACTTCTTCACAATCATACAGTCCTACGATGGGATAGAAAGAGGCAGAACGCTGACTACATACAGCAAAAATGTTCCCAATAAAAACCTGACAGAGGCTCTCACCCCTCCCTACTCCAGCCAAACCCAGGTGACAAGTTCTAGGTGGGGGGTTCCACTTTAAAGCTATGAATTAGCTTTTGGCTTCCAGCATGTTGGATACCTTTTCCTGTGGAAGTGGAAATACCGGGAGGGTTCTGATCTGTAAATACTGACCGGCTCCTGGGGTCACTAACACTGGCTCTTCCCTGATTATTAGCCCAAGACTGATAGGCAGGCCTCAATATCAGACACCGGAACGCGATGGAAGGTGAAGGCCTGAGGGAGTGTGGCCTCCATACTGGAACCCAACAGAACACATCCTGGAGATGCCACCAGGAACCCCCAACCCTCCAGATCCGGCAGCCCTCACCTCTCCGGTGACAGTATAGATGATCTCCAGAGTCAGTCGCAGGATCCTCTCTGATACCTCCCCCAAGTCCTCCTCCGGTTCCACCACCACGGGGGACCTCTTCCTGCGCCCCTCCATGTCTGATCTTCTCTTCCAATCTGTGAGGACCAGAAATGGTTCCAGAAGCTTCCTCACTGTAAAGAGATATCAAGAATGAGGTGAGTTCCGATAAGTATCTCCATGTTCCAGGGAATAATTACTTCCTCCTGATTATCAATGCCAGGGGTGCATCTGTCCCACATTCTGCATGACTGCCCTGGGAGTCGCAGCGATTACTGAGGTTCCACAGGAGAGCGAGGAAATCTACAACCACTTTCTGACATCGGCCACAAGGGAAGTCCGGTACATTATATTCTCCTGACCCCTGCACCCTATACACTCTGCTGTACATGACATAGTCCTGACCTACACTCTGCTGTACATGACATACTCCTAACCTACACTCTGCTGTACATGACATACTCCTAACCTACACTCTACTGTACATGTCATACTCCTGACCTACACTCTACTGTAAATGACATAGTCCTGACCTACACTCTACTGTACATGTCATACTCCTGACCTCTGCACCTTATACACTCTACTGTACATGTCATACTCCTGACCTACACTCTACTGTACATGACATACTCCTGACCTCTGCATCCTATACACTCTACTGTACATGTCATACTCCTAACCTACACTCTACTGTACATGTCATACCCTGACCTCTGCATCCTATACACTCGACTGTACATGACATACTCCTGACCTCTGCACCCTATACACTCTACTGTACATATCATACTCCTAATCTACACTCTGCTGTACATGACATACTCCTGACCTCTGCACAATATACTCTGGGGAACACACCGGGGCAGGTATAGGAGGGGTGCTGGCGGCTGCATATAGCTGAACTAATCTCTCCCGGTTAATGCCTGCAGGTGTGGAAGAGGAATGAAGAGATTGGTTCCTCTATACGCAGCCACCAAGGTCTGTATTGCTGGGGGCTGAGTGTTGGTGTAAGCGGAGTCTGTATTGCTGGGGGCGGAGTGTCGGTGTAAGGCGGAGTCTGTATTGCTGGGGGCGGAGTGTCGGTGTAAGGCGGAGTCTGTATTGCTGGGGGCGGAGTTTGTATTGTTTCAGGTGGGGAGGGGTCTGTACCTTTGGGGGCGGGGTGTCAGTGTGGGGAGGAGTCTTTGGGGCGGGGTGTCAGTGTGGGGAGGAGTCTTTGGGGGCGGGGTGTCAGTGTGGGGAGGAGTCTGTACCTTTGGGGGCGGGGTGTCAGTGTGGGGAGGGGTCTGTACCTTTGGGGGCGGGGTGTCAGTGTGGGGAGGGGTCTGTACCTTTGGGGGCGGGGTGTCAGTGTGGGAGGAGTCTGTACCTTTGGGGGCGGGGTGTCAGTGTGGGAGGAGTCTGTACCTTTGGGGGCGGGGTGTCAGTGTGGGGAGGAGTCTGTAGCTTTGGGGGTGGGGTGTCAGTGTGGGGAGGGGTCTGTACCTTTGGGGGCGGGGTGTCAGTGTGGGGAGGGGTCTGTACCTTTGGGGGCGGGGTGTCAGTGTGGGGAGGGGTCTGTACCTTTGGGGGCGGGGTGTCAGTGTGGGGAGGGGTCTGTACCTTTGGGGGCGGGGTGTCAGTGTGGGGAGGGGTCTGTACCTTTGGGGGCAGGGTGTCAGTGTGGGGAGGGGTCTGTACCTTTGGGGTCGGGGTGTCAGTGTGGGGAGGAGTCTGTACCTTTGGGGGCGGGGTGTCAGTGTGGGGAGGGGTCTGTACCTTTGGGGGTGGGGTGTCAGTGTGGGGAGGAGTCTGTACCTTTGGGGGCGGGGTGTCAGTGTGGGGAGGAGTCTTTGGGGGCGGGGTGTCAGTGTGGGGAGGGGTCTGTACCTTTGGGGGCGGGGTGTCAGTGTGGGGAGGAGTCTTTGGGGGCGGGGTGTCAGTGTGGGGAGGGGTCTGTACCTTTGGGCGCGGGGTGTCAGTGTGGGGAGGAGTCTTTGGGGCGGGGTGTCAGTGTGGGGAGGAGTCTTTGGGGGCGGGGTGTCAGTGTGGGGAGGAGTCTTTGGGGGCGGGGTGTCAGTGTGGGGAGGGGTCTGTACCTTTGGGGGCGGGGTGTCAGTGTGGGGAGGGGTCTGTACCTTTGGGGGCGGGGTGTCAGTGTGGGGAGGGGTCTGTACCTTTGGGGGCGGGGTGTCAGTGTGGGAGGAGTCTGTACCTTTGGGGGTGGGGTGTCAGTGTGGGGAGGAGTCTGTACCTTTGGGGGCGGGGTGTCAGTGTGGGAGGAGTCTGTACCTTTGGGGGTGGGGTGTCAGTGTGGGGAGGAGTCTGTACCTTTGGGGGCGGGGTGTCAGTGTGGGAGGAGTCTGTATATTTGGGGGCGGGGTGTCAGTGTGGGAGGAGTCTGTATATTTGGGGGCGGGGTGTCAGTGCGGGGAGGAGTCTGTACCACCTTTGGGGGCGGGGTGTCAGTGTGGGGAGGAGTCTGTAGATTTGGGGGCGGGGTGTCAGTGTGGGAGGAGTCTGTATATTTGGGGGCGGGGTGTCAGTGCGGGGAGGAGTCTGTACCATTGGGGGTGGGGTGTCAGTGTGGGGAGGAGTCTGTACCTTTGGGGGCGGGGTCTGTAGATTTGGGGGCTGAGTGTCAGTGTGGGGCGGAGTCTGTAGATTTGGGGGTGAGGTGTCAGTGTGGGAGGAGTCTGTACCTTTGGGGCGGGGTGTCAGTGTGGGACAGGGTCTGTATATTTGGGGGCGGGGTGTCAGTGTGGGAGGAGTCTGTATATTTGGGGGCGGGGTGTCAGTGCGGGGAGGAGTCTGTGCCACCTTTGGGGGCGGGGTGTCAGTGTGGGGAGGAGTCTGTAGATTTGGGGGCGGGGTGTCAGTGTGGGAGGAGTCTGTATATTTGGGGGCGGGGTGTCAGTGCGGGGAGGAGTCTGTACCATTGGGGGTGGGGTGTCAGTGTGGGGAGGAGTCTGTACCTTTGGGGGCGGGGTCTGTAGATTTGGGGGCTGAGTGTCAGTGTGGGGCGGAGTCTGTAGATTTGGGGGTGAGGTGTCAGTGTGGGAGGAGTCTGTACCTTTGGGGGCGGGGTGTCAGTGTGGGACAGGGTCTGTATATTTGGGCGCGGGGTGTCAGTGTGGGCGGGGTCTGTAGATTTGGGGGCTGAGTGTCAGTGTGGGGAGGGGTCTGTACCTTTGGGGGCGGGGTGTCAGTGTGGGGAGGAGTCTTTGGGGGCGGGGTGTCAGTGTGGGGAGGGGTCTGTACCTTTGGGGGCGGGGTGTCAGTGTGGGGAGGAGTCTTTGGGGGCGGGGTGTCAGTGTGGGGAGGGGTCTGTACCTTTGGGCGCGGGGTGTCAGTGTGGGGAGGAGTCTTTGGGGCGGGGTGTCAGTGTGGGGAGGAGTCTTTGGGGGCGGGGTGTCAGTGTGGGGAGAAGTCTTTGGGGTCGGGGTGTCAGTGTGGGGAGGGGTCTGTACCTTTGGGGGCGGGGTGTCAGTGTGGGGAGGGGTCTGTACCTTTGGGGGCGGGGTGTCAGTGTGGGGAGGGGTCTGTACCTTTGGGGGCGGGGTGTCAGTGTGGGAGGAGTCTGTACCTTTGGGGGTGGGGTGTCAGTGTGGGGAGGAGTCTGTACCTTTGGGGGCGGGGTGTCAGTGTGGGAGGAGTCTGTACCTTTGGGGGTGGGGTGTCAGTGTGGGGAGGAGTCTGTACCTTTGGGGGCGGGGTGTCAGTGTGGGAGGAGTCTGTATATTTGGGGGCGGGGTGTCAGTGTGGGAGGAGTCTGTATATTTGGGGGCGGGGTGTCAGTGCGGGGAGGAGTCTGTACCACCTTTGGGGGCGGGGTGTCAGTGTGGGGAGGAGTCTGTAGATTTGGGGGCGGGGTGTCAGTGTGGGAGGAGTCTGTATATTTGGGGGCGGGGTGTCAGTGCGGGGAGGAGTCTGTACCATTGGGGGTGGGGTGTCAGTGTGGGGAGGAGTCTGTACCTTTGGGGGCGGGGTCTGTAGATTTGGGGGCTGAGTGTCAGTGTGGGGCGGAGTCTGTAGATTTGGGGGTGAGGTGTCAGTGTGGGAGGAGTCTGTACCTTTGGGGGCGGGGTGTCAGTGTGGGACAGGGTCTGTATATTTGGGGGCGGGGTGTCAGTGTGGGAGGAGTCTGTATATTTGGGGGCGGGGTGTCAGTGCGGGGAGGAGTCTGTGCCACCTTTGGGGGCGGGGTGTCAGTGTGGGGAGGAGTCTGTAGATTTGGGGGCGGGGTGTCAGTGTGGGAGGAGTCTGTATATTTGGGGGCGGGGTGTCAGTGCGGGGAGGAGTCTGTACCATTGGGGGTGGGGTGTCAGTGTGGGGAGGAGTCTGTACCTTTGGGGGCGGGGTCTGTAGATTTGGGGGCTGAGTGTCAGTGTGGGGCGGAGTCTGTAGATTTGGGGGTGAGGTGTCAGTGTGGGAGGAGTCTGTACCTTTGGGGGCGGGGTGTCAGTGTGGGACAGGGTCTGTATATTTGGGCGCGGGGTGTCAGTGTGGGCGGGGTCTGTATATTTGGGCGCGGGGTGTCAGTGTGGGCGGGGTCTGTAGATTTGGGGGCTGAGTGTCAGTGTGGGGAGGGGTCTGTACCTTTGGGGGCGGGGTGTCAGTGTGGGGAGGAGTCTTTGGGGGCGGGGTGTCAGTGTGGGGAGGGGTCTGTACCTTTGGGGGCGGGGTGTCAGTGTGGGGAGGAGTCTTTGGGGGCGGGGTGTCAGTGTGGGGAGGGGTCTGTACCTTTGGGCGCGGGGTGTCAGTGTGGGGAGGAGTCTTTGGGGCGGGGTGTCAGTGTGGGGAGGAGTCTTTGGGGGCGGGGTGTCAGTGTGGGGAGGAGTCTTTGGGGGCGGGGTGTCAGTGTGGGGAGGGGTCTGTACCTTTGGGGGCGGGGTGTCAGTGTGGGGAGGGGTCTGTACCTTTGGGGGCGGGGTGTCAGTGTGGGGAGGGGTCTGTACCTTTGGGGGCGGGGTGTCAGTGTGGGGAGGAGTCTGTACCTTTGGGGGCGGGGTGTCAGTGTGGGAGGAGTCTGTACCTTTGGGGGTGGGGTGTCAGTGTGGGGAGGAGTCTGTACCTTTGGGGGCGGGGTGTCAGTGTGGGAGGAGTCTGTATATTTGGGGGCGGGGTGTCAGTGTGGGAGGAGTCTGTATATTTGGGGGCGGGGTGTCAGTGCGGGGAGGAGTCTGTACCACCTTTGGGGGCGGGGTGTCAGTGTGGGGAGGAGTCTGTAGATTTGGGGCGGGGTGTCAGTGTGGGAGGAGTCTGTATATTTGGGGGCGGGGTGTCAGTGCGGGGAGGAGTCTGTACCATTGGGGGTGGGGTGTCAGTGTGGGGAGGAGTCTGTACCTTTGGGGGCGGGGTCTGTAGATTTGGGGGCTGAGTGTCAGTGTGGGGCGGAGTCTGTAGATTTGGGGGTGAGGTGTCAGTGTGGGAGGAGTCTGTACCTTTGGGGGCGGGGTGTCAGTGTGGGACAGGGTCTGTATATTTGGGCGCGGGGTGTCAGTGTGGGCGGGGTCTGTACCTTTGGGGGCGGGTGTCAGTGTGGGGAGGAGTCTGTACCTTTGGGGGCGGGGTCTGTAGATTTGGGGGCTGAGTGTCAGTGTGGGGCGGAGTCTGTAGATTTGGGGGTGAGGTGTCAGTGTGGGAGGAGTCTGTACCTTTGGGGGCGGGGTGTCAGGGTGGGGCGGGGTCTGTATATTTGGGGGCGGGGTGTCAGTGTGGGGAGGAGTCTGTACCTTTGGGGGCGGGGTGTCAGTGTGGGCGTGGTCTGTAGATTTGGGGGCGTGGTGTCAGTGTGGGGAGGAGTCTGTACCTTTGGGGGCGGGGTGTAGACATTGGTGGTCACATATTTCAATGCTCACCAATCTATGAAGAGAAGGACATTGTGGGGCCCCCTCCCCCTCCCCCTCCCCCTTCTCGGGTCACCGCTCACCTGTACTCAGCCCTCTCCCCTCCTCCACCACTGCAGACAACGGCCGGAAGCGGCTCTAGGACCATCCAGGGCACTTCCGGTTTATGCGTTCCACCGACACTTCCGGGTTCCTCCGGTGTGAGAGCGGCCCGGGCCGTGCGGGTTCCTGAGGGTGATATATATGATCGGAGGCCCCTCCCCCATCTCCGGTTATGTCATCACACGTTTCCGGTGTCCGCTCAGACCCAGGGAAGGCTGGGCTTCATCAATGAGATGTGCCGCCATATTTCCGGAGACCAGCCTCCATTCATCCCTATAGGGAAACGGCAAGATGGCGGCGCCCATGAAAAGGGGACAGGAGGCGGAGACTGGGGGTCAGAGTGTGTCTGGAGGGGATGGGATGAAGATTTCCGCTGCTTCTGTGCTGGAGATCAGACAGGAGAGCAGAGAAAGAAGAGCAGGTCAGTGTGAGTCCTGTGTGCTTTCTCCTCCACCACCAGGGGGAGACATTCATCTCCTGCCCCACATCACACCCTTCCTAAATAATGACATGATATATTCTACCAATCACCCCACATACTGACATGGTACATTCCATCCATCACCCCCCCACATACTGACATGGTACATTCCATCCATCACCCCCCCCTACATACTGACATGGTACATTCCATCCACCCCCCCCCCCCCCCCACATACTGACATGATACATTCCATCCACCCCCCCCCCCCCTACATACTGACATGATACATTCCATCCACCCCCCCCCCTACATACTGACATGGTACATTCCATCCATCACCCCCCCCCCCCACATACTGACATGGTACATTCCATCCATCTCACCCCCTACATACTGAAATGGTACATTCCATACAACCCCCCCCCCCCCCCCACATACTGAATTGGTACATTCCACCCATCACCCCCCTACATACTGACATGATACATTCCATCCACCCCCCCCCCCCCACATACTGACATGGTACATTCCATCCATCTCACCCCCCCCCCCCCACATACTGAAATGGTACATTCCATCCATCACCCCCCTACATACTGACATGGTACATTCCATCCATCTCAACCCCCCCCCCCCCACATACTGAAATGGTACATTCCATCCATCACCCCCCTACATACTGACATGGTACATTCCATCCATCACCCACCTACATACGAACATGGTACATTCCATCCATCACCCCCTCCCCCCCACATACTGAAATTATACATTCCATCCATCACCCCCTACATACTGACATGGTACATTCCACCCATCACCTCCCCCCCACATACTGACATGATACATTCCATCCACCCCCCCCCACATACTGACATGGTACATTCCATCCATCTCCTCACCCCCCCCCCCCCCACATACTGACATGATACATTCCATCCATCACCCACCTACATACGAACATGGTACATTCCATCCATCACCCCCTGCCCCCCACATACTGAAATTATACATTCCATACACCCCCCCCCACATACTGACATGGTACATTCCACCCATCACCCCCCCCCCACATACTGACATGGTACATTCCACCCATCACCCCCCCCCCACATACTGACATGATACATTCCATCCACCCCCCCCCACATACTGACATGGTACATTCCATCCATCTTACCCCCCCCACATACTGAAATGGTACATTCCATCCATCACCCCCCTACATACTGACATGGTACATTCCATCCATCACCTCCCCCCCACATACTGACATGGTACATTCCATCCATCTCACCCCCCCCACATACTGAAATGGTACATTCCATCCATCACCCCCCTACATACTGACATGATACATTCCATCCATCACCCACCTACATACGAACATGGTACATTCCATCCATCACCCCCTGCCCCCCACATACTGAAATTATACATTCCATACACCCCCCCCCCCCACATACTGACATGGTACATTCCACCCATCACCCCCCCCCCCACATACTGACATGGTACATTCCACCCATCACCCCCCCACACATACTGACATGATACATTCCATCCATCTCACCCCCCCACATACTGAAATGGTACATTCCATACACCCCCCCCCACATACTGAATTGGTACATTCCATCCTTCACCCCCTACCCCCACATACTGATATGGTACATTCCATCCATCACTCCCCCCCCCAACATACTGGCATGGTACATTCTGTCCATCACCCCCCCCCCCCCCTCTTACATAGTGACATGGTACATTCCGTCCATCACCGCCTATATACTAGAGGTGCGCGATTTATTGCGAAACGATCGCAATCTCGATTCACCCCCCCCCCCCCCCACGCAATCTAAGTTCTGGGTGACCCGCGATTTTCTTTTAGTGCCGCCGGTTCCACGTAACCAGCGTGGAACGCAAATGGCGGATATCGGAACTGACGTCAGTCATTGGAGCGTGCGATGTGGCGTGCCGCTGCCTGGTTATGGGCGGGAAACCGGCGTCATGACATCACACCGATTCCTCTCTCCCCTCTCTGTACAGTGGAGGGGGGAGATCCTGAGATGGAAGCAGCCACCCCTCCATACCCTGCAGTACCCCAATACTCTGCAGTACCCCAATACTCTGCAGTACCCCAATACTCTGCAGTACCCCAATACTCTGCGATACCCCAATACTCTGCAGTACCCCAATACTCTGCAATACCCCCCAATACTCTGCAGTACCCCAATACTCTGCGATACCCCAATACTCTGCAGTACCCCAATACTCTGCGATACCCCAATACTCTGCAGTACCCCAATACTCTGCAGTACCCCAATACCCTGCAGTACCCCAATACTCTGCAGTACCCCAATACCCTGCAGTACCCCAATACTCTGCGATACCCCCAATACTCTGCAGTACCCCAATACTCTGCAGTACCCCAATACTCTGTGGTACCCCAATACTCTGCGATACCCCAATACTCTGCAGTACCCCAATACTCTGCAATACCCTGCCAATACTCTGCGATACTCCAATACTCTGCAATACCCTGCGATACCCCAATACCCTGCGATACCCCAATACTCTGCAATACCCCACTATTCTGCAGTACCCCAATACTCTGCAGTACCCCAATACTCTGCAATACCCTGCCAATACTCTGCAGTACCCCAATACCCTGCAGTACCCCAATACTCTGCGATACCCCCAATACTCTGCAGTACCCCAATACTCTGCGGTACCCCAATACTCTGCGGTACCCCAATACTCTGCGATACCCCAATACTCTGCAGTACCCCAATACTCTGCAATACCCTGCCAATACTCTGCGATACTCCAATACCCTGCGATACCCCAATACTCTGCAATACCCCACTATTCTGCAGTACCCCAATACTCTGCATACCCCAATACTCTGCAGTACCCCAATACTCTGCAATACCCTGCCAATACTCTGCAGTACCCCAATACCCTGCGATACCCCAATACTCTGCAGTACCCCAATACTCTGCAATACCCCAATACCCTGCGATACCCCAATACTCTGCGACACCCCAATACTCTGCGATACCCCAATACTCTGCAATATCCCAATACTCTGCCAATACTCTGCGATACCCCAATACTCTGCAATACCCCCCAATACTCTGCAGTACCCCAATACTCTGCATACCCCAATACTCTGCAATACCCCCCAATACTCTGCAGTACCCCAATACTCTACGATACCCCAATACTCTGCAGTACCCCAATCCTCTGTGATACCCCAATACTCTGCCGTACCCCAATACTCTGCAGTACCCCAATACTCTGCCAATACTCTGCAGTACCCCAATACTCTGCGATACCACAATACCCTGCGATACCCCAATACTCTGCGATACCCCAATACCCTGCGATACCCCAATACTCTGCAGTACCCCAATACTCTGCGATACCCCAATACTTTGCAGTACCCCAATACTCTGCAATACCCTGCCAATACTCTTCAGTACCCCAATACTCTGCAATACCCCAATACTCTGCAGTACCCCAATACTCTGCCAATACTCTGCAGTACCCCAATACTCTGCGATACCCTAATACTCTGCCAATACTCTGCAGTACCCCAATACTCTGCAGTACCCCAATACTCTGCGATACCCCAATACCCTGCGATACCCCAATACCCTGCAGTACCCCAATACTCTGCGACACCCCAATACTCTGCGATACCCTGCGATAACCCAATACTCTGCAATACCCCAATACCCTGCGATACCCCAATACCCTGCAGTACCCCAATACTCTGCGACACACCAATACTCTGCGATACCCCAATACTCTGCATACCCCAATACTCTGCATACCCCAATACTCTGCAACACCCCAATACTCTGCGATACCCCAATACTCTGCCAATACTCTGCAGTACCCCAATACTCTGCGATACCCCAATACTCTGCAGTACCCCAATACTCTGCGATACCCCAATACCCTGCGATACCCCAATACTCTACAGTACCCCAATACTCTGCGATACCCCAATACTCTGTGATACCCCAATACCCTGCGATACCCCAATACTCTGCAGTACCCCAATACTCTGCGATACCCCAATACTCTGCAATACCCCCCAATACTCTGCGGTACCCCAATACTCTGCGGTACCCCAATACTCTGCATACCCCAATACTCTGCAATACCCCCCAATACTCTGCAGTACCCCAATACTCTGCAATACCCCCCAATACTCTGCAGTACCCCAATACTCTGCAATACCCCCCAATACTCTGCAGTACCCCAATACTCTGCATACCCCAATACTCTGTGATACCCCAATACCCTGCGATACCCCAATACTCTGCGATACCCCAATACCCTGCGATACCCCAATACTCTGCAGTACCCCAATACTCTGCAGTACCCCAATACTCTGCGATACCCCAATACTTTGCAGTACCCCAATACTCTGCAATACCCCCCAATACTCTGCAATACCCCCCAATACTCTGCAGTAACCTAATACTCTGCAGTACCCTAATACTCTGCATACCCCAATACTCTGCAATACCCCCCAATACTCTGCAGTAACCTAATACTCTGCAGTACCCCAATACTCTACGATACCCCAATACTCTGCAGTACCCCAATCCTCTGCGATACCCCAATACTCTGCAGTACCCCAATACTCTGCCGTACCCCAATACTCTGCCAATACTCTGCAACACCCCAATACTCTGCGATACCCCAATACTCTGCCAATACTCTGCAGTACCCCAATACCCTGCGATACCCCAATACTCTGCAGTACCCCAATACTCTGTGATGCCCAATACTCTGCAGTACCCCAATACCCTGCGATACCCCAATACCCTGCGATACCCCAATACTCTGCGATACCCCAATACCCTGCGATACCCCAATACTCTGCGATACCCCAATACCCTACGATACCCCAATACTCTGCGATACCCCAATACTCTGCAGTACCCCAATACTCTGCGATACCCCAATACTCTGCAATACCCTGCCAATACTCTGCAGTACCCCAATACTCTGCAGTACCCCAATACTCTGCAGTACCCCAATACTCTGCGATACCCTAATACTCTGCCAATACTCTGCAGTACCCCAATACCCTGCGATACCCCAATACCCTGCAATACCCCAATACCCTGCAATACCCCAATACTCTGCAGTACCCCAATACTCTGCGACTCCCCAATACTCTGCGATACCCCAATTCTCTGCATACCCCAATACTCTGCAACACCCCAATACTCTGCGATACCCCAATACTCTGCAGTACCCCAATACTCTGCAGTACCCCAATGCCCTGCGATACCCCAATACCCTGCGATACCCCAATACTCTGTGATACCCCAATACTCTGCGATACCCCAATACTCTGCAATACCCCAATACCCTGCAGTACCCCAATACCCTGCAGTACCCCAATACTCTGCGACACACCAATACTCTGCGATACCCCAATACTCTGCATACCCCAATACTCTGCATACCCCAATACTCTGCAACACCCCAATACTCTGCGATACCCCAATACTCTGCCAATACTCTGCAGTACCCCAATACTCTGCGATACCCCAATACTCTGCAGTACCCTAATACTCTGCAGTACCCCAATACTCTGCGATACCCCAATACCCTGCGATACCCCAATACTCTGCAATACCCCCCAATACTCTGCAGTACCCCAATACTCTGCAATACCCCCCAATACTCTGCAGTACCCCAATACTCTGCAATACCCCCCAATACTCTGCAGTACCCCAATACTCTGCATACCCCAATACTCTGTGATACCCCAATACCCTGCGATACCCCAATACTCTGCGATACCCCAATACCCTGCGATACCCCAATACTCTGCAGTACCCCAATACTCTGCGATACCCCAATACTCTGCGATACCCCAATACTTTGCAGTACCCCAATACTCTGCATACCCCAATACTCTGCAATACCCCCCAATACTCTGCAGTAACCTAATACTCTGCAGTACCCTAATACTCTGCATACCCCAATACTCTGCAATACCCCCCAATACTCTGCAGTAACCTAATACTCTGCAGTACCCCAATACTCTGCGATACCCCAATACTCTGCAGTACCCCAATCCTCTGCGATACCCCAATACTCTGCAGTACCCCAATACTCTGCCGTACCCCAATACTCTGCCAATACTCTGCAACACCCCAATACTCTGCGATACCCCAATACTCTGCCAATACTCTGCAGTACCCCAATACCCTGCGATACCCCAATACTCTGCAGTACCCCAATACTCTGTGATGCCCAATACTCTGCAGTACCCCAATACTCTGCGATACCCCAATACCCTGCGATACCCCAATACTCTGCGATACCCCAATACCCTGCGATACCCCAATACTCTGCGATACCCCAATACTCTGCGATACCCCAATACTCTGCAGTACCCCAATACTCTGCGATACCCCAATACTCTGCAATACCCTGCCAATACTCTGCAGTACCCCAATACTCTGCAGTACCCCAATACTCTGCAGTACCCCAATACTCTGCGATACCCTAATACTCTGCCAATACTCTGCAGTACCCCAATACCCTGCGATACCCCAATACCCTGCAATACCCCAATACCCTGCAATACCCCAATACTCTGCAGTACCCCAATACTCTGCGACTCCCCAATACTCTGCGATACCCCAATTCTCTGCATACCCCAATACTCTGCAACACCCCAATACTCTGCAGTACCCCAATACTCTGCAGTACCCCAATGCCCTGCGATACCCCAATACCCTGCGATACCCCAATACCCTGCGATACCCCAATACTCTGCGATACCCCAATACTCTGTGATACCCCAATACCCTGCGATACCCCAATACTCTGCAGTACCCCAATACTCTGCAATACCCTGCCAATACTCTGCGATACTCCAATACTCTGCAATACCCTGCGATACCCCAATACCCTGCGATACCCCAATACTCTTCAATACCCCACTATTCTGCAGTACCCCAATACTCTGCATACCCCAATACTCTGCAGTACCCCAATACTCTGCAATACCCTGCCAATACTCTGCAGTACCCCAATACTCTGCAATACCCCAATACCCTGCGATACCCCAATACTCTGCGACACCCCAATACTCTGCGATACCCCAATACTCTGCAATATCCCAATACTCTGCAGTACCCCAATACTCTGCGATACCCCAATACTCTGCAGTACCCCAATACTCTGCAGTACCCCAATACTCTGCGGTACCCCAATAGTCTGCGATACCCCAATAGTCTGTGATACCCCAATACTCTGCATACCCCAATACTCTGCAATACCCCCCAATACTCTGCAGTACCCCAATACTCTGCAATACCCCCCAATACTCTGCAGTACCCCAATACTCTGCAATACCCCCCAATACTCTGCAGTACCCCAATACTCTGCATACCCCAATACTCTGTGATACCCCAATACCCTGCGATACCCCAATACTCTGCGATACCCCAATACCCTGCGATACCCCAATACTCTGCAGTACCCCAATACTCTGCGATACCCCAATACTCTGCGATACCCCAATACTTTGCAGTACCCCAATACTCTGCATACCCCAATACTCTGCAATACCCCCCAATACTCTGCAGTAACCTAATACTCTGCAGTACCCTAATACTCTGCATACCCCAATACTCTGCAATACCCCCCAATACTCTGCAGTAACCTAATACTCTGCAGTACCCCAATACTCTGCGATACCCCAATACTCTGCGATACCCCAATACTCTGCAGTACCCCAATCCTCTGCGATACCCCAATACTCTGCAGTACCCCAATACTCTGCCGTACCCCAATACTCTGCCAATACTCTGCAACACCCCAATACTCTGCGATACCCCAATACTCTGCCAATACTCTGCAGTACCCCAATACCCTGCGATACCCCAATACTCTGCAGTACCCCAATACTCTGTGATGCCCAATACTCTGCAGTACCCCAATACTCTGCGATACCCCAATACCCTGCGATACCCCAATACTCTGCGATACCCCAATACCCTGCGATACCCCAATACTCTGCGATACCCCAATACCCTGCGATATCCCAATACTCTGCGATACCCCAATACTCTGCAGTACCCCAATACTCTGCGATACCCCAATACTCTGCAATACCCTGCCAATACTCTGCAGTACCCCAATACTCTGCAGTACCCCAATACTCTGCGATACCCTAATACTCTGCCAATACTCTGCAGTACCCCAATACCCTGCGATACCCCAATACCCTGCAATACCCCAATACCCTGCAATACCCCAATACTCTGCAGTACCCCAATACTCTGCGACTCCCCATTACTCTGCATACCCCAATACTCTGCAATACCCCCCAATACTCTGCAGTAACCTAATACTCTGTGATACCCCAATACTCTGCAGTACCCCAATACTCTGCGATACCCCAATACTCTGCGATACCCCAATACTCTGCAGTACCCCAATCCTCTGCGATACCCCAATACTCTGCAGTACCCCAATACTCTGCCGTACCCCAATACTCTGCAACACCCCAATACTCTGCGATACCCCAATACTCTGCCAATACTCTGCGATAGCCCAATACCCTGCGATACCCCAATACTCTGCAGTACCCCAATACTCTGTGATACCCCAATACTCTGCAGTACCCCAATACTCTGCGATACCCCAATACCCTGCGATACCCCAATACCCTGCGATACCCCAATACTCTGCGATACCCCAATACCCTGCGATACCCCAATACTCTGCGATACCCCAATACTCTGCAGTACCCCAATACTCTGCGATACCCCAATACTCTGCAATACCCTGCCAATACTCTGCAGTACCCCAATACTCTGCAGTACCCCAATACTCTGCGATACCCTAATACTCTGCCAATACTCTGCAGTACCCCAATACTCTGTGATACCCCAATACTCTGCGATACCCCAATACCCTGCGATACCCCAATACTCTGCAGTACCCCAATACTCTGCAATACCCCAATACTCTGCAATACCCTGCGATACCCCAATACCCTGCGATACCCCACTATTCTGCAGTACCCCAATACTCTGCATACCCCAATACTCTGCAGTACCCCAATACTCTGCAATACCCTGCCAATACTCTGCAGTACCCCAATACCCTGCGATACCCCAATACTCTGCAGTACCCCAATACTCTGTAATACCCCAATACCCTGCGATACCCCAATACTCTGCGATACCCCAATACTCTGCGATACCCCAATACTCTGCAATATCCCAATACTCTGCAGTACCCCAATACTCTGCGATACCCCAATACTCTGCAGTACCCCAATACTCTGCCAATACTCTGCAGTACCCCAATACTCTGCGATACCCCAATACTCTGCGATGCCCCAATACTCTGCGATACCCCAATACCCTGCGATACCCCAATACCCTGCGATACCCCAATACCCTGCGATACCCCAATACTCTACAGTACCCCAATACCCTGCCAATACTCTGCAATACCCCAATACCCTGCGATACCCCAATACTCTGCGACACCCCAATACTCTGCGATACCCCAATACTCTGCAGTACCCCAATACTCTGCAATACCCCAATACTCTGCAGTACCCCAATACTCTGCCAATACTCTGCAGTACCCCAATACTCTGCGATACCCCAATACTCTGCAGTACCCCAATACTCTGCGATACCCCAATACCCTGCGATACCCCAATACTCTGCAGTACCCCAATACTCTGCGATACCCCAATACTCTGCAGTACCCCAATACTCTGTGATACCCCAATACCCTGCGATACCCCAATACTCTGCGATACCCCAATACCCTGCGATACCCCAATACTCTGCAGTACCCCAATACTCTGCAGTACCCCAATACTCTGCCAATACTCTGCGATACCCCAATACCCTGCGATACCCCAATACCCTGTGATACCCCAATACTCTGCAGTACCCCAATACTCTGCGATACCCCAATACTCTGCGATACCCCAATACCCTGCGATACCCCAATACTCTGCAGTACCCCAATCCTCTGCGATACCCCAATACTCTGCAGTACCCCAATACTCTGTGATACCCCAATACTCTGCGATACCCCAATACTCTGCAATACCCCAATACTCTGAAATACCCCAATACTCTGCGATATCCCAATACTCTGCAGTACCCCAATACTCTGCAATACCCCAATACTCTGAAATACCCCAATACTCTGCAGTACCCCAATACTCTGCGATACCCCAATACTCTGCAGTACCCCAATACTCTGCCAATTCTCTGCAGTACCCCAATACTCTGCAATACCCCAATACTCTGAAATACCCCAATACTCTGCGATACCCCAATACTCTGCAATACCCCAATACCCTGCGATACCCCAATACCCTAATACTCTGCGACACCCCAATACTCTGCGATAC
The DNA here is from genome assembly GCF_037356315.1 of Lithobates pipiens. Lineage (NCBI taxonomy): Eukaryota > Metazoa > Chordata > Amphibia > Anura > Ranidae > Lithobates > Lithobates pipiens. The sequence continues at coordinate 839,059 of NW_027507900.1, forward strand.
CCCAATACTCTGCAATATCCCAATACTCTGCCAATACTCTGCAGTACCCCAATACTCTGCAGTACCCCAATACTCTGCGATACCCCAATACTCTGCAGTACCCCAATACTCTGCAGTACCCCAATACTCTGCGGTACCCCAATAGTCTGCGATACCCCAATACTCTGTGATACCCCAATACTCTGCATACCCCAATACTCTGCAATACCCCCCAATACTCTGCAGTACCCCAATACTCTGCAATACCCCCCAATACTCTGCAGTACCCCAATACTCTGCAATACCCCCCAATACTCTGCAGTACCCCAATACTCTGCAATACCCCCAATACTCTGCAGTACCCCAATACTCTGCATACCCCAATACTCTGCAATACCCCCCAATACTCTGCAGTAACCTAATACTCTGTGATACCCCAATACTCTGCAGTACCCCAATACTCTGCAATACCCCAATACTCTGCGATACCCCAATACTCTGCAGTACCCCAATCCTCTGCGATACCCCAATACTCTGCAGTACCCCAATACTCTGCCGTACCCCAATACTCTGCAACACCCCAATACTCTGCGATACCCCAATACTCTGCCAATACTCTGCGATACCCCAATACCCTGCGATACCCCAATACTCTGCAGTACCCCAATACTCTGTGATGCCCAATACTCTGCAGTACCCCAATACTCTGCGATACCCCAATACCCTGCGATACCCCAATACTCTGCGATACCCCAATACCCTGCGATACCCCAATACTCTGCGATACCCCAATACCCTGCGATACCCCAATACTCTGCGATACCCCAATACTCTGCAGTACCCCAATACTCTGCGATACCCCAATACTCTGCAATACCCTGCCAATACTCTGCAGTACCCCAATACTCTGCAGTACCCCAATACTCTGCAGTACCCCAATACTCTGCGATACCCTAATACTCTGCCAATACTCTGCAGTACCCCAATACTCTGCGATACCCCAATACTCTGCGATACCCCAATACCCTGCGATACCCCAATACTCTGCAGTACCCCAATACTCTGCAATACCCCAATACTCTGCAATACCCTGCGATACCCCAATACCCTGCGATACCCCACTATTCTGCAGTACCCCAATACTCTGCATACCCCAATACTCTGCAGTACCCCAATACTCTGCAATACCCTGCCAATACTCTGCAGTACCCCAATACCCTGTGATACCCCAATACTCTGCAGTACCCCAATACTCTGTAATACCCCAATACCCTGCGATACCCCAATACTCTGCGATACCCCAATACTCTGCGATACCCCAATACTCTGCAGTACCCCAATACTCTGCCGTACCCCAATACTCTGCAACACCCCAATACTCTGCGATACCCCAATACTCTGCCAATACTCTGCGATACCCCAATACCCTGCGATACCCCAATACTCTGCAGTACCCCAATACTCTGTGATGCCCAATACTCTGCAGTACCCCAATACTCTGCGATACCCCAATACCCTGCGATACCCCAATACTCTGCGATACCCCAATACCCTGCGATACCCCAATACTCTGCGATACCCCAATACCCTGCGATACCCCAATACTCTGCGATACCCCAATACTCTGCAGTACCCCAATACTCTGCGATACCCCAATACTCTGCAATACCCTGCCAATACTCTGCAGTACCCCAATACTCTGCAGTACCCCAATACTCTGCGATACCCTAATACTCTGCCAATACTCTGCAGTACCCCAATACTCTGCAGTACCCCAATACTCTGCGATACCCCAATACTCTGCGATACCCCAATACCCTGCGATACCCCAATACTCTGCAGTACCCCAATACTCTGCAATACCCCAATACTCTGCAATACCCTGCGATACCCCAATACCCTGCGATACCCCACTATTCTGCAGTACCCCAATACTCTGCATACCCCAATACTCTGCAGTACCCCAATACTCTGCAATACCCTGCCAATACTCTGCAGTACCCCAATACCCTGCGATACCCCAATACTCTGCAGTACCCCAATACTCTGTAATACCCCAATACCCTGCGATACCCCAATACTCTGCGATACCCCAATACTCTGCGATACCCCAATACTCTGCAATATCCCAATACTCTGCAGTACCCCAATACTCTGCGATACCCCAATACTCTGCAGTACCCCAATACTCTGCCAATACTCTGCGGTACCCCAATACTCTGCGATACCCCAATACTCTGCGATGCCCCAATACTCTGCGATACCCCAATACCCTGCGATACCCCAATACTCTGCGATACCCCAATACCCTGCGATACCCCAATACCCTGCGATACCCCAATACTCTGCCAATACTCTGCAGTACCCCAATACCCTGCCAATACCCTGCGATACCCCAATACTCTGCAGTACCCCAATACTCTGCAGTACCCCAATACTCTGTGATACCCCAATACCCTGCGATACCCCAATACTCTGCGATACCCCAATACCCTGCGATACCCCAATACTCTGCAGTACCCCAATACTCTGCGATACCCCAATACTCTGCAGTACCCCAATACTCTGCAGTACCCCAATACTCTGCCAATACTCTGCGATACCCCAATACCCTGCGATACCCCAATACTCTGCAGTACCCCAATACTCTGCGATACCCCAATACTCTGCGATACCCCAATACTCTGCAATACCCCAATACTCTGCAGTACCCCAATCCTCTGCGATACCCCAATACTCTGCAGTACCCCAATACTCTGTGATACCCCAATACTCTGCGATACCCCAATACTCTGCAATACCCCAATACTCTGAAATACCCCAATACTCTGCGATATCCCAATACTCTGCAGTACCCCAATACTCTGCAATACCCCAATACTCTGAAATACCCCAATACTCTGCGATACCCCAATACTCTGCAGTACCCCAATACTCTGCGATACCCCAATACTCTGCAGTACCCCAATACTCTGCCAATTCTCTGCAGTACCCCAATACTCTGCAATACCCCAATACTCTGAAATACCCCAATACTCTGCGATACCCCAATACTCTGCAGTACCCCAATCCTCTGCGATACCCCAATACTCTGCAGTACCCCAATACTCTGTGATACCCCAATACTCTGCAATACCCCAATACTCTGAAATACCCCAATACTCTGCAGTACCCCAATACTCTGCAATACCCCAATACTCTGAAATACCCCAATACTCTGCGATACCCCAATACTCTGCAATACCCCAATACTCTGCGATACCCCAATACTCTGCAGTACCCCAATCCTCTGCGATACCCCAATACTCTGCAGTACCCCAATACTCTGCAATACCCCAATACTCTGAAATACCCCAATACTCTGCAGTACCCCAATACTCTGCAATACCCCAATACTCTGAAATACCCCAATACTCTGCGATACCCCAATACTCTGCAATACCCCAATACTCTGCGATAGTCCAATACTCTGCAGTACCCCAATACTCTGCAATACCCTTCCTGCCAATACTCAGCGATACCCTGCCTGTAAATTTTTCAAATAAAACAGTTTTTCATTCTAAGCAAAAGAATCGTGATTCTAATTTTTCCCAGAATCGTGCAGCTCTACTACATACTGACATGGTACATTCCATCCATCACCCCCTCCCCCCCACATACTGACATGGTACATTCCATCCACCCTCCTAAATACTGACATGGTGCATTCCATCCATCACTCCCCTCCCCCCCTACATACTCATATGGTACATTCCATCCATCCCCCCCCCCCACATACTGACATGGTACATTCCGTCCATCACCCCCCCCCCACACACATACTGACATGGTACAATCCATCCATCACCCCCCTACATACTGACATGGTACATTCCATCCATCACCCCCCTACATACTGACATGGTACATTCCATCCACCCCCCCCCCCCCCCCACATACTGACATGGTACATTCCATCCATCACACCCCCTACATACTGACATGGTACATTCCATCCATCACCCCCCCCCCCCCCCTATGTAATGACATGGTACATTCCATCCATCACCCCCCTACATACTGACATGGTACATTCCATCCACCCCCCCCCCCCCCACATACTGACATGGTACATTCCATCCATCACCCCCCCCTATGTAATGACATGGTACATTCCATCCATGATCTCACCCTCCAATCCTATAACTGTACAGGACTGGTCAGCTGACTCTGAGACATCTCAACACCCTCCAGCTGAATTAACCCCCACCCCCATCTCCATACACCCCCCACCCCCATCTCCATGGGATAGGACAACCCAGAACCTCCACTGCCTTCTACCACTGTGATCTAGGAGGACACATGACCCCCCCCTCCCCACATTTACCCCCATCTACTGCTCTATCCTACAGGACATTCCCCACCCCCACCATGGACAGGGGACACCTTCCAGAGAGGATACTCAACCTCACCCTGGAGATCGTCTACCTGCTGACCGGAGAGGTGAGGTCACATGATGTCACTCTGATACGCCTCCTCCTCAGTATATTGGGGTCTTATTGTCCATGTGGTCTCGTTCTCAGAGTTACATGGTGGTGAAGAAGTCCAGTGACCAGACTGGGGGCAGCAGCCTTCCCGATGGTGGAATTCCCCCGAGTCCCATGGCGGTGCTTCCCTTCCCACCCCCCATACAGGAAAGGAGCAACAAGCAGAAGATCCTGGAATTGACCAACCAGATCATCGAGCTGCTGATGGGGGAGGTGAGCAGTGCTGGGAATTCTGGGACGTTATCCGGGAACAGACATGTCGGGAAGGTGACGGGATGGTTGTGTTTTACAGGTTCCTCAGGACAATGAAGAAGTCACCTTGAATTTCTCCATGGAGGAGTGGGAACATCTGGGGAGAGGAGCTGGAGGGACCATGGAGGAGATGATGGAGCCCTTCCAAGGTAAGGACCTAAGCCCAGCCATGTCCACTGAGGCCACCTTCCCCTCTTTATATTATGGTATGGCCCAAATATTATATACCTGGCATTGGAGACATTTCATTAAATACCTATGACACCAGAAAAGGCCAAGGTGTCCCATGTAGATGTCAGATCGAAGGTCGTTCATTATGGGTTAGACCTGAGATGTCCCATCCCATGTAGATGTCAGATTGAAGGTCGTTCTGGTTTTATTGGTGAGGCCTGAGATGTCCTGTCCCATGTAGATGTCAGATCGAAGGTCGTTCTGCTTTTGTTTGTGAGGCCTGAGGTGTCCTGTCCTATGTAGATGTCAGATCGAAGGTCGTTCTGGTTTTGTTGGTGAGGCCTGAGGTGTCCCATCCCATGTAGATGTCAGATCGAAGGTCGTTCTGGTTTTATTGGTGAGGCCTGAGATGTCCTGTCCCATGTAGATGTCAGATCGAAGGTCGTTCTGGTTTTATTGGTGAGGCCTGAGGTGTCCTGTCCCATGTAGATGTCAGATCGAAGGTCGTTCTGGTTTTATTGGTGAGGCCTGAGGTGTCCCATCCTATGTAGATGTCAGATTGAAGGTCGTTCTGGTTTTATTGGTGAGGCCTGAGGTGTCCTGTCCCATGTAGATGTCAGATCGAAGGTCGTTCTGGTTTTGTTGGTGAGGCCTGAGATGTCCCATCCCATGTAGATGTCAGATCGAAGGTCGTTCTGGTTTTATTGGTGAGGCCTGAGGTGTCCTGTCCTATGTAGATGTCAGATTGAAGGTCGTTCTGGTTTTATTGGTGGGGCCTGAGATGTCCTGTCCCATGTAGGTGTCAGATTGAAGGTCGTTCTGGTTTTATTGGTGAGGCCTGAGGTGTCCCATCCCATGTAGATGTCAGATCGAAGGTCGTTCTGGTTTTGTTGGTGAGGCCTGAGGTGTCCCATCCCATGTAGATGTCAGATCGAAGGTCGTTCTGGTTTTGTTGGTGAGGCCTGAGGTGTCCTGTCCTATGTAGATGTCAGATCGAAGGTCGTTCTGGTTTTATTGGTGAGGCCTGAGGTGTCCTGTCCTATGTAGATGTCAGATTGAAGGTCGTTCTGGTTTTATTGGTGGGGCCTGAGGTGTCCTGTCCTATGTAGATGTCAGATTGAAGGTCGTTCTGGTTTTATTGGTGAGGCCTGAGGTGTCCTGTCCTATGTAGATGTCAGATCGAAGGTCGTTCTGGTTTTGTTGGTGAGGCCTGAGGTGTCCTGTCCTATGTAGATGTCAGATCGAAGGTCGTTCTGGTTTTATTGGTGAGGCCTGAGGTGTCCTGTCCTATGTAGATGTCAGATTGAAGGTCGTTCTGGTTTTATTGGTGGGGCCTGAGGTGTCCTGTCCTATGTAGATGTCAGATTGAAGGTCGTTCTGGTTTTATTGGTGAGGCCTGAGGTGTCCTGTCCTATGTAGATGTCAGATCGAAGGTCGTTCTGGTTTTATTGGTGAGGCCTGAGGTGTCCCATCCCATGTAGATGTCAGATCGAAGGTCGTTCTGGTTTTGTTGGTGAGGCCTGAGGTGTCCCATCCCATGTAGATGTCAGATCGAAGGTCGTTCTGGTTTTGTTGGTGAGGCCTGAGGTGTCCTGTCCTATGTAGATGTCAGATCGAAGGTCGTTCTGGTTTTATTGGTGAGGCCTGAGGTGTCCTGTCCTATGTAGATGTCAGATTGAAGGTCGTTCTGGTTTTATTGGTGGGGCCTGAGATGTCCTGTCCCATGTAGGTGTCAGATTGAAGGTCGTTCTGGTTTTATTGGTGAGGCCTGAGGTGTCCCATCCCATGTAGATGTCAGATCGAAGGTCGTTCTGGTTTTGTTGGTGAGGCCTGAGGTGTCCCATCCCATGTAGATGTCAGATCGAAGGTCGTTCTGGTTTTGTTGGTGAGGCCTGAGGTGTCCTGTCCTATGTAGATGTCAGATCGAAGGTCGTTCTGGTTTTATTGGTGAGGCCTGAGGTGTCCTGTCCCATGTAGATGTCAGATCGAAGGTCGTTCTGGTTTATTGGTGAGGCCTGAGGTGTCCTGTCCCATGTAGATGTCAGATTGAAGGTCATTCTGGTTTTATTGGTGAGGCCTGAGGTGTCCTGTCCTATGTAGATGTCAGATTGAAGGTCGTTCTGGTTTTATTGGTGAGGCCTGAGATGTCCTGTCCCATGTAGATGTCAGATTGAAGGTCGTTCTGGTTTTATTGGTGAGACCTGAGGTGTCCTGTCCCATGTAGATGTCAGATTGAAGGTCGTTCTGGTTTTATTGGTGAGGCCTGAGGTGTCCTGTCCCATGTAGATGTCAGATCGAAGGTCGTTCTGGTTTATTGGTGAGGCCTGAGGTGTCCTGTCCCATGTAGATGTCAGATTGAAGGTCGTTCTGGTTTTATTGGTGAGGCCTGAGATGTCCTGTCCCATGTAGATGTCAGATTGAAGGTCGTTCTGGTTTTATTGGTGAGACCTGAGGTGTCCTGTCCCATGTAGATGTCAGATTGAAGGTCGTTCTGGTTTTATTGGTGAGGCCTGAGGTGTCCTGTCCCATGTAGATGTCAGATCGAAGGTCGTTCTGGTTTATTGGTGAGGCCTGAGGTGTCCTGTCCCATGTAGATGTCAGATTGAAGGTCGTTCTGGTTTATTGGTGAGGCCTGAGGTGTCCTGTCCCATGTAGATGTCAGATCGAAGGTCGTTCTGGTTTTATTGGTGAGGCCTGAGGTGTCCTGTCCCATGTAGATGTCAGATTGAAGGTCGTTCTGGTTTATTGGTGAGGCCTGAGGTGTCCTGTCCCATGTAGATGTCAGATCGAAGGTCGTTCTGGTTTTATTGGTGAGGCCTGAGGTGTCCTGTCCCATGTAGATGTCAGATCGAAGGTCGTTCTGGTTTTATTGGTGAGGCCTGAGATGTCCCATCCCATGTAGATGTCAGATCGAAGGTCGTTCTGGTTTTATTGGTGAGGCCTGAGGTGTCCTGTCCCATGTAGATGTCAGATCGAAGGTCGTTCTGGTTTTGTTGGTGAGGCCTGAGGTGTCCCATCCCATGTAGATGTCAGATCGAAGGTCGTTCTGGTTTTATTGGTGAGGCCTGAGGTGTCCTGTCCCATGTAGATGTCAGATCGAAGGTCGTTCTGGTTTTATTGGTGAGGCCTGAGGTGTCCTGTCCCATGTAGATGTCAGATTGAAGGTCGTTCTGGTTTTATTGGTGAGGCCTGAGGTGTCCTGTCCCATGTAGATGTCAGATCGAAGGTCGTTCTGGTTTATTGGTGAGGCCTGAGCTGTCCTGTCCCATGTAGATGTCAGATCGAAGGTCGTTCTGGTTTTGTTGGTGAGGCCTGAGGTGTCCTGTCCCATGTAGATGTCAGATCGAAGGTCGTTCTGGTTTATTGGTGAGGCCTGAGGTGTCCTGTCCCATGTAGATGTCAGATCGAAGGTCGTTCTGGTTTTGTTGGTGAGGCCTGAGGTGTCCTGTCCCATGTAGATGTCAGATCGAAGGTCGTTCTGGTTTTGTTGGTGAGGCCTGAGGTGTCCTGTCCCATGTAGATGTCAGATCGAAGGTCGTTCTGGTTTTATTGGTGAGGCCTGAGGTGTCCTGTCCCATGTAGATGTCAGATTGAAGGTCGTTCTGGTTTTATTGGTGAGGCCTGAGGTGTCCTGTCCTATGTAGATGTCAGATCGAAGGTCGTTCTGGTTTATTGGTGAGGCCTGAGCTGTCCTGTCCCATGTAGATGTCAGATCGAAGGTCGTTCTGGTTTTGTTGGTGAGGCCTGAGGTGTCCTGTCCCATGTAGATGTCAGATCGAAGGTCGTTCTGGTTTATTGGTGAGGCCTGAGGTGTCCTGTCCCATGTAGATGTCAGATCGAAGGTCGTTCTGGTTTTGTTGGTGAGGCCTGAGGTGTCCCATCCCATGTAGATGTCAGATTGAAGGTCATTCTGGTTTTATTGGTGAGGCCTGAGGTGTCCCATCCCATGTAGATGTCAGATTGAAGGTCATTCTGGTTTTATTGGTGAGGCCTGAGGTGTCCCATCCCATGTAGATGTAAAATTTGACCATTTATGGGTAAGGCCTGATGGGGGGTCTCTTTTAAGATCTATTTAATATTTCCTTTCTCTTCTAGATCTCCATCCGGCAGATTTCGGGGGATCTCTGGACATCTCCGAGCCCAGAGCCATGATGGACTATAGCCGAGGAGCTCAGTATATCTGTAAGCCAAGGAAGAGGAAAGGTCAGCCCATGAGATACGTGGCAGACAATTCGGCTTTGGCAGAGGATGGGAACCTCACAGACTCCGACAGCCATACTGACTACCCCTCCGCGTACGCCAAGAAGGAGCTCCGCGCCAGAATCCACACTCGCTCCGAGGAAACCCAGACCGACTTGACGCTGGCCCTCATTAAAGACGAAGCGGAGGACCGCGGCACTAAAGCCTCGCCAATGGACTTTTTGCGGGTGGATTACGATTCCATCTTCGCTGCCAGTTCTCTTTTGGCTCCTCAGGAGGCGGCGAGGAAGTTGTACGATTGCACGCTGTGCGGGAAAACCTTTACCAGCAAATCTGGGATTGTCAAGCATCGGCGGATGCACTCGGGGAGGGTGGTGGCCTGCCCAGATTGCGGGAAGGAATTCACCTGTAATTCGGAGCTGGTGGCGCACCAAAGGACTCACACCGGGGAAAAGCCTTTTCCTTGCTCCTCGTGCGGGAAGTGTTTCTCCACCAACACCAACCTGGTGGCCCACCAGCGCATTCACACGGGGGAGAAACCTTACGCCTGTATTGAGTGCGGGAAATGTTTCACCAGCAGCTCCGACCTGGTCAAACACCAGATCATCCACACCGGGGAGAAACCGTTCTGCTGCCTGGACTGTGGCAAGGGCTTCACCAGCAAATCCAACCTGGTCAAACACCAGAGGATCCACACCGGTGAGAAGCCCTTCCTGTGCTCCGAGTGTGGCAAAGGCTTCGCCATCAAGTCAAACCTCATCAAACATCAGGTGGTGCACACCGGCGAGAAGCCCTACCCCTGCCCCGAGTGCGGCAAGTGCTTCTCCAACCAATCCAACGTGGCCAAGCACCAGCGGACTCACTATGGACCCAAGAGGAAGCTCCTGGAATGACTCCCGGAACATTCATTTAAAGCTGATCTCCGAGTTATTCCCCCCTTCCCCCACCACCACTAAACTTCACCTCCCCCACCCCCGTAACTTTCCAGCTCATCCTGTAATTCAATTTTTTTTTTCAATTAAATGGTCAAAATACTAAATTCATGGTCATGTGACCCTGCAAATAAGAACCATCCATGTCACCAGAAAGGGACGGGGTCACTGAAACAATGGCCCTCAGATAACCCCACAAACAGGCAGCCAATAAGAAACATTCATGTTACCATCGATGGGGTCATGTGAGGGCCTTTGTTTCAGTGATCATGTCCCTCCCTGGTGACATGCTTCTTATTGGCTGCCCAAGGAGTGATGTGGCCACTCAAAGAATGACCCTGCTAGGTGAGAGCCAATGAGAACCATCCATGTCACCATAGCTGAGGTCATCTGAGGGCCGTTGTCTTAGTGACCGCGTTTCTCCCTGGTGACATGGATGATTCTTATTGGTTGCTCATCAACTGGGTCATCTCAGAGACATTCTTTAATTGGCCACACTCATTGGCTGTCCATTGACGGGGTCAACTCAGGCCACATCCCTCCCAGGTAATATGGACTATTCTAATTGGTTGCGTATTGGTGGGGTCATCTCACGGTCCTGAAGACTCCCGCTGCAGTGTGATGATGTCATAACGAGGGGCAGCAACAAGACCGGTCTCCACTTACTGTAGAGTTGCTGCGGAGGATGACGTGGAGGATCACATCATGGCACCCTTGGGTGAGTAGGAAAGGGTTGTTAGGGGGGCGGAGGATGACGTGGAGGATCACATCATGGCACCCTTGGGTGAGTAGGAAAGGGTTGTTAGGGGGGCGGAGGATGACGTGGAGGATCACATCATGGCACCCTTGGGTGAGTAGGAAAGGGTTGTTAGGGGGGCGGAGGATGACGTGGAGGATCACATCATGGCACCCTTGGGTGAGTAGGAAAGGGTTGTTAGGGGGGCGGAGGATGACGTGGAGGATCACATCATGGCACCCTTGGGTGAGTAGCAAAGGGTTGTTAGGGGGTTTTCTTGTCAATGAGCGGTGGAGCTGGTGGTGGGGGAAGGGAGGACAACAAATGCTCAGAGGTGAGCTTTATACTTGGAGTGTCCGGATTTCACAGATATGAAGAGATATGAACTTTGTGTTTGGTGATTTTTTTGAAACATTTACTATTTATGGATCCGTGTCGGAGGTTGGATCTGCGATTTCTCCAGTTTAGAGATTTGTTTCTATTGGCGGTGTCAAATCTCTCACGTGGAGGAGGGGAATCTGACTTCTGATCTCCTTGCAGCATTGTCATAGTTCTACTAACGTTTCTCGGATAACAAGTGTGAAAAAAAAAAGTCCTACTGGTCACATGACCATATTGAGTTCTGGAGAAGATGGGGGGGGGGGGCAATAAACAATTGGAGAATTCAGCCAATTAAAAACATAAATACTAAAATGTGTCTGTGAAGGTTCTGATTTCTCCAGGTCATGATGGGTCTCATAGTAGGTGGTCTCATTTCTCCATGTCATGATGGGTCTCGTAGTAGGTGGTCTCATTTCTCCAGGTCATGGTAAGTCTTGTAGTAGGTGGTCTCATTTCTCCAGGTCATGGTAAGTCTTGTAGTAGGTGGTCTCATTTCTCCAGGTCATGGTAGGTCTCGTAGTAGGTGGTCTCATTTCTCTAGGTCATGGTAGGTCTCGTAGTAGGTGGTCTCATTTCTCCAGGTCATGATAAGTCTCGTAGTAGGTGGTCTCATTTCTCCAGGTCATGGTAGGTCTTACAGTAGGTGGTCTCATTTCTCCAGGTCATGATAAGTCTCGTAGTAGGTGGTCTCATTTCTCCAGGTCATGATAAGTCTTGTAGTAGGTGGTCTCATTTCTCCAGGTCATGGTAAGTCTTGTAGTAGGTGGTCTCATTTCTCCAGGTCATGGTAGGTCTCGTAGTAGGTGGTCTCATTTCTCTAGGTCATGGTAGGTCTCGTAGTAGGTGGTCTCATTTCTCCAGGTCATGGTAAGTCTTGTAGTAGGTGGTCTCATTTCTCCAGGTCATGGTAGGTCTCGTAGTAGGTGGTCTCATTTCTCTAGGTCATGGTAGGTCTCATAGTAGGTGGTCTCATTTCTCCAGGTCATGATAAGTCTCGTAGTAGGTGGTCTCATTTCTCCAGGTCATGGTAGGTCTCGTAGTAGGTGGTCTCATTTCTCCAGGTCATGGTAGGTCTCGTAGTAGGTGGTCTCATTTCTCCAGGTCATGGTAGGTCTCGTAGTAGGTGGTCTCATTTCTCCAGGTCATGGTAAGTCTTGCAGTAGGTGGTCTCATTTCTCCAGGTCATGGTAGGTCTTACAGTAGGTGGTCTCATTTCTCCAGGTCATGGTAAGACTTGTAGTAGGTGGTCTCATTTCTCCAGGTCATGGTAGGTCTCGTAGTAGGTGGTCTCATTTCTCCAGGTTATGGTAGGTCTTACAGTAGGTGGTCTCATTTCTCCAGGTCATGGTAAGTCTCGTAGTAGGTGGTCTCATTTCTCCAGGTCATGGTAAGTCTCGTAGTAGGTGGTCTCATTTCTCCAGGTCATGGTAGGTCTTGTAGTAGGTGGTCTCATTTCTCCATGTCATGGTAGGTCTTGTAGTAAGTGGTCTCATTTCTCCATGTCATGGTAAGTCTTGTAGTAGGTGGTCTCATGGATTCAGCTGATGGTATGTCTAATAGTAGGTGGTCACATTTAGCGGTAATTGGTGAAGACGTTTCGTAGTTTCTCTGAGTCTTTTCTTCAGGTTTGAGGAGTGTCAGAAAAAAAACCAACACTTTTATCCTCTAACACCTTCATCCAATCGCCATGGAATGTGTCTAGGCAGACGTTTATTGTCCAAGGACAGGATGGGAGGTGTGAAACGTATGGCACCCCCCTGTTGTAGTTTCATAAGCCCATGCTTGGTGTTGGTCTGCATAGGTGTCGATCCTCCAAGTCACATAGCTTAAGGTGCGAATTACTTTAAACTCTCCGGGGTAGAGATGGTGAAATGGAGTTATGTGGAAGACTGAGGATGTTGAAGGCCCTCACCCCTGTTCAGGGATGGTTGTTCCAGTTTAGTGTAGATGACCTTTTTCCCACCTCAGATGTCCTCTCTGTCCAGATGTGCTCCTCACTATCCTCAGAAGAACGCCCCTTCTATTTCAGGCATAGGAAGAGTTCTTTTTTTTATAAATTCTTTATTTTTTCATCTTTTCTTTCCATAGATTTCACATTACATTTCGTTTTACATCTACAACTTCTTTAACAGCTATAACAGTCTTATAATATTTCAATCCATACCTCAATTCCACGTCATCCTCCCCCCTCCCTCACCCTTCCCTCCCAGAAAAATAAATAAATAAATATACAAACAAAAAAAAAAAAAAAAAGTTTGCATTTTCACTATAATCCCCCCCCTCACTCCCCCCCCCCCCCACCACCCGCCTGCTCTATCATATTTCGAAATGTTTCACATCATACTTTCTCTATAATTTAGATATGGAGCCCAGATCTTCTGATATTTCTCGTCTTGATCTCTCATTGTCATTGTTAAATTTTCCATTTGTTGGATTTCTGCAATTCTCTGAAACCACTGTGCTCTAGCTGGAGGGTTTCTTTTTTTCCACAGAACTGGGATACATGCCCTTGCTGCTATCAATAAATGTCTCAGCAAAGAATTTTTGAATCTTTCTATTGCCATTGGGATGTCCAGCAGCAGAAAAGTTGCCGGTTTATCTCCCAGGTCAATTCCTGTAATCCTTACAATAGTATCGGCTACCATCTCCCAGAACACTCTAATTTTTGGACATTCCCAAAATATATGTAATAATGTTCCTTCTGCTCCAGGAAGAGTTCTGACCTGTAGAACTTCTACTGTGTTGGGGTGTTGAGAAGTCCCCTCGTCTCCCCAACATACAGATCTTTGTGTTCCTCGCTACCCCTTACTGTGTAGGCCAAGGCTGGTGCTTGGGTATCAGGTCTGTTGTCCTGGACAATCAACATCTGCCTTGACAATATTCCATGGTGGTTGGATTGAGGTGACTCGGTGTAGATATAAATATTTAGGGACTTCACCAACACTCATTAGAATCGAAGAAGTGGATTGAAGAAACAACGTAACGCTGTCAATGTGTCTACTTGAAGGTGACTGATAGCTAAAAAATACTGAAGATCTAAGGCCAAAACATTTTATTTTTTGGATGGGGGTAGATAAGGGTTGAATCCCAACCAGCTTTTTTATGGTCTGTGTCCCATTAGGGAGATTTCCCTTCACTTTCTGTCCTATAAATACAACAGGAAGTGAGAGGAAGTCTCCCCAAAGTAAAGGAGTTCTCCTCTTAAAGTTTTACTAAACCCCCATCATAAAAACGATGCATAAATGGTGTATTCCATGCTAGTCATACTCATTTATCACTATGAGATCCATTTTCTGTATTCTGGTTGATCCTGCTCTCTATCTCCCTCTTCTGTCCATGTCCCCAATTCAGCTAGGGATTTGGCAGCAGTGGTGGCAGCTCTGCACATGCTCAGTTTTTAGTGAGTTTCTATGCTGAGCATTTCCTCCCTATCACATCTGAGCAGCCCATGTGATTATAGAGTCACACATGTGGGCGTATACACAATGACAGGCCACTCCCTCCTCTGTGCCCACTAACCAGCTAAACACAATGGGGGCGGGATATTACATATAGATTGGAGGCTTCACCTCCCTCTTATTCTAAGACAGGCTGAAGGAGGCGTGACACAACCTGTGACTGGCAGAAATCCACCCACACCATGTCATTTCCCATATACAGTATATTTGTGTGACAATTTATATCAGTTTATTGATATTAATTATTTATTATTTTGACTCTGTTTTCCAAATGCTGTGATTTATTTTTTTATTTTTATGTTGAACATGTGACCAGCAGCAGAGGACTAGAAACTCCTGCTGCTTATGTTTCCCTGGAGACAGGCTGGGAAAGAGCCGCGTCATGTGGATATCCAATAGGAAAAATTGTTTAATTAAAACAATTACAGAGCCATAATCCATAAACAGACATAGAGAAAAAGTTTATCACTTTAATCAACCACAAAGCCTCTGCTTGGTCCAGTGACAACTGTGAACGTTGGATTCCCCATCAGATGGAGATGGTCCCCAGGATGATGAAAGAGGAGGAATGGTCCCCAGGATGATGAGAGAGGAGGAATGGTCCCCAAGATGAGGAGAGAGGAGGAATGGTCCCCAGGATGAAGCGAGAGGAGGAACGGTCCCCAGGATGAGGAGAGGAGGAATGGTCCCCAGGATGAGGAGAGGAGGAATGGTCCCTAGGATGAAGCGAGAGGAGGAATAGTCCCCAGGATGAAGCGAGAGGAGGAACGGTCCCCAGGATGAGGAGAGGAGGAATGGTCCCCAGGATGAGGAGAGGAGGAATGGTCCCTAGGATGAAGGGAGAGGAAGAATGGTCAATGGTCCTCAGGATGAGGGGAGAGGAGGAATGGTCTCCAGGATGAGGAGAGAGGAGGAATGGTCTCCAGGATGAGGAGAGAGGAGGAATGGTCTCCAGGATGAGGAGAGAGGAGGAATGGTCTCCAGGATGAGGAGAGAGGAGGAATGGTCTCCAGGATGAGGAGAGAGGAGGAATTGTCTCCAGGATGAGGAGAGAGAGGAGGAATTGTCTCCAGGATGAGTAGAGAGGAGGAATTGTCTCCAGGATGAAGAGAGAGGAGGAATGGTGCCCAGGATGAAGAGAGGGGAGGAATGGTCCCCAGGATGAGGAGAGGAGGAATGGTCCTCAGGATGAGGAGAGAGGAGGAATGGTCTCCAAGATGAGGAGAGGAGGAATGGTCCCCAGGATGAGGAGAGGAGGAATGGTCCTCAGGATGAGGAGAGAGGAGGAATGGTCTCCAGGATGATGAGAGAGGAGGAATGGTCCCCAGGATGAGGAGAGGAGGAATAGTCCTCAGGATGAGGAGAGGAGGAATGGTCTCCAAGATGAGGAGAGGAGGAATGGTCCCCAGGATGAGGAGAGGAGGAATGGTCCTCAGGATGAGGAGAGAGGAGGAATGGTCTCCAGGATGATGAGAGAGGAGGAATGGTCCCCAGGATGAGGAGAGGAGGAATAGTCCTCAGGATGAGGAGAGAGGAGGAATGGTCTCCAAGATGAGGAGAGGAGGAATGGTCCCCAGGATGAGGAGAGGAGGAATGGTCCTCAGGATGAGGAGAGAGGAGGAATGGTCTCCAGGATGAGGAGAGGAGGAATAGTCCTCAGGATGAGAAGAGAGGAGGAATGGTCTCCAAGAGGAGGAGAGGAGGAATGGTCTCCAAGATGAGGAGAGGAGGAATGGTCTCCAAGATGAGGAGAGGAGGAATGGTCTCAAAGATAAGGAGAGGAGGAATGGTGCCCAGGATGAAGAGAGGTGAGGAATGGTCTCTAAGATAAGGAGAGGAGGAATGGTCTCTAAGATGAGGAGAGAGGAGGAATGGTCCCCAGGATGAGGAGAGGAGGAATAGTCCTCAGGATGAGGAGAGAGGAGGAATGGTCTCCAAGATGAGGAGAGGAGGAATGGTCCCCAGGATGAGGAGAGGAGGAATGGTCCTCAGGATGAGGAGAGAGGAGGAATGGTCTCCAGGATGATGAGAGAGGAGGAATGGTCCCCAGGATGAGGAGAGGAGGAATAGTCCTCAGGATGAGGAGAGAGGAGGAATGGTCTCCAAGATGAGGAGAGGAGGAATGGTCCCCAGGATGAGGAGAGGAGGAATGGTCTCCAGGATGATGAGAGAGGAGGAATGGTCTCCAGGATGATGAGAGAGGAGGAATGGTCCCCAGGATGAGGAGAGGAGGAATAGTCCTCAGGATGAGGAGAGAGGAGGAATGGTCTCCAAGATGAGGAGAGGAGGAATGGTCCCCAGGATGAGGAGAGGAGGAATGGTCCTCAGGATGAGGAGAGAGGAGGAATGGTCTCCAGGATGATGAGAGAGGAGGAATGGTCCCCAGGATGAGGAGAGGAGGAATAGTCCTCAGGATGAGAAGAGAGGAGGAATGGTCTCCAAGATGAGGAGAGGAGGAATGGTCTCCAAGATGAGGAGAGGAGGAATGGTCTCCAAGATGAGGAGAGGAGGAATGGTCTCCAAGATGAGGAGAGGAGGAATGGTCTCCAAGATAAGGAGAGGAGGAATGGTGCCCAGGATGAAGAGAGGTGAGGAATGGTCTCTAAGATAAGGAGAGGAGGAATGGTCTCTAAGATGAGGAGAGAGGAGGAATGGTCCCCAGGATGAGGAGAGGAGGAATAGTCCTCAGGATGAGGAGAGAGGAGGAATGGTCTCCAAGATGAGGAGAGGAGGAATGGTCCCCAGGATGAGGAGAGGAGGAATGGTCCTCAGGATGAGGAGAGAGGAGGAATGGTCTCCAGGATGATGAGAGAGGAGAAATAGTCCTCAGGATGAGGAGAGAGGAGGAATAGTCCTCAGGATGAGGAGGGAGGAGGAATGGTCTCCAAGATGAGGAGAGGAGGAATGGTCCCCAGGATGAGGAGAGGAGGAATGGTCCTCAGGATGAGGAGAGAGGAGGAATGGTCCTCAGGATGAGGAGAGAGGAGGAATGGTCCTAAGGATGAGGAGAGAGGAGGAATGGTCTCCAAGATGAGGAGAGGAGGAATGGTCTCCAAGATAAGGAGAGGAGGAATGGTGCCCAGGATGAAGAGAGGTGAGGAATGGTCTCTAAGATAAGGAGAGGAGGAATGGTCTCCAGGCTGATGAGAGAGGAGGAATGGTCTCCAAGATGAGGAGAGGAGGAATGGTCTCCAAGATAAGGAGAGGAGGAATGGTGCCCAGGATGAAGAGAGGTGAGGAATGGTCTCTAAGATAAGGAGAGGAGGAATGGTCTCTAAGATAAGGAGAGGAGGAATGGTCTCCAAGATGAGGAGAGAGGAGGAATGGTCCTCAGGATGAGGAGAGAGGAGGAATGGTCCTTAGGATAAGGAGAGAGGAGGAATGGTCCTTAGGATAAGGAGAGAGGAGGAATGGTCCTCAGGATGAGGAGAGGAGGAATGGTCTCCAGGATGAGGAGAGAGGAGGAATGGTCCCCAGGATGAGGAGAGAGGAGGAATGGTCCCCAGGATGAGGAGAGAGGAGGAATGGTCCCCAGGATGAGGAGAGGAGGAATGGTCCCCAGGATGAGGAGAGGAGGAGGAATGGTCCCCAGGATGAGGAGAGGAGGAATGGTCTCCAGGATGAGGAGAGAGGAGGAATGGTCTCCAGGAAGAGGAGAGGAGGAATGTTCTCCAGGATGAGGAGAGAGGAGGAATGGTCCTCCAGGATGAGGAGTGAGGAGGAATGGTCTCCAGGATGAGGAGTGAGGAGGAATGGTCTCCAGGATGAGGAGAGAGGAGGAATGGTGCTCAGGATGAGGGGAAGGGAGGAATGGTCCCCAGGATGAGCGGCACAGTGGTGTAGTGGTTAGCACTCTCGCCTAGCAGTAAAAAGGGTCGCTGATTTGTATCCCAACCACGACACTACCTGCCTGGAGTTTGCATGTGCTCCCTGTGCCTGCGTGGGTTTCCTCCGGGTACTCCGGTTTCCTCCCACACTCCAAAGACATGCAGGTAGGTTAATTGGCTTCTTTCCCAGATTGGCCCTAGTATATGAATGGGGACCTTGAGGGTAGGGACCGATGTGAGTATGCAATGTACAGGGATAGGGACAATTGTAGACACTCACTCGGCTTGGACTGGTGTCTATTCAACCTTACTATGTAACTATGGTGAGGAGAAGAGGAGGAATGGTCCCCAGGATGAAGAGAGAGGAGAAATGGTCCCCAGGATGAGGAAAAAGGAGGAAAGGTCTCCAGGATGAGGAGAGAGGAGGAATAGTCTCCAGGATGAGGAGAGGAGGAATGGTCCCCAGGATGAGGAGGAATGGTCCCTAGGATGAAGCGAGAGGAGGAATGGTCCCCAGGATGAAGCGAGAGGAGGAACGGTCCCTAGGATGAGGAGAGGAGGAATGGTCCCCAGGATGAGGAGAGAAGGAATGGTCCCCAGGATGAGGAGAGGAGAAGTGGTCCCCAGGATGAGGAGAGGAGGAATGGTCCCTAGGATGAAGCGAGAGGAGGAATGGTCCCCAGGATGAAGCGAGAGGAGGAACGGTCCCCAGGATGAGGAGAGGAGGAATGGTCCCCAGGATGAACAGAGAGGAAGAATGGTCAATGGTCCTCAGGATGAGGAGAGGAGGAATGGTCTCCAGGATGAGGAGAGGAGGAATGGTCCCCAGGATGAGGAGAGGAGGAATGGTCCCCAGGATGAGGAGAGGAGGAATGGTCCCTAGGATGAAGCGAGAGGAGGAATGGTCCCCAGGATGAAGCAAGAGAAGGAACGGTCCCCAGGATGAACAGAGAGGAAGAATGGTCAATGGTCCTCAGGATGAGGGGAGAGGAGGAATGGTCTCCAGGATGAGGAGAGAGGAGGAATGGTCTCCAGGATGAGGAGAGAGGAGGAATTGTCTCCAGGATGAGGAGAGAGAGGAGGAATTGTCTCCAGGATGAGGGGAGAGGAGGAATTGTCTCCAGGATGAGTAGAGAGGAGGAATTGTCTCCAGGATGAAGAGAGGGGAGGAATGGTTTCTAAGATAAGGAGAGGAGGAATGGTCCCCAGGATGAGGAGAGGAGGAATGGTCCTCAGGATGAGGAGAGAGGAGGAATGGTCCTAAGGATGAGGAGAGAGGAGGAATGGTCTCCAAGATGAGGAGAGGAGGAATGGTCCCCAGGATGAGGAGAGGAGGAATGGTCCTCAGGATGAGGAGAGAGGAGGAATGGTCTCCAGGATGATGAGAGAGGAGGAATGGTCACCAGGATGAGGAGAGAGGAGGAATGGTCTCCAAGATGAGGAGAGGAGGAATGGTCCTCAGGATGAGGAGAGAGGAGGAATGGTCCTAAGGATGAGGAGAGAGGAGGAATGGTCCTAAGGATGAGGAGAGAGGAGGAATGGTCTCCAGGATGATGAGAGAGGAGGAATGGTCTCCAAGATGAGGAGAGGAGGAATGGTCTCCAAGATGAGGAGAGGAGGAATGGTGCCCAGGATGAAGAGATGTGAGGAATGGTCTCTAAGATAAGGAGAGGAGGAATGGTCTCTAAGATAAGGAGAGGAGGAATGGTCTCCAAGATGAGGAGAGAGGAGGAATGGTCCTCAGGATGAGGAGAGAGGAGGAATGGTCCTCAGGATGAGGAGAGAGGAGGAATGGTCCTCAGGATGAGGAGAGAGGAGGAATGGTCCTTAGGATAAGGAGAGAGGAGGAATGGTCCCTAGGATGAGGAGAGGAGGAATGGTCTCCAGGATGATGAGAGAGGAGGAATGGTCCTCAGGATGAGGAGAGGAGGGATGGTCCCCAGGATGAAGCGAGAGGGAGGATATTCCCCAGGATTAAGAGAGGTATCTCCCCAGCTGGACACAGACACCAGTTCAACCTGAAAATGGTTTTCCCCAACTTGTCCATGCCATGTGCCATCATCCCCCATCCTTTCCATGCCATGTGCCTTCATCCCCCATCCTCTCCATGCCATGTGCCTTCATCCCCCATCCTCTCCATGCCATGTGCCATCATCCCCCATCCTCTCCATGCCATGTGCCTTCATCCCCCATCCTCTCCATGCCATGTGCCATCATCCCCTATCCTCTCCATGCCATGTGCCATCATCCCCCATCCTTTCCATGCCATGTGCCATCATCCCCCATCCTCTCCATGCCATGTGCCATCATCCCCTATCCTATCCATGCCATGTGCCATCATCCCCCATCCTCTCCATGCCATGTGCCATCATCCCCCATCCTTTCCATGCCATGTGCCATCATCCCCCATCCTCTCCATGCCATGTGCCATCATCCCCTATCCTATCCATGCCATGTGCCATCATCCCCCATCCTCTCCATGCCATGTGCCATCATCCCCCATCCTCTCCATGCCATGTGCCATCATCCCCTATCCTCTCCGTGCCATGTGCCATCATCCCCCATCCTCTCCATGCCACGTGCCATCATCCCCCATCCTCTCCCTGCCACGTGCCATCATCCCCCATCCTCTCCATGCCATGTGCCATCATCCCCCATCCTTTCCATGCCATGTGCCATCATCCCCCATCCTCTCCATGCCATGTGCCATCATCCCCTATCCTCTCCATGCCATGTGCCATCATCCCCCATCCTCTCCACGCCACGTGCCATCATCCCCCATCCTCTCCCTGCCACGTGCCATCATCCCCCATCCTCTCCGTGCCATCATTCCTCATCCTCTCCATGCCACGTGCCATCATCCCCCCATCCTCTCCCTGCCACGTGCCATCATCCCCCATCCTCTCCGTGCCATCATTCCTCATCCTCTCCACGCCACGTTCCATCATCCCCCCCATCCTCTCCCTGCCACGTGCCATCATCCCCCATCCTCTCCGTGCCATCATTCCTCATCCTCTCCTTGCCATGTGCCATCATCCCCCCATCATCTCCCTGCCATGTGCCATCATCCCCCATTCTCTCCATGCCACGTGCCATCATCTCCCCATCCTCTCCCTGCCACGTGCCATCATCCTCCATCCTCTCCCTGCCACGTGCCATCACCCCCCATCCTCTCCATGCCACGTGCCATCATCTGCCCATCCTCTCCCTGCCACGTGCCATCATCTCCCTGCCACGTGCCATCATCCCCCATCCTCTCCCTGCCACGTGTCATCATCCCCCATCCTCTCCATGCCACGTGCCATCATCTCCCCATCCTCTCCATGCCACGTGCCATCCCCATCCTCTCCACACCATGTGCCATTAGTCCTCATCCCCTCCATGCTATATGCCATCCGTCATCCACATTCTCTCCATGCCATGTACCATCATCCCCCATCCTCTCCATGCCATGTGCCACCCCCCCATCCTCTCCACGCCATGTGCCATTAGTCCTCATCCTCTCCATGCCATGTGCCATCCACATCCTCTCCATGCCATGTGCCATCATCCCCCATCCTCTCCATGCCATGTACCATCATCCCCCATCCTCTCCATGCCATGTGCCATCATCCCCCATCCTCTCCATGCCATGTGCCATCATCCCCCATCCTCTCCATGCCATGTGCCATCATCCCCCATCCTCTCCATGCCATGTACCATCATCCCCCATCCTCTCCATGCCATGTGCCATCATCCCCCATTCTGGGGTGTGGGGTCACCGGTGGGGCTGTTCTCCATATTCTGGGGTCCCCGGTGAAGCCGGCCTCCATATTCTGGGGTGTGGGGTCACCGGTGGAGCCGGCCTCCATATTCTGGGGTGTGGGCTCACCGGCCTCCATATTCTGGGGTGTGGGGTCACCGGTGAAGCCAGCCTCCATATTCTGGGGTGTGGGGTCACCGGTGGAGCCGGCCTCCATATTCTGGGGTGTGGGGTCACCGGCCTCCATATTCTGGGCTGTGGGGTCACCGGTGGAGCCGGCCTCCATATTCTGGGGTGTGGGGTCACCGGTGGAGCTGGGTATCCTCTCCATTGTAGGGTGAGTGTGTCACTTACCTTCCTCCCCTCCCCCCTCAGGATATAATCCTCTCATCCTCCTCACATTCACCCCAATACAACTTTTGCCCTCTCTGTCGCCAAAAGTAAAGATGGCAGCGGCGGCTTCCTGGATAATTGCAGAGCTTCAGTGTTGCCGCTGTAGTGTCACATTTTCCTTCTATCACAGGATTCTGCGGAAGTGACGTTGCCGCCAGAAATTGCGTACTGCGCATGCGCGATGCGTTCCAACATAGTTTCGGCAATACAGTTCAGCGAAACCATCACATAATGTTACGGAAGTGACGTTACACACAACACAAACACTGGGCCGTGCGTCACAACACTAATACTTCCCTTGTTACCTAGTAGGTTTTGCATTGCTGGGACTTGTAGTGCCTATCCTGAGCTACATGCTTCAATGTTCAGTGTCCTCATCCTCATCCCCGAGCTTCAATGTTCAGTGTCCTCATCCCTATCCCCGAGCTTCAATGTTCAGTGTCCTCATCCCTATCCCCGAGCTTCAATGTTCAGTGTCCTCATCCCTATCCCCGAGCTTCAATGTTCAGTGTCCTCATCCTTATCCCCGAGCTTCAATGTTCAGTGTCCTCATCCCTATCCCCGAGCTTCAATGTTCAGTGTCCTCATCCCTATCCCCGAGCTTCAATGTTCAGTGTCCTCATCCCTATCCCCGAGCTTCAGTGTTCAGTGTCCTCATCCTTATCCCCCTGCTTCAATGTTCAGTGTCCTCATCCCTATCCCCGAGCTTCAATGTTCAGTGTCCTCATCCCTATCCCCGAGCTTCAATGTTCAGTGTCCTCATCCCTATCCCCGAGCTTCAATGTTCAGTGTCCTCATCCCTATCCCCGAGCTTCAATGTTCAGTGTCCTCATCCTTATCCCCGAGCTTCAATGTTCAGTGTCCTCATCCCTATCCCCGAGCTTCAATGTTCAGTGTCCTCATCCCTATCCCCGAGCTTCAATGTTCAGTGTCCTCATCCTTATCCCCGAGCTTCAATGTTCAGTGTCCTCATCCCTATCCCCGGGCTTCAATGTTCAGTGTCCTCATCCTTATCCCCCTGCTTCAATGTTCAGTGTCCTCATCCCTATCCCCGAGCTTCAATGTTCAGTGTCCTCATCCCTATCCTGAACATTGAACACTGAACATTGAAGCAGGGGGATAGGGATGAGGACACTGAACATTGAAGCTCGGGGATAGGGATGAGGACACTGAACATTGAAGCTCAGGGATAAGGATGAGGACACTGAACATTGAAGCTCGGGGATAGGGATGAGGACACTGAACATTGAAGCTCGGGGATAGGGATGAGGACACTGAACATTGAAGCTCGGGGATAGGGATGAGGACACTGAACATTGAAGCTCAGGGATAAGGATGAGGACACTGAACATTGAAGCTTGCGGATAGGGATGAGGACACTGAACATTGAAGCTCGGGGATAAGGATGAGGACACTGAACATTGAAGCTCGGGGATAAGGATGAGGACACTGAACATTGAAGCAGGGGGATAGGGATGAGGACACTGAACATTGAAGCAGGGGGATAGGGATGAGGACACTGAACATTGAAGCTCAGGGATAAGGATGAGGACACTGAACATTGAAGCTCGGGGATAGGGATGAGGACACTGAACATTGAAGCTCGGGGATAGGGATGAGGACACTGAACATTGAAGCTCGGGGATAAGGATGAGGACACTGAACATTGAAGCTCGGGGATAAGGATGAGGACACTGAACATTAAAGCTTGCGGATAGGGATGAGGACACTGAACATTGAAGCTCGGGGATAAGGATGAGGACACTGAACATTGAAGCAGGGGGATAGGGATGAGGACACTGAACATTGAAGCTCGGGGATAGGGATGAGGACACTGAACATTGAAGCTCGGGGATAGGGATGAGGACACTGAACATTGAAGCTCGGGGATAGGGATGAGGACACTGAACATTGAAGCTCGGGGATAGGGATGAGGACACTGAACATTGAAGCAGGGGGATAGGGATGAGGACACTGAACATTGAAGCTCGGGGATAAGGATGAGGACACTGAACATTGAAGCAGGGGGATAGGGATGAGGACACTGAACATTGAAGCAGGGGGATAGGGATGAGGACACTGAACATTGAAGCAGGGGGATAGGGATGAGGACACTGAACATTGAAGCTCAGGGATAAGGATGAGGACACTGAACATTGAAGCTCGGGGATAAGGATGAGGACACTGAACATTGAAGCACAGGGATAAGGATGAGGACACTGAACATTGAAGCACGGGGATAGGGATGAGGACACTGAACATTGAAGCTCTGGGATAGGGATGAGGACACTGAACATTGAAGCTCAGGGATAAGGATGAGGACACTGAACATTGAAGCTCGGGGATAAGGATGAGGACACTGAACATTGAAGCAGGGGGATAGGGATGAGGACACTGAACATTGAAGCAGGGGGATAGGGATGAGGACACTGAACATTGAAGCAGGGGGATAGGGATGAGGACACTGAACATTGAAGCTCAGGGATAAGGATGAGGACACTGAACATTGAAGCTCGGGGATAAGGATGAGGACACTGAACATTGAAGCTCGGGGATAGGGATGAGGACACTGAACATTGAAGCTCGGGGATAAGGATGAGGACACTGAACATTGAAGCTCGGGGATAGGGATGAGGACACTGAACATTGAAGCTCCAGGATAGGGATGAGGACACTGAACATTGAAGCTCGGGGATAAGGATGAGGACACTGAACATTGAACCTTGCGGATAGGGATGAGGACACTGAACATTGAAGCAGGGGGATAAGGATGAGGACACTGAACATTGAAGCAGGGGGATAGGGATGAGGACACTGAACATTGAAGCTCGGGGATAGGGATGAGGACACTGAACATTGAAGCTCGGGGATAAGGATAAGGACACTGAACATTGAAGCAGGGGGATAGGGATGAGGACACTGAACATTGAAGCTCGGGGATAAGGATGAGGACACTGAACATTGAAGCTCGGGGATAAGGATGAGGACACTGAACATTGAAGCTCGGGGATAGGGATGAGGACACTGAACATTGAAGCTCGGGGATAAGGATGAGGACACTGAACATTGAAGCTCGGGGATAAGGATGAGGACACTGAACATTGAAGCTCGGGGATAGGGATGAGGACACTGAACATTGAAGCTCGGGGATAGGGATGAGGACACTGAACATTGAAGCTCGGGGATAGGGATGAGGACACTGAACATTGAAGCTCGGGGATAGGGATGAGGACACTGAACATTGAAGCTCGGGGATAAGGATGAGGACACTGAACATTGAAGCTTGCGGATAAGGATGAGGACACTGAACATTGAAGCTCGGGGATAAGGATGAGGACACTGAACATTGAAGCTCGGGGATAGGGATGAGGACACTGAACATTGAAGCTCGGGGATAAGGATGAGGACACTGAACATTGAAGCTCGGGGATAAGGATGAGGACACTGAACATTGAAGCTCGGGGATAAGGATGAGGACACTGAACATTGAAGCTCGGGGATAGGGATGAGGACACTGAACATTGAAGCTCGGGGATGGGGATGAGGACACTGAACATTGAAGCTTGCAGATAGGGATGAGGACACTGAACATTGAAGCTCGGGGATAGGGATGAGGACACTAAACATTGAAGCATGTAGCTCAGGATAGGCACTACAAGTCCCAGCAATGCAGAACCTAACACGGCATGTAGCTCAGCATGGTTGGTAATAAATGATACTAGGTAACAAGGGAAGTATTAGTGTGACGCACGGCCCAGTGTTTGTGTTGTGTGTAACATCACTTCCGTAACATTATGTGATGGTTTCGCTGAACTGTATTGCCGAAACTATGTTGGAACGCACGGCGCGAGTGTTTGGAACGCATCGCGCATGCGCAGTACGCAATTTCTGGCGGCAACGTCACTTCCGCTGCATCCTGTGATAGGCAGCAAAATATGACACTACACCGTTCTTTCCGCTGTAGCCCGATGTTCGGTCTCACGAGATCTCATGACAGGTGACCTCCAGAAGTCACGCGGGGCGTCCCGCCGTTGGCCGCCATCTTGGTTGTGGCCAACGGTGTTTTGAAATCCCCGCTGCCTCGGCCGCTGTACCGGGAATTTTATACTGTTACAGGACATGTTAACCCCTGCTCTGGTCTACCAGCCCGCTGGGAAGGAGCCAGGCTGCGGGTTAGACGTGGACGGCGGAGAACGGGCGCCATCTTGGTTGTGGCAGCCATATTGGGATGAGCATATCTGTGAGAATTTTTTTTTTTTTTTAGTTATTAAACTAAAGTTTAGGGCACGGAGGTGTCCGGGTGTTCCGTGTTTTCCACCATTTCCAGGGTTTGTTTACAGGTGTGGAGGGGCTGAGGCCTGCACGGTGAGGGTTGCAGTGCTGTGGCGGTACGGCAGGACGGCCGCATACACCTGTACAGCTCCCCGCGTCCGCTCTGCGTGTCGCCAGAACCGCCGGCCTTGGAATAAGCGGTCAGGGCTCGTCTATTTTAGGCATCACACCTCTGAAAAGCAATCTGCAGTGGATCACTTTTCAGAGGGCGTTTGGCAGGGGAGGAGTCGTTGAGATCACAGGGGGATTCCTCCAATCACACCCGTGTGCTCCAGGAATGCACGCAAAACGCGTCCCCGGATATCCATGGAAAATGCTCATCACATTTCTGGTGCCATTCGTCACCCCCAAACACAGCGAGGAGATGCGATCGCCGCCCAAATAAAGGAGCTACTGGTGTGTGCGGAGAGGACCATTCCAATCAATGGGCCGTCCTATGGTGTCACACAAAATACAAACGCACAGAGGTGTGACCGGGGCCATAGAGAGGGGGAGGGAACAAGAGACCAATCAGCAAGACCGACGCGTTTGGATGTTATGAGACTTTGTAAATAAAATGTTAAATATTAAACCGCTCCGTGCCGAATCCATATATATATATGTAACAGACACTCTCCGCTTAGACAACTGCAGCCAGCAACCCTGCTGGGAAGTCATAGTTCAGTCTGAATAATGTGTCCGGGTTTCAGGCAGCTTGAAACCCGGACACATGATTCCAAACCCGAACTGTCCTTATGAATCCCTGACAGGCTGAAACCCTAAATACTGCCCTGCGGTCCAGTCTCTGAAGGGGGGGGGATCATGCTCTGCTTCAGTATGTCACAGTACATGTTGGCATTCATGGTCCCCTCAATGATCGGGGGGGGGGGGTGTATTATATGTACATATTGTAGGGGGAGGGGGTGTATTATATGTATATATGGGGGATATATTATATGTACATATTGTGGGGGAGGGGGTGTATTATATGTATATATGGGGGGTGTATTATATGTACATATTGTGGGGGGCATGTATTATATGTATATATGGGGGATATATTATATGTACATATTGTGGGGGAGGGGGTGTATTATATGTACATATTGTGGGGGAGGGGGTGTATTATATGTATATATGGAGGGTGTATTATATGTACATATTGTGGGGGAGGGGGTGTATTATATGTATATATGGGGGGTGTATTATATGTACATATTGTGGGGGGCATGTATTATATGTATATATGGGGGATATATTATATGTACATATTGTGGGGGAGGGGGTGTATTATATGTACATATTGTGGGGGAGGGGGTGTATTATATGTATATATGGAGGGTGTATTATATGTACATATTGTGGGGGAGGGGGTGTATTATATGTATATATGGGGGGTGTATTATATGTACATATTGTGGGGGGCATGTATTATATGTATATATGGGGGATATATTATATGTACATATTGTGGGGGAGGGGGTGTATTATATGTACATATTGTGGGGGGCATGTATTATATGTATATATGGGGGGTGTATTATATGTACATATTGTGGGGGAGGGGGTGTATTATATGTATATATGGGGGGTGTATTATATGTACATATTGTGGGGGAGGGGTGTATTATATGTATATATGGGGGGTGTACATAGTTTCCAGCATTGGAGCGGGACATTCGTTTGGCGTTGTGATGTAGCAGGAAAAATAAAAATGCGGCTCAGCAATAAATGGGTGTGGTTTATCTATATACTGGGTGTGACTCAAAGGGGGTGTGGTCAGAGTCTGAGATGAACGAGGATTGGAGGGAGAGACGAAGGGAGAAAGCAAGCAAAAGAAAGAGGGACGCCATAATGCTGAATCAGTGGGAGCTCTGAGCGTGTCACCTGCCACCAGATGCCATCAGGAATTCCCAGCGGAGTCCCCCCTTACGCCAGGCATTCCGGGCAGAGTCCCCCCTTACACTAAGCATTCTGGGCAGAGTCCCCTCTTACATCAGGTATCCCCCAATGGAGCCCCCCTTACACCAGGCATTCCCGGCGGAGTCCCCCCTTACATCAGGCATTCCCAGTGGAGTCCCCCTTACATCAGGTATCCCCCAATGGAGCCCCCCTTTACACCAGGCATTCCCGGCGGAGTCCCTCCTTACATCAGGCATTCCCAGTGGAGTCCCCCCTTACATCAGGTATCCCCCAATGGAGCCCCCCTTTACACCAGGCATTCCCGGCGGAGTCCCCCCTTACATCAGGCATTCCCAGTGGAGTCCCCCCTTACATCAGGTATCCCCCAATGGAGCCCCCCTTACACCAGGCATTCCCGGCAGAGTCCCCCCTTACATCAGGCATTCCCAGTGGAGTCCCCCCTTACATCAGGTATCCCCCAATGGAGCCCCCCTTTACACCAGGCATTCCCGGCGGAGTCCCTCCTTACATCGGGCATTCCCGGCGGAGTCCCTCCTTAAATCAGGCATTCCCAGTGGAGTCCCCCCTTACATCAGGTATTCCCCAATGGAGCCCCCCTTTACACCAGGCATTCCCGGCGGAGTCCCTCCTTACATCAGGTATCCCCCAATGGAGCCCCCCTTTACACCAGGCATTCCCGGCGGAGTCCCTCCTTACATCGGGCATTCCTGGCGGAGTCCCCCCTTACACCAGGCATTCCCGGCAGAGTCCCCCTTACATCAGGCATTCCCAGTGGAGTCCCCCCTTACATCAGGTATCCCCCAATGGAGCCCCCCTTTACACCAGGCATTCCCGGCGGAGTCCCTCCTTACATCGGGCATTCCCGGCGGAGTCCCTCCTTAAATCAGGCATTCCCAGTGGAGTCCCCCCTTACATCAGGTATTCCCCAATGGAGCCCCCCTTTACACCAGGCATTCCCGGCGGAGTCCCTCCTTACATCAGGTATCCCCCAATGGAGCCCCCCTTTACACCAGGCATTCCCGGCGGAGTCCCTCCTTACATCGTGAATTCCCGGCGGAGTCCCTCCTTACATCAGGCATTCCCAGTGGAGTCCCCCTTACATCAGGTATCCCCCAATGGAGCCCCCCTTTACACCAGGCATTCCCGGCGGAGTCCCTCCTTACATCGTGAATTCCCGGTGGAGTCCCTCCTTACATCAGGCATTCCCGGCGGAGTCCCTCCTTACATCGTGAATTCCCGGTGGAGTCCCTCCTTACATCAGGCATTCCCAGTGGAGTCCCTCCTTACATCGTGAATTCCCGGCGGAGTCCCTCCTTACATCGGGCATTCCCGGCGGAGTCCCTCCTTACACCAGGTATTCCCAGCAGTGGAGACTCTCCGCTACCATTACTGAACAGAATGGGACAAAATACCCGGGTAGCTGCCAATATCAATTGCTCTGCCCCTCCCACATCAGGTCACAGAGAGGCGGGAGGTGGGCGGGAGGTGGGCGGTGCCGCAGCTCAATTTCTATTAGCAGTCGCCCGGCCTCTTGTTTGTTGTGGTCTTCAGGAAAATGGCGGCCGGTGGATAGATTGTCTCCGCCGGCCGCAGACCTCTAGCGATGGCGGCGAAAAATTGTCATTACAAGTCTCCTCTCTTCTTTCTTCTCCCCGTCTCCTTTTCTTTCTACTTTTTGCCTTTCTTCTGTCTGTCTCTTTTCTTTCTTCTCTTAACCTTCCTTCTCTCTCCTTTTTTTTCTTTTCTCGTTTTGTCTTTTCAATTCTTTCTCTTTAATCCTCTTTTTTTTCCCTCCTCCTTCATTCCTCCTTCATTCCTCCTTCATTCCTCCTTGCGTCTCTGCTTCCTCTTTCCATTTTCCTTTCCCTTCCCCTTTCCTTTATCCCCTCCTCCCCTTCCTCCCTTCCTTCTTTCTTCTCCTCTCCTTATCTTTTCCTTTCATTTCCTCTCCTCTTTCCTTCTTCTCTTTCTTTCCTCTCCTTTCCTCTTTCTTTTCCTTGCCTCTTCTCCTTTTCTTTCCCTCCTTTCCTTCCCTCCTTTCTCTTCCTTTCCTTCCCCCTTTCCTTTCTGTTTCCTTTCCTCTTTGCTTTCCTTTTCCTTTCCTTTTCCCTTTTTTTCCTCTTTCCTTTTCCCTTCCTTATCTCTTTCCTTTCCCCCCTTCCTCTTCTCCTTTCTTTCCTTTTAACATTCATGTTTTCCTTCTTTCCTTCCTTCCTGTTTTCCTTTCCTTTTTTCTTTCCCTCCTTTGCTCTTTGCTTTTCCCTTTCTTTCCTTCCTCTCCTCCTTTCTTTCCTTTAACATTCATCTTTTGCGTCCCTTCTTTTCCCTTCCCTCCTTTACTTTCCTTCCCTCCTTTCCTTCCCTCCCTTCCTCTTTCCTTTCCTTTCCTTTCCTTTCATCCTTTCCTTTCCTTTCATTTTCCATTCATCTTTTCCTTCCTTCCTTCCTTCCTTCCTTCCTTCCTTCCTTCCTTCCTTCCTTCCTTCCTTCCTTCCCTCCTTCCTTCCTTCCTTCCCTCCCTCCTTCCTTCCTTCCTTCCCTCCTTCCTTCCCTCCTTCCTTCCTTCCCTCCCTCCTTCCTTCCCTCCCTCCTTCCCTCCCTCCTTCCTTCCCTCCTTCCTTCCCTCCTTCCTTCCCTCCTTCCTTCCTTCCCTCCTTCCCTCCTTCCTTCCTTCCTTTCTTCCTTCCTTCCTTCCTTCCTTCCTTCCTTCCCTCCCTCCTTCCTTCCTTCCTTCCTTCTCTCCTTCCCTCCTTCCTTCCCTCCTTCCTTCCCTCCTTCCTTCCTTCCCTCCTTCCCTCCTTCCTTCCTTCCTTCTCTCCTTCCCTCCTTCCTTCCCTCCTTCCTTCCCTCCTTCCCTTTCCCCTCCTTTTTTCTTCCTCAGGAAAAGGTTTGTGTAGAATTTTCAGTGTCACAAGTCTCATCCCCTTTTGAACACCTCGTGATTTATATACACAGATCAGCCAAAACTTTATGACCACTGACAGGTAAAGTGAGTGACACTGATTATCTGTGACAATGGCGCCTGAGCGGGGGTGGGATATACAGGACTCTGTTCCTTCTCAGATAGTACGGTCGCCCTCTGACTCCATCCTACACTCTCTAACCCACATCTTCAATCTCTCCCTCTCTTCTGCCATCTTCTCCAACTATCTAAATTCTAAAACATGTAGTGCCCCTCCCCCCCACACTTAGAGGGGTCCAAGCCTGTACAGAAATGTTATAAAAGTCAATAGTTACAAATCGTGTAGCTGCTGACTTTTAATATAAGGACACTTACCTGTCCAGGGAACCCGCCATGTCGCCCCCCCCCCCCCCCGAGCCGATCCATCCTTCTGCTCCGGGGGCAGGCGCCAGCATCCTTACAAGGAAGTGGGAGCGGATACCCGGTGCAAGGTGCCAAATATTGCTGCAGAGGAGGGGAGGAAGCAGACGAGCTTCCCCTTGGACCCTCCCAATCTTACCATCCTACGTCCCGTCTCCTCGCTCCCCTTTACCTCCAGACTCCTGCACCACCTCATTAGAATAACCTCCTGAAAAGCGATCCCCTTCTAGTCTGGATTTCACTCTCAACGCTTCACGGAAACTGCTCTCCTAAAACTCCCACAAATGATCTGTTAACATCTAAATCCAATGGATACTTTTATGTCCTCCAACTTCTGGACCTTTTGGGTTGCCTTTGATATGGTTGACCACCCCCTCCTTCTCAAAAAACGGGACTCCTTTGGTCTCCGGGACTGTGCTCTTCACTGGTTCTCTTCCTACTTCTCCCACCATGACCAGTGTCACAATTCTGTTTCCTCTTCTCCCTTCCTCTGTTGGGGTCCCCCAAGGTTCTGTTCTTAGACCTCTCCTGTTCTCCATCCACACCTCCTCACTGGGGCAGCTGATGGCCTCCTATGGCTTCCATTTCTATGCCGATGACCCCCAAATGTATCTCTCTACTCCTCGGCTCACCCCTTCAGTCTCCTCACGTAACACTAACTTACTGACGACACATCAGTCTGGATGTCACACCACTTTCTCAAACTCGACATGTCCAAAACCGAGCTGATAATATTCCCTCCCCCACTTCTCTGTCAAGAGCAATGGCCCAACCATCCACCCATCCCCCCCATGCCAAGGTTCTAGGTGTATTCCTGGACTCTGAACTCTCCTTTCACCCCCAATCACTTTCCAAGGCTTGCCGCCCTCAACCCTCGCAACATCTCCAAAATACGCCCCTTCCTGACCAATTCCACCACCGAGCTCCCGATTCACTCCCAGGTCATCTCTCACCCCATCATTGATCCTGACCAAATCTCCAACACCATTTACAGAAATGCAGCCCCAGACCTGCAAGGAACCGCCAACATGCTTCACAGTTGGTTACAGACTCAATTGTCTGGAAAGATATCTCCTCCCCCTCCTCTCTCCTCCCTGCGGTGGATCTGCTTGCCAAGTGCGCCATGATATTTCATTCTAAATACAATTCTTTTTGCATTGGGGCCATGGCGTCTGTGCAGTAGTGATGGACGAACGTTTCGCCCGGCGGTCGTTTCGCGGCGAATTTCCGACATTCGCGGTCCGCACGTTCGAACGCCTTTTTCCGTCGTTCGCCGCGGCGGACTTACGTGTTTAATGTATACAAGAACTTTAACCTTTGGTGACACGTTTATCATGTGATACAGGACAGCCAATTGAGACATGACAGCACATGGACACTTGTACATTCCCCCTAACCTATAAATACACCCGATCCGGTGGCCATTTTACATTCTTTCTTCTGTTACGATAGGGACAGGTTCCTGTGTGGAGTAGGGAGAGATAAACCACTAGCTATTTGGTACACAAAAGTTCTTTTCAGGACTGGTATAGGTGTTAGGTGTTGATAGGTTTGCTGTGCTGCTGATTCTTGCAGCAGCCTGAGTGTCTTTTGTTAGTTTAGAGAAAGGGAAAGGACGGTGTATGCTACAGGGACAGCCAGATTAGTCTTTCATCATCATCATCATCATCATCATCATTAGCTGTTACTATCAAGGTCCACAAAAGAGCTGTTCCAGTAACCACTAATCGTTCTCTTTTTTTGCCAATTTGTATAGGGACAGGAAGGAAGCAGTGTGTCAGGCAGTGAGGGTAATTTTAAAGACTTGCTGTTATTATTAGTTCCACAAAGGTTCTTTTCAGGACTGGTATCAGTGGTACAGTAATAGGCTTGTACATGTATAATATTCTTTCTTCCAAATATAGAAAGGATATTATACTTGACTGCTGCCCTTCTGCTGCAGTCTGCTAAACATTCACAACTCACTTGTTCCACAAAAGTTCTTATAAGGACTGGTAACTTGGTATAGGGTGCTACGGTACATAGGCTTGAGTGCGGTACAGTCTGCTGTTCTGTAAGGACCGCTATCGGTCCACAATAGATAGGGTTGACGTGCACCACTGCTGACCGCTGCCCTATACTGCAGCAGTCCTTCAGCGGTATAGGGACTGACGTACAGTCTGCTAATCACTAACACACAACCTGCTTGTTCCACAAAAGTTCTTATAAGGACTGGTAACTTGGTATAGGGTGCTACGGTACATAGGCTTGAGTGCGGTACAGTCTGCTGTTCTGTAAGGACCGCTATCGGTCCACAATAGATAGGGTTGACATGCACCACTGCTGACCGCTGCCCTATACTGCAGCAGTCCTTCAGCGGTATAGGGACTGACGTACAGTCTGCTAAACACTAATACACAACCTGCTTGGTCCACAAAAGTTCTTATAAGGACTGGTAACTTGGTATAGGGTGCTACGGTACATAGGCTTGAGTGCGGTACAGTCTGCTGTTCTGTAAGGACCGCTATCGGTCCACAATAGAT
Organism: Lithobates pipiens; assembly: GCF_037356315.1. Classification (NCBI taxonomy): domain Eukaryota; kingdom Metazoa; phylum Chordata; class Amphibia; order Anura; family Ranidae; genus Lithobates; species Lithobates pipiens. The sequence continues at coordinate 873,734 of NW_027507900.1, forward strand.
AGGGTTGACGTGCACCACTGCTGACCGCTCACCTATACTGCAGCAGTCCTTCAGCGGTATAGGGACTGACGTACAGTCTGCTAATCACTAACACACAACCTGCTTGTTCCACAAAAGTTCTTATAAGGACTGGTAACTTGGTATAGGGTGCTACGGTACATAGGCTTGAGTGCGGTACAGTCTGCTGTTCTGTAAGGACCGCTATCGGTCCACAATAGATAGGGTTGACGTGCACCACTGCTGACCGCTGCCCTATACTGCAGCAGTCCTTCAGCGGTATAGGGACTGACGTACAGTCTGCTAAACACTAATACACAACCTGCTTGGTCCACAAAAGTTCTTATAAGGACTGGTAACTTGGTATAGGGTGCTACGGTACATAGGCTTGAGTGCGGTACAGTCTGCTGTTCTGTAAGGACCGCTATAGGTCCACAATAGATAGGGTTGACGTGCACCACTGCTGACCGCTCACCTATACTGCAGCAGTCCTTCAGCGGTATAGGGACTGACGTACAGTCTGCTAATCACTAACACACAACCTGCTTGTTCCACAAAAGTTCTTATAAGGACTGGTAACTTGGTATAGGGTGCTACGGTACATAGGCTTGAGTGCGGTACAGTCTGCTGTTCTGTAAGGACCGCTATCGGTCCACAATAGATAGGGTTGACGTGCACCACTGCTGACCGCTGCCCTATACTGCAGCAGTCCTTCAGCGGTATAGGGACTGACGTACAGTCTGCTAAACACTAATACACAACCTGCTTGGTCCACAAAAGTTCTTATAAGGACTGGTAACTTGGTATAGGGTGCTACGGTACATAGGCTTGAGTGCGGTACAGTCTGCTGTTCTGTAAGGACCGCTATCGGTCCACAATAGATAGGGTTGACGTGCACCACTGCTGACCGCTGCCCTATACTGCAGCAGTCCTTCAGCGGTATAGGGACTGACGTACAGTCTGCTAAACACTAATACACAACCTGCTTGGTCCACAAAAGTTCTTATAAGGACTGGTAACTTGGTATAGGGTGCTACGGTACATAGGCTTGAGTGCGGTACAGTCTGCTGTTCTGTAAGGACCGCTATCGGTCCACAATAGATAGGGTTGACGTGCACCACTGCTGACCGCTGCCCTATACTGCAGCAGTCCTTCAGCGGTATAGGGACTGACGTACAGTCTGCTAATCACTAACACACAACCTGCTTGTTCCACAAAAGTTCTTATAAGGACTGGTAACTTGGTATAGGGTGCTACGGTACATAGGCTTGAGTGCGGTACAGTCTGCTGTTCTGTAAGGACCGCTATCGGTCCACAATAGATAGGGTTGACGTGCACCACTGCTGACCGCTGCCCTATACTGCAGCAGTCCTTCAGCGGTATAGGGACTGACGTACAGTCTGCTAAACACTAATACACAACCTGCTTGGTCCACAAAAGTTCTTATAAGGACTGGTAACTTGGTATAGGGTGCTACGGTACATAGGCTTGAGTGCGGTACAGTCTGCTGTTCTGTAAGGACCGCTATCGGTCCACAATAGATAGGGTTGACGTGCACCACTGCTGACCGCTCACCTATACTGCAGCAGTCCTTCAGCGGTATAGGGACTGACGTACAGTCTGCTAATCACTAACACACAACCTGCTTGTTCCACAAAAGTTCTTATAAGGACTGGTAACTTGGTATAGGGTGCTACGGTACATAGGCTTGAGTGCGGTACAGTCTGCTGTTCTGTAAGGACCGCTATCGGTCCACAATAGATAGGGTTGAAGTGCACCACTGCTGACCGCTGCCCTATACTGCAGCAGTCCTTCAGCGGTATAGGGACTGACGTACAGTCTGCTAAACACTAATACACAACCTGCTTGGTCCACAAAAGTTCTTATAAGGACTGGTAACTTGGTATAGGGTGCTACGGTACATAGGCTTGAGTGCGGTACAGTCTGCTGTTCTGTAAGGACCGCTATCGGTCCACAATAGATAGGGTTGACGTGCACCACTGCTGACCGCTCACCTATACTGCAGCAGTCCTTCAGCGGTATAGGGACTAAGAGTTTTGTCACAGGGTCATTTAAAAAATGACAGGCAGAGGAAGAGGCAGGCCCTTCCGCAGGGGTGGTAGGGGTAGGGCAGGAGCAACAGGCTTGAGCCAAAGTGGGAAGTTGCAGAAGGTGCGTTCAATTACTTTAAAGGATGCACCAGACTTGGTTGAGTGGCTCGCTCAGCCTTACTCTTCTGCACCCTCCTCATCCTCTCGATCTGCACCCTCTTCTTCACTCTCTGCTATGTGCACCCCCAAAGACACTACCACCAACAACACCACCACCACCACCACCACCACATACCTTCCGCTTGAGTCACTGGAATTATTTTCCGATCCATATCAAGAGGACATTTCTGATGCGCAGCCACTCTTGGTATTGGATCAGGAAGAGGAGGTAGCAACAAGCGCTACTCAGCAGTCTGACGCCAGTACCCAGATCAGCCCAAGGAGGAGGTTGGTCCCCGGTGTTGCTGCCTACTCCGAGATCTCTACTTATAGCGGTGGGGAAGGTGACGTTGATGATGACGTGTCTAGTGATGTCACGTGGGTGCCCACAAGAGAGGAAGAGGAGGGGAGTTCAGAGGGAGATATGGACCAGCAGATAGGGAGGAGAAGCAGCAATGACTTACATTGCACAGCAGGGACAAAGCAGACTGCAAATGTATCAGGAGCGAGTCATCGACCATGTACGGTCACATCTGGCGCTCCCAGGACACCGGCACATGGCTCCGCAGTGTGGGCTTTTTTTAACGTGTCCGCTGCTGACAATAGCGTTGCCATCTGCAATCTTTGCAGTCAACGCGTTAGTCGCGGTAAGCCCAATACTCACCTAGGGACGACCGCCTTAAGAAGGCACATGAGCAGCCATCACCGAGCCCAGTGGGAGCAACGGAACACACAAAGCCACACTGCAGGCTCTCACCGTCCAGCCTCGTCTTCTACTTCTCCTTCTCCTCTCTCCTCACAATTGTCCTCCACTCCACCTTCCATCACGCCAAGCTCACATTTTTCTGCAAAAAGGCAGGCTTCCGTGGGCCTAATGTTTGAGCGTAAAAAAATGATGACGCCGGATAACCCTCTTGCCCAACGGTTGGCGGCTGGCTTGTCAGAACTCATAGCCCGCCAACTACTGCCATATAAACTGGTGGACTCGGAGGCCTTTCGCAAATTTGTGGCCATTGGAACACCACAATGGAAGGTCCCAGGAAGGAAGTATTTCTCAGAGAAGGGCATCCCAGAGCTATATGGCCATGTTCAGCGGTAAGTGAATGTATCTCTGGCACACAGTGTCGGTGCCAAGATACATCTGACCACAGACACGTGGTCTAGCAAACACGGGCAGGGAAGGTATATCAGTTTTACTGCCCACTGGGTGAACCTTCTGACGGCCGTCAAGCATGTAACCCGTGGCACCCGTGTAGATTTGGTTTTACCGCCACGGATTGCATGCAGGCCTGACTCTTCTTCTCCTCCTCCTACTCCATCCTCCTCCCTCTCCTCCTCAGCTGCCTCCTCCTTTTCCGCTGCTAGCGTCTCTTCCACTGCACCGCCCAAGCTCCCCAGAACCTATTCCACATGCCAGGTGAGACGTTGCCATGCCGTGCTGCGTCTGTTGTGCCTGGAAGCAAAGAGCCACACTGGCCCGGCACTCCTTTCAGCTTTGCGTTCACAGGCAGATGAGTGGCTAACACCGCTCAATTTGACAGTTGGTAAAGTGGTGTGTGACAACGGTGCCAATCTGCTTAGCGCATTGAAACAGGGCAAAATCACGCACGTGCCGTGCATGGCACACGTCTTAAACTTGGTCGTGCAGCGATTCCTTGTCAAATACCCTGGGGTCCAGGACATCTTGCGGCAGGCAAGGAAAATCTCGGCCCATTTCAGAAGATCTTACACGGCCATGGCTCGCCTTGCTGACATTCAGCGGCGACACCATCTGCCGGTCAGACGTCTTATTTGCGATTGCCCGACGCGATGGAACTCAACCTTCTATATGCTTGATAGGCTGCTCCAGCAGAAACGTGCAGTTAACGTCTACCTGTATGAACTCTGCGAAAGAAACGGTTCTGGGGAGCTGGGTTTTTTTTCACCGCGCCAGTGGCTGCTCATGCGCGACACATGCAGACTTCTTCGGCCATTTGAGGAGATCACCAAACTGGTCAGTCGCAGCCATGGCGCCATCAGTGACATGGTACCTTATGCCTTCTTTCTGGAGCGTGCATTGCGTCGTGTCATTGATCAGGCTGTGGAGGAGCAGGAGCGGGAAGATGAGGAAGTCGCAATGCTGGATGAATTCCCAGGGGGGGCTACTCTATCTGAGACAAGTCAACAACAGGAGTCTGATGAGGAGTCAGAGGAGGATGGTGCCGGGGCGGATGAGCAGGAGCAAGAAGAGCATGCTTTAAACCTTTCTGGGATCCCTGTTGTGCGAGGATGGGGAGAGGAGAATGAAGAGGACGACATTATCCTGGATGATGAGCAGGAGCCAGGCCACCACACCGCTTCCACTTTAGTGCAAATGGGGGCCTTCATGCTCCAGTGTTTTAATAGGGACCCCCGTATAAAAAGCATGAGGGTCAAGGACCAGTACTGGGTGGCAACGTACTTAGACCCCCGGTACAAACACAAAATGGCGGAAATGTTACCGCCGTCGCAGAGGGCTGTCAGAATGCAGCACTTCCAGGCCTTGCTTCGAGAAATGCTGCATTCTGCTTTTGCGTGCGCTGGCAGAGGAGCAATTCCCACTCCCAGAGAAGGATTTGCGGGTACCAATCCAACAGCGCCTGCAAGAAGAGGCCGGTTTGAAGATGTGTTGGTGACTTCGGATATGAGGTCATTCTTTCAGCCGACCCATCGACAGGTGTCATCCGGATCCAGCATCAGGGAACGCCTAGACCGTCAGGTGTCCGACTACATTGGGTTAACGGCCGATGTGGACGCTCTGAGGAGTGATGAACCCCTAGACTACTGGGTGGGCAGGCTTGACCTCTGGCCAGAGCTTGCCCAATTTGCAATCGAACTGTTGGCTTGCCCCTCATCCAGTGTCCTGTCCGAAAGGACGTTCAGCGCAGCAGGGGGGATTGTGACCGATAAGCGTACTCGCCTAGCTCACCACAGTGTTAACTACCTCACATTTCTAAAAATGAATGAGGCATGGATCTCGGAGGAATTCAACACATGTGACCAGTAGACCATGTATATGTCTATAAACTATTTTTTTAATCAAGCACACAGACCTTCTTAATTCATTTGGCTCACTTCCTTGACCCAAAAAAGCACACCGTACTATATGCCCCTACCCTCCTCTTTGAAGAGGTTGAGCGGTGTCATATTTCTACTGGGGCTGCTTATGATATCCCTGTGCTGTGCTGACTTCCTCCTGGGGGTTCTTATTATGAAGGGATCACACTATCCCTGTGCTGTGCTGACTTCCTCCTGGGGGTTCTTATTATGAGGGGATCACACCATCCCTGTGCTGTGCTGACTTCCTCCTGGGGCTGCTTACGGTGCTGCTGTCAGTGCTGTATGTCACGGAGCTGCTGTCAGCGCTGTATGTCACGGAGCTGCTGTCAGTGCTGTATGTCACGGTGCTGCTGTCAGCGCTGTATGTCACGGTGCTGCTGTCAGCGCTGTATGTCACGGTGCTGCTGTCAGCGCTGTATGTCACGGTGCTGCTGTCAGCGCTGTATGTCACGGTGCTGCTGTCAGCGCTGTATGTCACGGTGCTGCTGTCAGCGCTGTATGTCACGGTGCTGCTGTCAGCGCTGTATGTCACGGTGCTGCTGTCAGCGCTGTATGTCACGGTGCTGCTGTCAGCGCTGTATGTCACGGTGCTGCTGTCAGCGCTGTATGTCACGGTGCTGCTGTCAGCGCTGTATGTCACGGTGCTGCTGTCAGCGCTGTATGTCACGGTGCTGCTGTCAGAGCGCTGTATGTCACGGTGCTGCTGTCAGATGCCTCTATCACGGTGCATGTGTCATTCCGGTATGTCACGCTGCTGGTGATCATCTCCTGCACCCTCTTCTTTGCCTACCCTGGTCCCTGACCTTCCCTCTCCTCCATTGCCTTCATTAGCTCCATAGTCCTGAATTGTTAGAACAATTTCCCAAATAAAATAAAAATGCTTGTAGTTATCGATCCCAAATTCACCTCATACATGTATTATGCTATTGTCCAGATGGTGGGACTACGTTTTACCCCCTAATAATTACCACGTGGCCGCAAATTCGACATGAAGGTTTGCAAAGTTCGCCTCCCATTGAAGTCAATGGGGCCCGCGGCGAACGTTCGGTTTCGCGAACGTTTGGGTCCGTTCGCATTTCGCGTTCGCGAAACGTCCCGTCGGAAGTTCGTCCATCACTACTGTGCAGCCCTGAACAGCTGCGTTTCTGTGCTTGTGGTAGGGCTGGGCGATTTCCCAACCCCCCCCCCCCCACCCCAAAAAAAGAATCTGCAATTTGTTTTTTTTTTATAAAAAATTAGATTTACGTTTTGAATGTTTTTTTTTATTATATTAAGATCATCCAGTGCTCAAGGCAAATATTCCATATTGACCCCCCCCCCCCGCTTCATTACGTGTGAGCCTATGAGGGGGAGAGCGAAAGAGCACAGCCTGCACCTCCTCCCGGCTCTCTCTTTGACGCTTCCAGCATTGGGCTGACAGAAGTAGTGATGCCACTGTCACTACTCCTGTCAGCCTTACAGCAGAAGGAACTTGCAGCGCCCCCATTCCAACTATACACGTTGTACCCAGGGCAGCCCTTCCTTCTGCCCACCTCTTGTCCCGGTACTGGGTGAAGCTATCAGCCATAACCCCATTGTTGTTTTTTTTTTTTTCCAGTCGGCGGCTGGCTTTCTCATGCTTTGAGAAGCTCGCCGGTGTTTCTCGGGCTTACTGTTTCCCCCGGTTCACCCGAGAAACGATCCGGCAGTGGCTTGGGAGGACCGGAGCAATGTCATGACATCACTTCCTGTCCAGGCTGCAATTAAACCAAAAAAATATTTTTATCTTTTTGCTTTTAAAGGTAAAGAAGAGATTTTGGGTCTTTTTGACGCTCTCCATAAAGAGGACCTGTCATCCTCATCTCTAGTACAAGGGATGTTTTCACTCCTTGTAATAGAAACAAAAGTGACAAAAGAATAAAGAAATAAAATAAAAAGTAAAATAATTAATAGGAAAACAAAATTCCAAGCGTGGTTAAGGGCATCATGAATGTGCAATATACAGTAATACAAGCTGAGCTGTGATTGGACGGTATGATGGAGTCATTGCACTTTTCCAGTCCTTATTGCTCTTTCTGCTTTTATTGTTATATAAGAATTTTATTTTCCCCTGTCTGATCTTTTCTCTCCGTTCTCTTCTAGGAGAAATGCGTGGCGGCGTTGGCCCGTGTGGAGCGCACAGACTTCCTGTCACCCATGTGTATCGGAGACGTGGGTCACCTACGGAAATCACCTACACGTCAAAGCACTCGGTGAACGTCCTGGCCGAAAACATCCTGACAGGTGAGAGCAGAGCATGCCGGCCAGAGCTGAGAGCCTGCTGACCGTCTGAGCAGCACCCACCCCATCCTGTAACTGAGGTGCAGGCTTGTGAGGTTTTTTTTTTGGAGGGGGGGGGGGCTAAGTACCATTTTTTTTTTTTGTTGGTGCCCACTTCCGCAATCCTCACCTAGGCAAGGATGAAGGATGAAGTCCCTTGCCCTGCCCCCCTTCCACTCCCACAGCCTCCTGGAACATGTGACATGTCCCAGGAGGCTTCCGGAGCGCTCACAGGGCACCTTGTGAGCTCAGGCACTGACTAGGGGAATAAAAAGAGAAAGGGATTTTACTGAGTATCCCTAGGTAGGACTTTAAAGGAATACTAAACAAATAGCACAGTATAGAAAAATAACAATGTTTATTATGAAAATACAACGCATGAATAGGGCATTAAAAGGTTAAAAATCACATATATGATACAGAGTATACAGTGAGCCCTTGTGTATTGACGAGTTTCGCCATTAGGCTTCTTCAGGACACAATCAAGGTATTCAAAGATAGCAGAGGAGAGAATGAATCTCAGTGTCTAGAATAGAACATACTCGTTTTAAAAAGATATTCCGGTAGCCATAGCATACATATTACATATATAGATTAAAAAGCGATAGTCTGTTCAAAAGGAAAAAGTTGACGCGCAGATGGAGACAGAAAACCAGCGGGGGTAAAAAAAAATAAAAATAAGGAACAGATGGGCATTGGTAGGCGGCACAGATGAGCATGGGTGGGCACTGATAGGCGGCACAGGTGGACACTGATAGGCGGCACAGATGGGCACTCATTAGCGGCACAGGTGGGCACTCATTAGCAGCACAGGTGGGCACTCATTAGCAGCACAGGTGTTATACTGTACTAATGGATGCCAATCAGTGCCAAACAATAATGCATGCCAATCAGTGATGCCCATTGTGGGCACTGATTGCCATCCATTATGGGCACTGATTGCCATCCATTGTGCCTGACTGGCATCCCTGGTGGTCTAGGGAGGATTACCTCTGCTGGGCATCCCTGGTGGTCTGGTGGCGTCCCTGGTGGTCCAGTGTGGGCATCCTCGGGGGGCTGTGCTGATAATCGATCAGCACAGACCCCCCCGTCAGAGGAGCAGCCGATCGGCTCTCCTCTACTCATGTCTGACAGACGCGAGTGAGGAAAAGCCGATCACCGGCTTTTCCTATTTACACTGTGATCAGCCGTGATTGGACACGGCTGATCACGTGGTAAAGAGTCTCCGTCGGAGACTCTTTACCGAGATCGTAGTTGCCGGGTGTCAGACTGACACCCCGCAAAAACGATCGCCGCGATGCGCGATTTCAGACGTTGCCGGCAATAGGCGTCACTTTGACACGCAATTCAACATGTCAAATGGCCCCGATGTGAACGTGGGCTAAAGGGGTTGTAAAGGCAGAAGGTGCATTCTATCCGTTATGAGGAAAAGCCTTCTGTGTGCGACACGGATTTTTGTTGTTTTTACTTTCTGATTTCTGAATTTTTTTTGGTTTTTCGAATTTACGAATTTTCGAAAAAATGTGAATTTCGTTAAAACGAATTCGGAAAACGAAACAAACTGCACATGTCTAATTTCCATCTGACTGTCATCCGAATTCGCCGGACGGATGGGGAGAACGTACCCCCCCCACCTGTCTGTTTTTAGCAGACCGGATTGGATGCCGGCGGGTGTCGGTGGAAACTAGACATGTGCGATTCGTTTTGTACAAATCTCAAATTCGTACGAATTTCTCACAAGTCGTACGTTCGGGAGGATCCGAAATACGAATTGCCGTGCGTCCGAATTCTGTACGGAACACGAACTTTTGTTTACGAATTCTGGATCTCGGTCATTATGCTTATTATGACTTGCAGAACATTTCTGTGATAGAAGTCAATGTAAGTTGCCTGAAGACATCAGTGAAGGACTTTCCTCCTCTCTGGGCTGCCAAGAAAAGATCAAAGTGAATACAATGTTTCTTCTTCAATGGGCTGAACTCCCTGTGTAGAAGTTCTCAGTTTAACCATTTAAAGACTAAATCTTTTCTGACACTTGTTGCTTACAAGTAAAAATCCTGTATTTTCTGCTAGAAAATCACTCAGAAGCCCCAAAAATTATATATATATTTTTTAGCAGAGACCCGAGGGAATAAAATAGCAGTTGTTGCAATATTTTATGTGACGCGGTATTTGCGCAGAGGTCTTTCAAACGCAAGTTAGCCCTTTTTTTTTCGGTCGACCTCTAGAGAGCACTGACATTAGCAGCGTGACATACAGCAATGACACCTGCACCGTGATAGATTGATCTGACACCAGCACCGTGATAGAGTGATCTGACACCAGCACCGTGATAGAGTGATCTGACACCAGCACCGTGATAGAGTGATCTGACACCAGCACCGTGACATAACACATGTATGAGGTGAATCTGGGATCGACAACTACAAGCATTCTTTTTTTATATGTGAAATTCTGAAAATTCAGGAAGCTTGAGATAATGGAGGCGAGGGAAGTTCAGGGTAGGCAAAGAAGAGGGTGCAGGAGATGATCACCAGAACCAGCACTGTGATATAGAGCACTGACACCTGCACCGTGATAGAGTGATCTGACACCAGCACCGTGACATAACACATGTATGAGGTGAATCTGGGATCGACAACTACAAGCATTCTTTTTTTATATGTGAAATTCTGAAAATTCAGGAAGCTTGAGATAATGGAGGCGAGGGAAGTTCAGGGTAGGCAAAGAAGAGGGTGCAGGAGATGATCACCAGAACCAGCACTGTGATATAGAGCACTGACACCTGCACCGTGATAGAGTGATCTGACACCAGCACCGTGACATAACACATGTATGAGGTGAATCTGGGATCGACAACTACAAGCATTCTTTTTTTATATGTGAAATTCTGAAAATTCAGGAATCTGCTCTATATCACGGTGCTGGTGCTGGTGATCATCTTCTGCACCCTTTTCTTTGCCTACCCTGACCTTCCCTCGCCTCCATTATCTCAAGATTCCTGCATTTTCAGAATTTCACATATAAAAAAAGAATGCTTGTAGTTGTCGATCCCAGATTCACCCCATACATGTGTTATGTCACGGTGCTGGTGTCAGATCACTCAGGGAGTTCAGCCCATTGAAGAAGAAACATTGTATTCACTTTGATATTTTCTTGGCAGCCCAGAGAGGAGGAAAGTCCTTCACTGATGTCTTCAGGCAACTTACATTGACTTCTATCACAGAAGTCTTCTGCAAGTCATAATAAGCATAATGAGCAATGTTTTTGCCTTTAAACTCATCGTAAAGAACGAATGAACGACAATTCGTATTTCGTACGAAACAGAACGGAATTTCGGACACGAAATACGAATTACGAATTCATTTTATTACAAATCGAAATGGAAAACAGAACGAAACAAATTTATTGACGGCGCCCATGTCTACCACCCATCCATGTCTCCACCCATCCATGTCTCCACCCATCCATGTCTCCACCCATCCATGTCTCCCTCCATCCATGTCTCCACCCATCCATGTCTCCTTCCATCCATGTCTCCACCCATCCATGTCTCCACCCATCCATGTCTCCACCCATCCATGTCTCCTTCCATCCATGTCTCCTTCCATCCATGTCTCCTTCCATCCATGTCTCCTTCCATCTATGTCTCCACCCATCCATGTCTCCACCCATCCATGTCTCCACCCATCCATGTCTCCCTCCATCCATGTCTCCACCCATCCATGTCTCCTTCCATCCAGGGCGCATTCTGTCTGTCACAGGTGCGCGGTCAGGAGGGTGGGGCTGTGTGTGATGGCGCGCGGACCCCAATTGTAATGTAAAGCTGTTACAGTGTGCAAACCCCGCTCTGTGATCAAGCCGGATCGCCTCCTCCTCCACGGCTCCCTTCCGCTATAATGATCCGGCCGCCCCCTCTGTTCCTCCACATTTTATCTCAGGAAGAACGGCTCCCTTTCTTCGCAGCCCCCTCCCCCCCCCCCCCCCCGCGCGCCCAGGCAGCCCGACTCCTCACCAGACCTCATTTTCCACTCAAGTAGGCAAGTGGAAGATTTGAGGGATATATATATATATATATATATATATAGTGTGTGTATATATGTATATGTGATCCTGCACTTCCGGGTAGGGGGCACGAATGTGTGCCGCTGCAGGCACGCTACCGCTGTGATTATGCGCGGTAAGAGCCAATCAGTGGGCACCCGCCGATGCTTTAGTACAGAGGGAAAACGGCGGTCTACCTGAGCATACTCGGCAGTCTGCGTTCTGTCAGTAGGGAAGGCAGGGATCCTGCAAAGCAGAGAAACTGATCCATGGCTTCCCTTAGTAAAAGCACCTCCCCCCACTGAGTACATAATCACTGCTTAACCCTTTTATCTCCACTGATGTTTAACCCCCTTCTCTGCCAGTGTCAATAATACAGTGACAGTGCATTTTTTCCAGCACTGAGCACTGTATTAGTGTCACTGGTTGCCACAAAGTCTCAGATTGTCCGCCGCAATATCGCAGTCCCACTAGAAGTCACTCATTGCTGCCATTACTAGTAAAAAAAAAAAAAAAAAAATGTCCCATAGTTTGTAGACTCGATAACTTTTGCGCAAACCAATCATAATACACTTTTTGCTATTTTATTATTTTTTTTCCAAAAACATGTAGCAGAATTCATATTGGCCTAAATCAAGTGTGTATGTGTGTGTGTATATATATATATATATATATATAAAACATAAATACACACATCATTTTATTTTATTTTTATTCCAAAATTGTCGTGTTTTTTTTTTTTTTTCGTTCTTTTTTTTTTTCATAGCACAAAAAATAAAAAGTACAGAGGTGATCTGAACCAAAAGAAAACTCTTTGTGGGGGATGACATTATTTGGGTACAGCGTTGCGCGGCCACGCAATTGTCAGTTAAAGTGACTCGTAGAAGTTGTAAAGCCATATCACAAAAAATGGATTGGTCATGAAGGGAGGGGGGGGGGGGGGTAAATCTTCCGGGGGTCAAGCGGTTAACAATAAAATGATATAATTTTTTATTTATTTTAACAATCATTTTCTTTTATTCTCTTTTACAGCCGGATGGAAAAGGGTGGTGGGGGTGGGGGGGGGGGAGGGGGGGTTGGTGACCACACTGTTTTTTTTGCTTAATGGCAGACAAACTGTGGTCACTAAAGCTGGCCATACACCTTTAGATTATCTGCAGATTTTCTCTGGTTAGATGGAAAAAGTGGCAGATTCCTCCATCCACACAGTTTACAACACGGAGAAATCTGTTGCACTTTTTCCATCTAACCATAGAAAATCTGCAGATAATCTATAGGTGTATGGCCAGCTTAAGGCTCGATTCACATCTATGCATGTTGCTTTTGAGCGTTTTTGCAGTGCTTGCTGCGGTTTTTTTTGGACACGCATTTTTTACCGCGATTTTGCCGCGTTTTTTTTTTCTTTTTCTTTTTTTTTTTTTTACACTGTGGTTGCTTATCAACCAGATATATACAGTGAAAAAAAAGAAAAAAAACCCCCAAAAAACGCAAATCGCGGCAAAAAAGCGGTACTTGCGTTTTTGATGCAGGTCCATTGACTTCTATTGCATGCAAAATTTTGCATGAAAAAAAGTCCCCGACCCTTTCCCATAAACGCAGAGGCACAAAAATGCATTGATGAGAACACGTTCCATAGGAACCCATGTTAAAAAATTTCCCTGCAAAATGCAAAATGCATCAAAAAACGCGCTAGTGTGAATCCAGCCTAAAAGACTGGGAGCTCCTTTAGCTTTGTCCAGTTTTTTTTTTTATTTTATTTTATTTTTAATTTAAATTATTTTATTTTTTTTCTTCATTAAAGTATTTTATTTTTGCATAACTGATGCGCAAATACCGCGTGACATAAAAAATGACAACAATCGCCATTTTATTCCCTAGGGCAGTGATGGTGAACCTATGGCACGCAGAGCCATCTCTGTGGGCACGCGAGAGGGTCCTGGTTCACGATGGGCAGAACATGGCAGCAGCAGGTACCGGGCACAATTATACACTGAATACCTGCAGACAAAGACTGGGGCAGGGAGGCAGAGCAGGGATTGCAGATAAGGAAAGAGCTAGAGGTCTCCCTTTCTCTCAGCTCTCCTCTTTTTCAGCCCCCGTGTCCCCCTCTTTCTGCTCCCCCTCTCTGTGCCCCCCTCTCTCTGTGTCCCCTCTCTCTCTCTGTCCCCCCCTCTCTCTCTCTCTGTCCTCCCCTCTCTCTCTGTGTCCCCCTCTTTCTGTGCCCCCCTCTCTCTGTGTCCCCTCTCTCTCTCTCTGTGTCCCCCCTCTCTCTCTTTCCCCCCTCTCTCTGTCCCCCCTCTCTCTCTCTCTGTCCTCCCCTCTCTCTCTCTGTGTCCCCCTCTCTCTGTGCCCCCCTCTCTCTGTGTCCCCTCTCTCTCTCTCTCTCTGTGCCCCCCCTCTCTCTCTTTCCCCCCTCTCTCTGTCCCCCCTCTCTCTCTCTCTGTCCTCCCCTCTCTCTCTCTGTGTCCCCCTCTCTCTGTGTCCCCTCTCTCTCTCTGTGTCCCCCCTCTCTCTCTTTCCCCCCTCTCTCTCTCTCTGTCCTCCCCTCTCTCTCTGTGCCCCCCTCTCTCTGTGTCCCCTCTCTCTCTCTCTCTGTGCCCCCCTCTCTCTCTTTCCCCCCTCTCTCTGCCCCCCCTCTCTCTCTCTGTCCTCCCCTCTCTCTCTGTGTCCCCCTCTCTCTGTGTCCCCCTCTCTCTGTGTCCCCCCTCTCTCTCTTTTCCCCCTCTCTCTGTCCTCCCCTCTCTCTGTCCTCCCCTCTCTCTCTGTCCCCCCTCTCTCTCCCTCTGTCCCCCCTCTCTCTGCCCCCTCTCTCTCTGTCCCCTCTCTCTCTCTCTGTCCCCCCTCTCTCTCTTCCCCCCCTCTCTCTGCCCCCTCTCTCTCTGTCCCCTCTCTCTCTCTCTGTCCTCCCCTCTCTCTCTGTGTCCCCCTCTTTCTGTGTCCCCCTCTCTCTGTGTCCCCTCTCTCTCTGTGTCCCCCCTCTCTCTCTTTCCCCCCTCTCTCTGTCCCCCCTCTCTCTCTCTCTGTCCTCCCCTCTCTCTCTCTGTGTCCCCCTCTCTCTGTGCCCCCCTCTCTCTGTGTCCCCTCTCTCTCTCTCTCTCTCTCTCTGTGCCCCCCCTCTCTCTCTTACCCCCCTCTCTCTGTCCCCCCTCTCTCTCTCTCTGTCCTCCCCTCTCTCTCTGTGTCCCCCTCTCTCTGTGTCCCCTCTCTCTCTCTGTGTCCCCTCTCTCTCTCTTCCCCCCCTCTCTCTGCCCCCCTCTCTCTCTCTCTCTGTGTCCCCCCTCTCTCTCTGTCCCACCTCTCTCTGTGTCCCTTCTCTCTCTCTTTCCCCCCTCTCTCTGTCCTCCCCTCTCTCTCTCTCTGTCCCCCGTCTCTCTGTGCCCCCTCTCTCTCTCTCTGTCCCCTCTCTCTCTCTTTCTCTGTGCCCTCCGCTCTCTCTCTGTCCCCTTTCTCTCTTTGTGCCCTCCCCTTTATCTCTGTCCCATATCTCTCTCTCTCTGCCCCCTCTCTCTCTCAGCATCTCTCACACTCCTTCCCCTCTATGTTCGCTCCATCTCTCTGTCCCCCCTCTCTCTCTGCCCCCCGTGTGTCCCCCCTCTCTGTGTGTGTCCCCTATCTCTATCTATCTGCCCCCCCCCCTCACTCTGTCACCTCTCTCTGTCACTGTGCCCTCCCCTTTATCTGTCCCATGTCTCTCTCTCTCTGTCCCATTTCTCTCAGCATCTCACACCCCTCCCCCTCTGTCCCCCTCCCCCTCTCTGTGCCCCTCTCTCTCTGCCCCCCGTGTGTCCCCCCTCTCTGTGTGTGTCCCCTATCTCTATCTATCTGTCCCCCTCTCTCTTTGCCCCCCGTGTGTCCCCTATCTCTATCTATCTGCCCCCCCTCACTCTCTGTCACCTTTCTCTATGTGTCCTCTCTCTTACACACGCCCCCTCTCTTTTGCTCAGCACCCCTCCCTAGTCTCTCGCGAATTGCCGTGTTGGCACTTTACAACACAAAACCAACTTATTTATTTCAGTTTGGGCACTCAGACTCAAAAAGGTTCCCCATCACTGCCCTATAGGGTCTCTACTTTAAATAAATAAAAGTATAATGTTTGGGGGGTTATAAGTCATTTTCTAATAAAAAAAAAAAACAAATACAGATTTAATCTTGTAAATAAAAAGTGTCAGACAAGCCGGGGCAGTGAGGGGCAGTGAGGGGCAGTGAGGGGCAGTGAGGAGCTGTGAGGAGCAGTGAGGGGCAGTGAGGGGCTGTGAGGGGCAGTGAGGGGCAGTGAGGGGCTGTGAGGGGCAGTGAGGAGCTGTGAGGGGCAGTGAGGAGCTGTGAGGAGCTGTGAGGAGCAGTGAGGGGCAGTGAGGGGCAGTGAGGGGCAGTGAGGGGCTGTGAGGGGCAGTGAGGGGCAGTGAGGAGCTGTGAGGGGCAGTGAGGGGCAGTGAGGGGCAGTGAGGAGCTGTGAGGAGCAGTGAGGGGCAGTGAGAGGCTGTGAGGGGCAGTGAGGAGCAGTGAGGGGCAGTGAGGAGCTGTGAGGAGCAGTGAGGGGCAGTGAGGGGCAGTGAGGGGCAGTGAGGAGCTGTGAGGAGCAGTGAGGGGCAGTGAGGAGCTGTGAGGGGCAGTGAGGGGCAGTGAGGGGCAGTGAGAGGCTGTGAGGAGCAGTGAGGGGCAGTGAGGGGCAGTGAGGGGCAGTGAGGAGCTGTGAGGAGCAGTGAGGGGCAGTGAGAAGCTGTGAGGGGCAGTGAGGGGCAGTGAGGGGCAGTGAGGAGCTGTGAGGAGCAGTGAGGGGCAGTGAGAGGCTGTGAGGGGCAGTGAGGAGCAGTGAGGGGCAGTGAGGGGCAGTGAGAGGCTGTGAGGGGCAGTGAGGGGCAGTGAGGGGCAGTGAGGAGCTGTGAGGAGCAGTGAGGGGCAGTGAGAGGCTGTGAGGGGCAGTGAGGGGCAGTGAGGGGCAGTGAGGAGCTGTGAGGAGCAGTGAGGGGCAGTGAGGAGCTGTGAGGGGCAGTGAGGGGCAGTGAGGGGCAGTGAGGAGCTGTGAGGAGCAGTGAGGGGCAGTGAGAGGCTGTGAGGGGCAGTGAGGAGCAGTGAGGGGCAGTGAGGAGCTGTGAGGAGCAGTGAGGGGCAGTGAGAGGCTGTGAGGAGCAGTGAGGGGCAGTGAGAGGCTGTGAGGGGCAGTGAGGGGCAGTGAGGGGCAGTGAGGAGCTGTGAGGAGCAGTGAGGGGCAGTGAGGAGCTGTGAGGGGCAGTGAGGGGCAGTGAGAGGCTGTGAGGGGCAGTGAGGGGCAGTGAGGGGCAGTGAGGAGCAGTGAGAGGCTGTGAGGGGCAGTGAGGGGCTGTGAGGGGCAGTGAGGGGCAGTGAGAGGCTGTGAGGGGCAGTGAGGGGCTGTGAGGGGCAGTGAGGGGCAGTGAGGGGCAG
Source organism: Lithobates pipiens (assembly GCF_037356315.1). Taxonomy (NCBI): domain Eukaryota; kingdom Metazoa; phylum Chordata; class Amphibia; order Anura; family Ranidae; genus Lithobates; species Lithobates pipiens. The sequence goes on from NW_027507900.1 coordinate 890,764, forward strand.
TGAGGGGCAGTGAGGGGCTGTGAGGGGCAGTGAGGAGCTGTGAGGGGCAGTGAGGGGCAGTGAGGGGCTGTGAGGGGCAGTGAGGAGCTGTGAGGGGCAGTGAGGGGCAGTGAGGGGCTGTGAGGGGCAGTGAGGGGCAGTGAGGGGCTGTTATTTACACTGAGGGGGGGTCTGGATTTTGTCTTCTAGTGTTACAATGTATCTTATTATAATAATGATGATGTCTGTGGTGTGTTTTCTTCCTAGACACAGAAAATGTCAGAACTCAATGAGGAGGAAGTCGGATACAGAAGATGCGGAGGACTCGGAACCCCCCGGAGCGCCCCCAGCTGGTGATGGGACAAGTGGGCGTCACCGACATGGAGGGCGACCTGAACCTCAGCGCTTCCTCCTTTGTGCTCCTTCCTTAGTATGAAATGTCTTCTCGTTTCCTCCAGCAACCAATCACGTCCTTCGATCGCCAGATAAGAATGACGATCGGACGCGGAGGGGGTCGCTGTGAGTGAAATGAACGATTTCCGTCTGTACAGGAAACGCCGATTTTCTCCGCCATTTCCAGCGTTTATCATTTCTAGAGATACACAAGGAAACCTTATTTCTTTTTTATTGTCATTGTTTCTTTTTTTATATGTTGGATGTTTTGTTGGCCTTTTTCCTCGTGTCCAGATATATGAAATATCGCCGCCATGGTTTGTTATTGTGATATCAGCCAAAATAAACCGGCAGTCCAGAATTGGTGTTTTGGTGATTTCTTGGTAATGTTATTAGGGTGTCATTCAGATGTGGGGGAGGGGTGGGGGGTGTTGGGGGCAGGTAACCCCTGGTACAACCGCCAAACACAACCCAATAAAATAGGGGCCACAACTACATGCAATGCCATTGTGGCGAGGCGGCATTTTTTAGGGTGAGAACAGAACATCGGGAGGTGACCAATCGCATCCTCACCACATACCAAATGCCTCTGAAAAGCATTCCACAACTGGATTGCTTTTCAGAAGCAGAAGCTGCCGCATGTATGCCAGTAGGATGAGGAATAGTGCCCCATCATTGGTGTCAGTGGGGGGAATAGTGCCCCATCATTGGTGTCAGTGGGGGGAATAGTGCCCCATCATTGGTACCAGTGGGAGGAATAGTGCCCCATCATTGGTATCAATGGGAGGAATAGTGCCCCATCATTGGTATCAGTGGGGGGAATGGTGCCCCATCATTGGTATCAATGGGAGGAATAGTGCCCCATCATTGGTATCAGTGGGGGGAATGGTGCCCCATCATTGGTGTCAGTGGGAGGAATAGTGCTCCATCATTGATGTCAGTGGGAGGAATAGTCCCCCATCATTGGTGTCAGTGGGAGGGAATAGTGCCCCATCATTGGTGTCAGTGGGAAGAATAGTGCCCCATCATTGGTACCAGTGGGAGGAATAGTGTCCCATCATTGGTGTCAGTGGGGGGGTGGATAGTGCCCCATCATTGGTGTCAGTGGGGGGTGGATAGTGCCCCATCATTGGTGTCAGTGAGGGGGGGTGGATAGTGCCCCATCATTGGTGTCAGTGAGGGGGGAGGGGATAGTGCCCCATAATTGGTGTCAGTGGGGGGATGGATAGTGCCCCATCATTGGTGTCAGTGGGGGGGTGGATAGTGCCCCATCATTGGTGTCAGTGGGGGGAATAGTGCCCCATCATTGGTGTCAGTGGGGGGAATAGTGCCCCATCATTGGTGTCAGTGGGAGGGAATAGTGCCCCATCATTGGTGTCAGTGGGGGGAATAGTGCCCCATCATTGGTGTCAGTGGGGGGAATAGTGCCCCATCATTGGTGTCAGTGGGAGGGAATAGTGCCCCATCATTGGTGTCAGGGGGGGAATAGTGCCCCATCATTGGTGTCAGTGGGAGGGAATAGTGCCCCATCATTGGTGTCAGTGGGGGGAATAGTGCCCCATCATTGGTGTCAGTGGGAGGGAATAGTGCCCCATCATTGGTGTCAGTGGGGGGAATAGTGCCCCATCATTGGTGTCAGTGGGAGGGAATAGTGCCCCATCATTGGTGTCAGTGGGGGGAATAGTGCCCCATCATTGGTGTCAGTGGGAGGGAATAGTGCCCCATCATTGGTGTCAGTGGGAGGGAATAGTGCCCCATCATTGGTGTCAGTGGGAGGAATAGTGCCCCATCATTGGTACCAGTGGGATGAATAGTGTCCCATCATTGGTGTCAGTGGGAGGGAATACTGCCCCATCATTGGTGTCAGTGGGAGGAATAGTGCCCCATCATTGGTACCAGTGGGATGAATAGTGTCCCATCATTGGTGTCAGTGGGGGGGTGGATAGTGCCCCATCATTGGTGTCAGTGGGGGTGGATAGTGCCCCATCATTGGTGTCAGTGGGGGGTGGATAGTGCCCCATCATTGGTGTCAGTGAGGGGGGGTGGATAGTGCCCCATCATTGGTGTCAGTGAGGGGGGAGGGGATAGTGCCCCATAATTGGTGTCAGTGGGGGGAGTGGATAGTGTCCCATCATTGGTGTCAGTGGGGGGTGGATAGTGCCCCATCATTGGTGTCAGTGAGGGGGGAGGGGATAGTGCTCCATAATTGGTGTCAGTGGGGGGGTGGATAGTGCCCCATCATTGGTGTCAGTGGGGGGGTGGATAGTGCCCCATCATTGGTGTCAGTGGGGGGTGGATAGTGCCCCATCATTGGTGTCAGTGGGGGGTGGATAGTGCCCCATCATTGGTGTCAGTGGGGGGAGTGGATAGTGTCCCATCATTGGTGTCAGTGGGGGGTGGATAGTGCCCCATCATTGGTGTCAGTGGGGGGGGTGGATAGTGCCCCATCATTGGTGTCAGTGGGGGGAGTGGATAGTGCCCCATAATTGGTGTCAGTGGGGGGGTGGATAGTGCCCCATCATTGGTGTCAGTGGGGGGTGGATAGTGCCCCATAATTGGTGTCAGTGGGGGGGTGGATAGTGCCCCATCATTGGTGTCAGTGGGGGGAGTGGATAGTGCCCCATCATTGGTGTCAGTGGGGGGGTGGATAGTGCCCCATCATTGGTGTCAGTGGGGGGAGTGGATAGTGCCCCATCATTGGTGTCAGTGGGGGGTGGATAGTGCCCCATCATTGGTGTCAGTGGGGGGAGTGGATAGTGTCCCAAGGATTTGTTGGAATACATTCCTTGTAGAAATCATCTAATACCCCCGGGACACGGGGCAAGTGAGGCTCCCAGTCTGTCCATATATCCTCCAGATACACTGCTGTATACAGCTGGTGGGGTCTTGGGGTTCTGTCCATGGTCCTCTGAGATGTCAGGGGGCATTTTGTAAACTTGGACATATTTTTATATTGAAATGCCCCCTCGGGGGTCACAGATCCCGTCTTTTCCTCGGAGCGGTCAGTGAAGGGGATTTGCTGATATCCTTTTGTCAGGAAGGGGGGCCGTCCCAGGTCTGTGTGTGTGAGCTCCTCTACCCGGACCATGGGGGGTGAGTGTCACATCTACCCGGACCATGGGGGGGTAAGTGTCACATCTACCCGGACCATGGGGGGTGAGTGTCACATCTACCCGGACCATGGGGGGTGAGTGTCACATCTACCCGGACCATGGGGGGTAAGTGTCACATCTACCCGGACCATGGGGGGTAAGTGTCACATCTACCCGGGCCATGGGGGGTAAGTGTCACATCTACCCGGACCATGAGGGATGAGTGTCACATCTACCCGGACCATGGGGGTGAGTGTCACATCTACCCGGACCATGGGGGGTGAGTGTCACATCTACCCGGGCCATGGGGGGTAAGTGTCACATCTACCCGGACCATGGGGGGTGAGTGTCACATCTACCCGGACCATGGGGGGTGAGTGTCACATCTACCCGGACCATGGGGGGTGAGTGTCACATCTACCCGGACCATGGGGGGTGAGTGTCACATCTACCCGGACCATGGGGGGTGAGTGTCACATCTACCTGGACCATGGGGGGTGAGTGTCACATCTACCCGGACCATGGGGGGTGAGTGTCACATCTACCCGGACCATGGGGGAGGGTAAGTGTCACATCTACCCAGGCCAAGGGGGAGGGTAAGTGTCACATCTACCCGGGCCATGGGGGGGTGAGTGTCACATCTACCTGGGCCATGGGGGGGTAAGCGTCACATCTACCCAGGCCATGGGGGGGTAAGTGTCACATCTACCCAGGCCATGGGGGGGGGGTAAGTGTCACATCTACCCAGGCCATGGGGGGGTAAGTGTCACATCTACCCGGACCATGGGGGGGTAAGTGTCACATCTAACCAGGCCATGGGGGGCGAGTGTCACATCTACCCGGGCCATGGGGGAGGGTAAATGTCACATCTTCTCAATAAATGAAGTAATTGCAAATCTTCCAACTACTGTCTGGTTTTATGGCCTAAAATAATGGGACTGGAGCGCTCCCTACTGGACTCTTCAATGACGTGCGGCTCCATCATCCTCCTCATCACTGATCTCTCCTCCTGTCCTCAGGAATCCGGGACGGGTTGTGAATAATGACCCATCTATAGAGCCCACCAGTCACCCCTCAGTGGGGCAGCACTGCCAATAAACCGCCTACTGATTATAGGAAATTGATCGATGTGACGTGTGATCATTACATCCCATAATAAATAATCTGATTGCATTAGAAATAAAGTGTCCAATTCCTTATCAATAGAATCCCCCAAATCAAATCTACCACATGATGCCACGTATGTCCACCAGAGGGGGCCGTACATAAAAATCAGTGAATACTCTCAGAAACACAACAGGATATAGTCAGACTAAGGGCAGGAGACAGTCCGAGACTGCAGACATGATACAAGAGATGAACAGAGACTGCAGACATGATACAAGAAACGATTAGAGACTGCAGACATGATACAAGAGATGATCAGAGACTGCAGACATGATACAAGAAACGATTAGAGACTGCAGACATGATACAAGAAACGATTAGAGACTGCAGACATGATACAAGAGATGATCAGAGACTGCAGACATAGTACAGGAGATGATCAGAGACTGCAGACATAGTACAGGAGATGATCAGAGACTGCAGACATGATACAAGAAACGATTAGAGACTGCAGACATAGTACAGGAGATGATCAGAGACTGCAGACATGATACAGGAGATGATCAGAGACTGCAGACATAGTACAGAAGATGATCAGAGACTGCAGACATAGTACAGGAGATGATCATAGACTGCAGACATGATACAAGAGACAGTCAGAGACTGCAGACATGATACAAGAAACTAGGGATGCACCGAATGGGTTTTTTGGTGCCGAAACCGATGCCGAAAATGAAAAATACACTAGGCCGAAAACCGAAACCGATACTGAAAATGACTGTTTTTAAAAAATATTTTTATACAGGAGGTGGTCAGAGACTGCAGACATGATACAGGAGATGATCAGAGACTGCAGACATAGTACAGGAGATGATCAGAGACTGCAGACATGATACAGGAGATGATCAGAGACTGCAGACATGATACAGGAGATGATCAGAGACTGCAGACATAGTACAGGAGATGATCAGAGACTGCAGACATGATACAGGAGATGATCAGAGACTGCAGACATGATACAGGAGATGATCAGAGACTGCAGACATGATACAGGAGATGATCAGAGACTGCAGACATGATACAGGAGATGATCAGAGACTGCAGACATGGTACAGGAGATGATCAGAGACTGCAGACATGATACAGGAGATGATCAGAGACTGCAGACATGATACAGGAGATGATCAGAGACTGCAGACATGATACAGGAGATGATCAGAGACTGCAGACATGATACAGGAGATGATCAGAGACTGCAGACATGGTACAGGAGATGATCAGAGACTGCAGACATAGTACAGGAGATGATCAGAGACTGCAGACATAATACAGGAGATGATCAGAGACTGCAGACATAGTACAGGAGATGATCAGAGACTGCAGACATGGTACAGGAGATGATCAGAGACTGCAGACATAGTACAGGAGATGATCAGAGACTGCAGACATAGTACAGGAGATGATCAGAGACTGCAGACATGATACAGGAGATGATCAGAGACTGCAGACATGATATAGGAGATGATCAAAGACTGCAGACATGGTACAGGAGATGATCAGAGACTACAGACATGGTACAGGAGATGATCAGAGACTGCAGACATAGTACAGGAGATGATCAGAGACTGCAGACATAGTACAGGAGATGATCAGAGACTGCAGACATAGTACAGGAGATAATCAGAGACTGCAGACATAGTACAGGTGATGATCAGAGACTGCAGACATGGTACAGGAGATGGTCAGAGACTGCAGACATAGTACAGGAGATGATCAGAGACTGCAGACACGATATAGGAGATGATCAAAGACTGCAGACATGGTACAGGAGATGATCAGAGACTGCAGACATGGTACAGGAGATGATCAGAGACTGCAGACATAGTACAGGAGATGATCAGAGACTGCAGACATAGTACAGGAGATGATCAGAGACTGCAGACATAGTACAGGAGATGATCAGAGACTGCAGACATGGTACAGGAGATGATCAGAGACTGCAGACACAGTACAGGTGATGATCAGAGACTGCAGACACAGTACAGGAGATGATCAGAGACTGCAGACACAGTACAGGTGATGATCAGAGACTGCAGACATAGTACAGGAGATGATCAGAGACTGCAGACACAGTACAGGTGATGATCAGAGACTGCAGACATGGTACAGGAGATGGTCAGAGACTGCAGACATAGTACAGGGGATGATCAGAGACTGCAGACATAATACAGGAGATGATCAGAGACTGCAGACATAGTACAGGAGATGGTCAGAGACTGCAGACATAGTACAGGAGATGATCAGAGACTGCAGACATAGTACAGGTGATGATCAGAGACTGCAGACATAATACAGGAGATGATCAGAGACTGCAGACATAATACAGGAGATGGTCAGAGACTGCATACATGATACAGGAGATGATCAGAGACTGCAGACATAATACAGGAGATGATCGGAGACTGCAGACATAGTACAGGAGATGATCAGAGACTGCAGACATGATACAGGAGATGATCAGAGACTGCAGACATGGTACAGGTGATGATCAGAGACTGCAGACATAGTACAGGAGATGGTCAGAGACTGCAGACATAGTACAGGAGATGATCAGAGACTGCAGACATAGTACAGGTGATGATCAGAGACTGCAGACATAGTACAGGAGATGATCAGAGACTGCAGACACAGTACAGGTGATGATCAGAGACTGCAGACATAGTACAGGAGATGATCAGAGACCGCAGACATAGTACAGGTGATGATCAGAGACTGCAGACATAGTACAGGAGATGATCAGAGACTGCAGACACAGTACAGGTGATGATCAGAGACTGCAGACATGGTACAGGAGATGATCAGAGACTGCAGACATAGTACAGGAGATGATCAGAGACTGCAGACATAGTACAGGAGATGATCAGAGACTGCAGACACAGTACAGGTGATGATCAGAGACTGCAGACATGGTACAGGAGATGATCAGAGACTGCAGACACAGTACAGGTGATGATCAGAGACTGCAGACATAATACAGGAGATGATCAGAGACTGCAGACATAATACAGGAGATGGTCAGAGACTGCAGACATAATACAGGAGATGATCAGAGACTGCAGACATAGTACAGGAGATGATCAGAGACTGCAGACATAGTACAGGAGATGATCAGAGACTGCAGACACAGTACAGGTGATGATCAGAGACTGCAGACATGGTACAGGAGATGATCAGAGACTGCAGACATAGTACAGGTGATGATCAGAGACTGCAGACATAATACAGGAGATGATCAGAGACTGCAGACATAATACAGGAGATGGTCAGAGACTGCAGACATAATACAGGAGATGATCAGAGACTGCAGACATAGTACAGGAGATGATCAGAGACTGCAGACATAATACAGGAGATGATCAGAGACTGCAGACATAATACAGGAGATGATCAGAGACTGCAGACATAGTACAGGAGATGATCAGAGACTGCAGACACAGTACAGGTGATGATCAGAGACTGCAGACATAGTACAGGAGATGATCAGAGACCGCAGACATAGTACAGGTGATGATCAGAGACTGCAGACATAGTACAGGAGATGATCAGAGACTGCAGACACAGTACAGGTGATGATCAGAGACTGCAGACACAGTACAGGTGATGATCAGAGACTGCAGACATGGTACAGGAGATGATCAGAGACTGCAGACATAGTACAGGTGATGATCAGAGACTGCAGACATAATACAGGAGATGATCAGAGACTGCAGACATAATACAGGAGATGGTCAGAGACTGCAGACATAATACAGGAGATGATCAGAGACTGCAGACATAGTACAGGAGATGATCAGAGACTGCAGACATAATACAGGAGATGATCAGAGACTGCAGACATAATACAGGAGATGATCAGAGACTGCAGACATAGTACAGGAGATGATCAGAGACTGCAGACATAATACAGGAGATGATCAGAGACTGCAGACACAGTACAGGTGATGATCAGAGACTGCAGACATAGTACAGGAGATGATCAGAGACTGCAGACACAGTACAGGTGATGATCAGAGACTGCAGACATAGTACAGGAGATGATCAGAGACCGCAGACATAGTACAGGTGATGATCAGAGACTGCAGACATAGTACAGGAGATGATCAGAGACTGCAGACACAGTACAGGAGATGATCAGAGACTGCAGACATAATACAGGAGATGATCAGAGACTGCAGACATAATACAGGAGATGATCAGAGACTGCAGACATAGTACAGGAGATGATCAGAGACTGCAGACATAATACAGGAGATGATCAGAGACTGCAGACACAGTACAGGTGATGATCAGAGACTGCAGACATAGTACAGGAGATGATCAGAGACTGCAGACACAGTACAGGTGATGATCAGAGACTGCAGACATAGTACAGGAGATGATCAGAGACCGCAGACATAGTACAGGTGATGATCAGAGACTGCAGACATAGTACAGGAGATGATCAGAGACTGCAGACACAGTACAGGTGATGATCAGAGACTGCAGACATGGTACAGGAGATGATCAGAGACTGCAGACATAGTACAGGAGATGATCAGAGACTGCAGACATAGTACAGGAGATGATCAGAGACTGCAGACACAGTACAGGTGATGATCAGAGACTGCAGACATGGTACAGGAGATGATCAGAGACTGCAGACACAGTACAGGTGATGATCAGAGACTGCAGACATGGTACAGGAGATGATCAGAGACTGCAGACATAGTACAGGTGATGATCAGAGACTGCAGACATAATACAGGAGATGATCAGAGACTGCAGACATAATACAGGAGATGGTCAGAGACTGCAGACATAATAGAGGAGATGATCAGAGACTGCAGACATAGTACAGGAGATGATCAGAGACTGCAGACATAATACAGGAGATGATCAGAGACTGCAGACACAGTACAGGAGATGATCAGAGACTGCAGACATAGTACAGGAGATGATCAGAGACTGCAGACACAGTACAGGAGATGATCAGAGACTGCAGACATAGTACAGGAGATGATCAGAGACTGCAGACACAGTACAGGAGATGATCAGAGACTGCAGACATAATACAGGAGATGATCAGAGACTGCAGACATAATACAGGAGATGATCAGAGACTGCAGACATAGTACAGGTGATGATCAGAGACTGCAGACATGGTACAGGAGATGATCAGAGACTGCAGACATAGTACAGGAGATGATCAGAGACTGCAGACATAGTACAGGAGATGATCAGAGACTGCAGACATGGTACAGGAGATGATCAGAGACTGCAGACATGATACAGGAGATGATCAGAGACTGCAGACATGATACAGGAGATGATCAGAGACTGCAGACATAGTACAGGAGATGATCAGAGACTGCAGACACAGTACAGGAGATGATCAGAGACTGCAGACATGGTACAGGAGATGATCAGAGACTGCAGACATAGTACAGGAGATGATCAGAGACTGCAGACATAGTACAGGAGATGATCAGAGACTGCAGACATGGTACAGGAGATGATCAGAGACTGCAGACATGATACAGGAGATGATCAGAGACTGCAGACATGGTACAGGAGATGATCAGAGACTGCAGACATAATACAGGAGATGATCAGAGACTGCAGACATAGTACAGGAGATGATCAGAGACTGCAGACATGATATAATATTGGTATAACAGGGTAATAGGGGAACATAGACGGTATCGGCATGCTGTGTGGGATGTACACAGCGCTCCACAACACTCTTATAGTTCCCTAACTCTGGCCATACACTAAACGAAAAATCGTCCGAAATTCGGTCATTTAGACCGTTCCTTTTTCGGCCAATTAATGGACACAAAATTTCCTGCCGAACGAATGATAAATGGAAAGGTTAATAGATCCGCTCAGAGCTCTTCTGCAATCAAACCCTATGGGGGGGAGGGGAGTCCTTTTCTAATTAAAAATCATTAATATACAGGAGGCGGGTCCACCACCTGATTGGTGGGAGCGGGTCTCCCCTGCGGGATGACATCAGCGCCTAAAAGCCCCGCCCAGCGCATTTCATCTTTAAGGACAGCGGAGATGACATTAATAACAATGACCCCTCCCCCATACAATGTATGATTAATCACATCCCATAATAATCAATAACATGTCCCCTCCCCCATACAATGTATGATTAATCACATCCCATAATAATCAATAACATGTCCCCTCCCCCATACAATGTATGATTAATCACATCCCATAATAATCAATAACATGTCCCCTCCCCCATACAATGTATGATTAATCACATCCCATAATAATCAATACAAAGCCCCTCATTCCCCTCCCCCTCTCTGATAAGTAATACAAATAAATGGAATTGATTATTATTGGTATTATAATTATGATTAATAAATGATTGCTTGTATTGTATTTATTATAATCGATGGTTTCCTCATAATAATGATTATTTATAGTATATTATTACTCATATTATTTATTATAATAGATCATTTCTAATATTATCTACTAATTATAATCGATTATTTCCTGGTCAGGACAGCCCCGCCCCCTGCTCTTCCAGGCTCCTCCCCCATTTCTAGTACACCCGAGCAGGCTCCTCCCATTCACTCAGAGAGCAAACGGCTCGCTCTCCTCATTTAGCTTTGATTGACAGCAATGAAAACCAACGGCTCTCTCTGCTGTCTCAGCCAATGAGGAGAGGGAGAGACCCGGGAGAGGGGGCGGAGCTGTTGCCATGGTATCTGTAGTCAGTAACCAGTGACAATGGACGGGGCGGCGCTGACTGAGGACACCTATCGGCAGATCAGCGGCACTGCAGAACTCAGCTCTATAATTCTGTGTGATAAGTGATGACATGAAGGGGGCGGAGCTCAGTAATTAAAGAGACAGTGGCGGGAAATCCGCTCTGATTTATTTCTAATAATCTCTCATCACTCCGAGCATTTCCTCCTATTTCTCTTCTCCTCATATTAATAGATCACAATTGATCCGTCGCTCTATTCTGTACATCAAATCTTCACAATCATTATCTATACAATTCTACAAACAGCAACAACACATTCCGTACGCAAGCTCGATGCGGATTGGTTGAGTCATGTCACATGACCTGAGGCACAGCAGCCAATCAGCTTCAAGCTTGATGTTGTCACTGTGATGTCATACCGGTGGCTGCAGCCAATCAGCTTCAAGCTTGATGTTGTCACTGTGATGTCATACCGGTGGCTGCAGCCAATCAGCTTCAAGCTTGATGTTGTCACTGTGATGTCATAGTGGTGGCTGCAGCCAATCAGCTTCAAGCTTGATGTTGTCACTGTGATGTCATACCGGTGGCTGCAGCCAATCAGCTTCAAGCTTGATGTTGTCACTGATGTCATACCGGTGGCTGCAGTTATAAGGCAGTGCAGACCTGAGCTGAGCTCAGTGTTCTCTGAGTGTTATTAGTGAACAGACCTGTGTGCGATATTCTGCGATATTCCGCGATATTCTGCGATATTCTGCGATATTCTGCGATATTCTGCGATATTCCGCGATATTCTGCGATATTCCGCGATATTCTGCGATATTCCGCGATATTCTGCGATATTCTGCGATATTCTGCTGACTTTACTTCTATTAATTATAGCAAAGTATGTACCGATTTCTCTGTATACTTCTATATCTTATATACACATTATATACTGTATATATATTTGGTATATAATAATCTATACACATTATATACCGATATACACATACATATACACTCAGTATATACCGATATACACATACATATACACTCAGTATATACTGGTATACACATACATATACACTCAGTATATACCGATATACACATACATATACACTCAGTATATACTGGTATACACATACATATACACTCAGTATATACTGGTATACACATACATATACACTCAGTATATACCGATATACACATACATATACACTCAGTATATACTGGTATACACATACATATACACTCAGTATATACTGGTATACACATACATATACACTCAGTATATACCGATATACACATACATATACACTCAGTATATACCGATATACACATACATATACACTCAGTATATACTGGTATACACATACATATACACTCAGTATATACCGATATACACATACATATACACTCAGTATATACCGATATACACATACATATACACTCAGTATATACCGATATACACATACATATACACTCAGTATATACCGATATACACATACATATACACTCAGTATATACCGATATACACATACATATACACTCAGTATATACCGATATACACACTTCTATCATAGACAGTACAGTAATACCTCGGATTGC
>NW_027507900.1:908696-976196 GCF_037356315.1 Lithobates pipiens
GATGGGGGGGTGAGGGGGAATCGGCAGACAGAGGGGAGGAGGGGGAAGCGGCTGACAGAGGGGGGAGGGGGAAGCGGCTGACAGAGGGGGGGAAACGGGGGTTGAAAGTGGGTGGTTGAAAGAGGGGGCAGCTGACAGTGAGGCGGCTGCTGGCAGAGGGGGTGGAGGCGGGTGCTGGCAGAGGGGGTGGAGGCGGGTGCTGGCAGAGGGGGTGGAGGTGGGTGCTGGCAGAGGGGTCTGACAGACTGACTCCGGGGGGGTGGGGCAATCCCAGGACGGGCCAGTGTTCTATCATTACCGATACCCATCAGAAATTGCAACAGAAGTGACATTTTGATCCAAAAATGCTTACTGCACATGCACCATGCATTTCTAGACATGTGCATTCGTTTTCGTCCGAATTTCAGCTATTTTCGTTTTCATTTTGACAAATGATAACGAAAGCACAGAATCCGAAAAAGGAAAGATCCGACATAAATAAATGCTTTATTTTCGTTTTCATTGTTACAACAGTTCGATATAGAATAGGAGATTCGTAGTGACTCTGACAATAACAATCTGTCTATAGAACCTGTGGTCGAATGTGCCTAACCTTACCTCTATTAGTCCAAGATTATATAGAGAAAATATTCCACAGAGAAAAAAGATTTGACAGAGAGAAAAGATTCTGCAAGTTACTGTCCTAAAAAGTGTTTGTGGACCCGGGTCCTGCCCCAGGGGAGTGTTTGGGGCCCCGGGTCCTGCCCCAGGGGAGTGTTTGGGGACCCGGGTCCTGCCCCAGGGAAGTGTTTGGGGACCCGGGTCCTGCCCCAGGGGAGTGTTTGGGGACCCGGGTCCTGCCCCAGGGGAGTGTTTGGGGACCCGGGTCCTGCCCCAGGGGAGTGTTTGGGGACCCGGGTCCTGCCCCAGGGGACATGGATCAATGCAAAAAAAAGTTTTAAAAACTGCCGTTTTTTCGGGAGCAGTGATTTTAATAATGATTAAAGTGAAACAATAAAAGTGTAATATTCCTTTAAATTTCGTAGGGGGGGGGGGGGGGGGTTGTCTATAGTATGCCTGTGAAGGGGCGCATGTTTCTGGTGCTTAGAACTGTCCCTGCACAAAGTGTCATTTATGCAGGAAAAAAAGTCCTTTAAAATCACTCGCAGCTATTATGAATTGTCGGCTCCGTAATACAGAGAACACTCAATGAAAGTCATTGATAAAAAAATAAATAAATAAAAAAAGCGTGGGGGTCCCCCAAATTCAATTACCAGGCCCTTCAGGTCTGGTATGGATATTAAGGGGAACCCCGCGTCAAATGTAAAAAAAAAATTGACGTGGGGGTCCCCCTAAAAATCCATACCAGACCCTTTATCCGAGCACGCAACCTGGCAGGCCGCAGAAAAAGAGGGGGGGACGAGAGAGCGGCCCCCCCTCCCTCCTGAACCATATCAGGCCACATGCCCTCAACATTGGGAGGATGCTTTGGGGGTCTATGACCCCTCAAAGCACCTTGTCCCCATGTTGATGAGGACAAGGGCCTCATCCCCACAACCGTGGCCGGTGGTTGTGAGGGTCTGCGGGCGGGGGGCTTATCAGAATCTGGAAGCCCCCTTTAACAAGGGGACCCCCAGATCCCAGCCCCCCCCCTGTTTGAAATGGTAAGGGGGTACAAAAGTACCCCTACCATTTCACAAAGAAAGTGTAAAAATGGTTAAATAAGACAAACACACTTTTGAAAAATTCCTTTATTAAAAAAAAAAAAAAAAAAAAAAAAGATTCCAGCGGCGGTAATCCACTCTTGCTATCCAGCGATGGACGGTCATCTCTCCAGCGATGGCTCATCTCATCCAGCGCAGAGAATCCATCCTTCTTCTGTCTCCGCGGTGGAGACACTGCAAGGATTCCGGCGGCCTGACGTTTCTTATATACGGAAGGCGGGGCCACCCGTCACCTGACCCCGCCCCCTCTGACGCAAGGGGAAACCTGGGGTTCCCTGTGACGTATGGGTGACCCCGCACCCCTCTGATGTAACACAGGCAGGTTTCCGTTACACGTTGGTGGTGTGTAGTATCATAGCTCCGCCTCCCGTGGAGCTCTCTGTCACCTCATTGGCTGCCCAGGTACATCATTCATGAGTGGCACCTCACCAGTGGAAGGGTGTACAAAGATGGCGGCCATGGTGGCCCCCACTCGTCACCAACACATAGGGACCTTCTATTGGTCGGGAACACCTGTGGCCCTCAAGTAGGGTGGTGGATCTGGTGGCTTCCAAGTTGTGGCTCCGCATAGTGGGGGGAGGGGGTCTGATTTTTGGCCCCCGGCTGGTTTTGTGTTTCTAGTGCTGTGCAAGATGTAGCCCCTTATCAGTGGAAGGGTGTACAAAGATGGCGGCTGAGACCTCTTATAGGGCCCCTTCCATCCCCCAACAGATGGGCCCATGGTGGCCCCCACTCATCACCTACACATGGAGACCTTCTATTGGTCGGGAATAAGGATGAGCTCCGGCGTGTTCGCATGGTCCACGTGCAGAGCCCGCCAGGAAGTCGGCACTGCGCTAATCACCGGCAGGGAGATATTTCCCGATCTCATTGCTGCACATTGGAGAATGTCTCACTGCCTGTGATTAGCGCAGCGCTAACTTCCTGGCGGGCTCTGCACGTGGACCATGCGAACACGCCGGAGCTCATCCCTATTCGGGAACGCCTGTGGCCCTCAACCAGGGTGGTGGATCTGGTGGCTTCCAAGTTGTGGCCCCAGCATAGTGGGGGGAGGGTGTCTGATTTTTGGACCCCGGCTGGTGTTGTGTTTCTAGTGGTGTGCGAGATGTGGCCCTGAGTCGGTGTGGAGGATCTGCGGATCCTCTATTGGGGGGCCCTGGGCTCCTTAGCGGTGTCTCTGGTCTTTGTGGGTCTCAGACTGTAGAGGGTCTGTGGATCCTCTATTGGGGGGCCCTGGGGTCCTTAGCGGTGTCTCTGGTCTTTGTGGGTCTCAGACTGTAGAGGGTCTGTGGATCCCCTATTGGGGGGCCCTGGGGTCCTTAGCGGTGTCTCTGGTCTTTGTGGGTCTCAGACTGTAGAGGGTCTGCGGATCCTCTATTGGGGGGCCCTGGGGTCCTTAGCGGTGTCTCTGGTCTTTGTGGGTGTCAGACTGTAGAGGGTCTGTGGATCCTATATTGGGGGGCCCTGGGGTCCTTAGCGGTGTCTCTGGTCTTTGTGGGTCTCAGACTGTAGAGGGTCTGTGGATCCTCTATTGGGGGGCCCTGGGGTCCTTAGCGGTGTCTCTGGTCTTTGTGGGTCTCAGACTGTAGAGGGTCTTTGGATCCTCTATTGGGGGGCCCTGGGGTCCTTAGTGGTGTCTCTGGTCTTTGTGGGTCTCAGACTGTAGAGGGTCTGTGGATCCTCTATTGGGGGTCCCTGGGGTCCTTAGCGGTGTCTCTGGTCTTTGTGGGTCTCAGACTTGAGAGGGTCTGCGGATCCTCTATTGGGGGGCCCTGGGGTCCTTAGTGGTGTCACTGGTCTTTGTGGGTCTCAGACTGTAGAGGGTCTGTGGATCCTCTATTGGGGGGCCCTGGGGTCCTTAGTGGTGTCACTGGTCTTTGTGGGTCTCAGACTGTAGAGGGTCTTTGGATCCTCTATTGGGGGGCCCTGGGGTCCTTAGTGGTGTCTCTGGTCTTTGTGGGTCTCAGACTGTAGAGGGTCTGTGGATCCTCTATTGGGGGTCCCTGGGGTCCTTAGCGGTGTCTCTGGTCTTTGTGGGTCTCAGACTTGAGAGGGTCTGCGGATCCTCTATTGGGGGGCCCTGGGGTCCTTAGTGGTGTCTCTGGTCTTTGTGGGTCTCAGACTGTAGAGGGTCTGCGGATCCTCTATTGGGGGGCCCTGGGGTCCTTAGTGGTGTCACTGGTCTTTGTGGGTCTCAGACTGTAGAGGGTCTGTGGATCCTCTATTGGGGGGCCCTGGGGTCCTTAGTGCTGTCTCTGGTCTTTGTGGGTCTCAGACTGTAGAGGGTCTGCGGAACCTCTATTGGGTGAGGACACAGAAGACTTGCGAGGTGAGGAGACTCAGGTCATGGAAGAGTTGAGATAGGAGACACGGGACACTGGAGGCATGGGTTCCTGGAGAGGTGAGGTAGGAGACACAGGTTATGGGAGAGGTGAGGTAGGAGACACTGGATGCCGAGGTTCCTGGAGAAGTGAGGTAGGAGACACTGGATGCCGAGGTTCCTGGAGAGGTGAGGTAGGAGACACTGGATGCCGAGGTTCCTGGAGAGGTGAGGTAGGAGACACAGGTTATGGGAGAGGTGAGGTAGGAGACACTTGATGCAGAGGTTCCTGGAGAGGTGAGGTAGGAGACACAGGTTATGGGAGAGGTGAGGTAGGAGACACTGGATGCGGAGGTTCCTGGAGAGGTGAGGTAGGAGACACAGGTCATGGGAGAGGTGAGGTAGGAGACACTGGATACAGAGGTACCTGGAGAGGTGAGGTAGGAGACACTGGATGCAGAGGTTCCTGGAGAGGTGAGGTAGGAGACACTGGATGCAGAGGTTCCTGGAGAGGTGAGGTAGGAGATCCAGGTTATGGGAGAGGTGAGGTAGGAGACACTGGATGCAGAGGTTCCTGGAGAGGTGAGGTAGGAGACACAGGTCATGGGAGAGGTGAGGTAGGAGACACTGGATGCAGAGGTACCTGGAGAGGTGAGGTAGGAGACACTGGATGCAGAGATTCCTGGAGAGGTGAGGTAGGAGACACGAGACACGGGATGCAGAGGTTTCTGGAGAGGTGAGGTAGGAGATCCAGGTTATGGGAGAGGTGAGGTAGGAGACACTGGATGCCGAGGTTCCTGGAGAGGTGAGGTAGGAGACACTGGATGCCGAGGTTCCTGGAGAGGTGAGGTAGGAGACACTGGATGCCGAGGTTCCTGGAGAGGTGAGGTAGGAGACACAGGTTATGGGAGAGGTGAGGTAGGAGACACTTGATGCAGAGGTTCCTGGAGAGGTGAGGTAGGAGACACAGGTTATGGGAGAGGTGAGGTAGGAGACACTGGATGCAGAGGTTCCTGGAGAGGTGAGGTAGGAGACACAGGTCATGGGAGAGGTGAGGTAGGAGACACTGGATACAGAGGTACCTGGAGAGGTGAGGTAGGAGACACTGGATGCAGAGGTTCCTGGAGAGGTGAGGTAGGAGACACTGGATGCAGAGGTTCCTGGAGAGGTGAGGTAGGAGATCCAGGTTATGGGAGAGGTGAGGTAGGAGACACTGGATGCAGAGGTTCCTGGAGAGGTGAGGTAGGAGACACAGGTCATGGGAGAGGTGAGGTAGGAGACACTGGATGCAGAGGTACCTGGAGAGGTGAGGTAGGAGACACTGGATGCAGAGATTCCTGGAGAGGTGAGGTAGGAGACACGAGACACGGGATGCAGAGGTTTCTGGAGAGGTGAGGTAGGAGATCCAGGTTATGGGAGAGGTGAGGTAGGAGACACTGGATGCCGAGGTTCCTGGAGAGGTGAGGTAGGAGACACTGGATGCAGAGGTACCTGGAGAGGTGAGGTAGGAGACACTGGATGCAGAGATTCCTGGAGAGGTGAGGTAGGAGACACGAGACACGGGATGCAGAGGTTTCTGGAGAGGTGAGGTAGGAGATCCAGGTTATGGGAGAGGTGAGGTAGGAGACACTGGATGCCGAGGTTCCTGGATAGGTGAGGTAGGAGACACTGGATGCAGAGGTTCCTGGAGAGGTGAGGTAGGAGACACTGGATGCAGAGGTACCTGGAGAGGTGAGGTAGGAGACACTGGATGCAGAGGTTCCTGGAGAGGGGAGGTAGGAGACACTGGATGCAGAGGTTCCTGGAGAGGTGAGGTAGGAGACACGGGTTATAGGAGAGGAGAGGTAGGAGACACTGGATGCAGAGGTTCCTGGAGAGGTGAGGTAGGAGACACTGGATGCAGAGGTTCCTGGAGAGGTGATGTAGGAAACACTGGATGCAGAGGTTCCTGGAGAGGTGAGGTAGGAGACACTGGATGCAGAGGTACCTGGAGAGGTGAGGTAGGAGACACTGGATGCAGAGGTTCCTGGAGAGGTGAGGTAGGAGACACTGGATGCAGAGGTTCCTGGAGAGGTGAGGTAGGAGACACGGGATGCAGAGGTTCCTGGAGTGGTGAGGTAGGAGACACTGGATGCAGAGGTTCCTGGAGTGGTGAGGTAGGAGACACGGGATGCAGAGGTTCCTGGAGAGGTGAGGTAGGAGACACTGGATGCAGAGGTTCCTAGAGAGGTGAGGTAGGAGACACTGGATGCAGAGGTTCCTGGAGAGGTGAGGTAGGAGATCCAGGATATGGGAGAGGTGAGGTAGGAGACACTGGATGCAGAGGTTCCTGGAGAGGTGAGGTAGGAGACACTGGATGCAGAGGTTCCTGGAGAGGTGAGGTAGGAGACACAGGTCATGGGAGAGGTGATGTAGGAGACACTGGATGCAGAGGTTCCCGGAGAGGTGAGATAGGAGACACAGGTTATGGGAGAGGTGATGTAGGAGACTCTGGATGTAGAGGTTCCTGGAGAGGTGAGGTAGGAGACACAGGTCATGGGAGAGGTGAGGTAGGAGACACTGGATGCAGAGGTACCTGGAGAGGTGAGGTAGGAGACACTGGATGCAGAGGTTCCTGGAGAGGTGAGGTAGGAGACACAGGTTATGGGAGAGGTGAGGTAGGAGACACTGGATGCAGAGGTTCCTGGAGAGGTGAGGTAGGAGACACAGGTTATGGGAGAAGTGAGGTAGGACACACTGGATGCAGAGGTTCCTGGAGCGGTGAGGTAGGAGATACAGGTCATGGGAGAGGTGAGGTAGGAGACACTGGATGCAGAGGTTCCTGGAGAGGTGAGGTAGGAGACACTGGATGCAGAGGTACCTGGAGAGGTGAGGTAGGAGACACTGGATGCAGAGGTTCCTGGAGAGGTGAGGTAGGAGACACAGGTTATGGGAGAGGTGAGGTAGGAGACACTGGATGCAGAGGTTCCTGGAGAGGTGAGGTAGGAGACACTGCATGCCGAGGTTCCTGGAGAGGTGAGGTAGGAGACACTTGATGCAGAGGTTCCTGGAGAGTTGAGGTAGGAGACACAGGTTATGGGAGAGGTGATGTAGGAGACACTGGATGCCGAGGTTCCTGGAGAGGTGAGGTAGGAGACACTGGATGCTGAGGTTCCTGGAGAGGTGAGGTAGGAGACACTTGATGCAGAGGTTCCTGGAGAGGTGAGGTAGGAGACACAGGTTATAGGAGAGGTGAGGTAGGAGACACTGGATGCAGAGGTTCCTGGAGAGGTGAGGTAGGAGACACTGGATGCCGAGGTTCCTGGAGAGGTGAGGTAGGAGACACTGGATGCAGAGGTTCCTGGAGAGGGGAGGTAGGAGACACAGGTCATGGGAGAGGTGAGGTAGGAGACACTGGATGCAGAGGTACCTGGAGAGGTGAGGTAGGAGACACTGGATGCAGAGGTTCCTGGAGAGGTGAGGTAGGAGACACAGGTTATGGGAGAGGTGAGGTAGGAGACACTGGATGCAGAGGTTCCTGGAGAGGTGAGGTAGGAGACACAGGTTATGGGAGAAGTGAGGTAGGACACACTGGATGCAGAGGTTCCTGGAGCGGTGAGGTAGGAGATACAGGTCATGGGAGAGGTGAGGTAGGAGACACTGGATGCAGAGGTACCTGGAGAGGTGAGGTAGGAGACACTGGATGCAGAGGTTCCTGGAGAGGTGAGGTAGGAGACACAGGTTATGGGAGAGGTGAGGTAGGAGACACTGGATGCAGAGGTTCCTGGAGAGGTGAGGTAGGAGACACTGCATGCCGAGGTTCCTGGAGAGGTGAGGTAGGAGACACTTGATGCAGAGGTTCCTGGAGAGTTGAGGTAGGAGACACAGGTTATGGGAGAGGTGATGTAGGAGACACTGGATGCCGAGGTTCCTGGAGAGGTGAGGTAGGAGACACTGGATGCCGAGGTTCCTGGAGAGGTGAGGTAGGAGACACTTGATGCAGAGGTTCCTGGAGAGGTGAGGTAGGAGACACAGGTTATAGGAGAGGTGAGGTAGGAGACACTGGATGCAGAGGTTCCTGGAGAGGTGAGGTAGGAGACTCTGGATGCCGAGGTTCCTGGAGAGGTGAGGTAGGAGACACTGGATGCAGAGGTTCCTGGAGAGGGGAGGTAGGAGACACAGGTCATGGGAGAGGTGAGGTAGGATACACTGGATGCAGAGGTACCTGGATGGTGAGGTAGGAGACACTGGATGCAGAGGTTCCTGGAGAGGTGAGGTAGGAGACACTGGATGCAGAGGTTCCTGGAGAGGTGAGGTAGGAGACACTGGATGCCGAGGTTCCTGGAGAGGTGAGGTAGGAGACACTGGATGCAGAGATTCCTGGAGAGGTGAGGTAGGAGACACTGGATGCCGAGGTTCCTGGAGAGGTGAGGTAGGAGACACTGGGTGCAGAGGTTCCTGGAGAGGTGAGGTAGGAGACACTGGATGCCGAGGTTCCTGGAGAGGTGAGGTAGGAGACACTGGATGCAGAGGTTCCTGGAGAGGTGAGGTAGGAGACACTGGATGCAGAGGTTCCTGGAGAGGTGAGGTAGGAGACACTGTATGCCGAGGTTCCTGGAGAGGTGAGGTAGGAGACACTGGATGCAGAGGTTCCTGGAGAGGTGAGGTAGGAGACACTGGATGCAGAGGTTCCTGGAGAGGTGAGGTAGGAGACACTGGAGGCCGAGGTTCCTGGAGAGGTGAGGTAGGAGACACTGGATGCCGAGGTTCCTGGAGAGGTGAGGTAGGAAACACTGGATGCAGAGGTTCCTGGAGAGGTGAGGTAGGAGACACTGGATGCAGAGGTTCCTGGAGAGGTGAGGTAGGAGACACTGGATGCAGAGGTTCCTGGAGAGGTGAGGTAGGAGACACTGGATGCAGAGGTTCCTGGAGAGGTGAGGTAGGAGACACTGGATGCCGAGATTCCTGGAGAGGTGAGGTAGGAGACACTGGATGCCGAGGTTCCTGGAGAGGTGAGGTAGGCGACACTGGATGCCGAGGTTCCTGGAGAGGTGAGGTAGGAGACACGAGATTCCGAGGTTCCTGGAGAGGTGAGGTAGGAGACACGGGATGCAGAGGTTCCTGGAGAGGTGAGGTAGGAGACATTGGATGCCGAGGTTCCTGGAGAGGTGAGGTAGGAGACACTGGATGCAGAGGTTCCTGGAGAGGTGAGGTAGGAGACACTGGATGCAGAGGTTCCTGGAGAGGTGAGGTAGGAGACACTGGATGCCGAGGTTCCTGGAGAGGTGAGGTAGGAGACACAGGTTATGGGAGAGGTGAGGTAGGAGACACTGGATGCAGAGGTTCCTGGAGAGGTGAGGTAGGAGACACTTGATGCAGAGGTTCTTGGAGAGGGGAGGTAGGAGACACTGGATGCAGAGGTTCCTGGAGAGGTGAGGTAGGAGACACTAGATGCAGAGGTTCCTGGAGAGGTGAGGTAGGAGACACTTGATGCAGAGGTTCCTGGAGAGGTGAGGTAGGAGACACTGGATGCAGAGGTTCCTGGAGAGGTGAGGTTCCTGGAGAGGTGAGGTAGGAGACACTTGATGCAGAGGTTCCTGGAGAGGTCATGTAGGAGACACTGGATGCCGAGGTTCCTGGCAAGGTGATGTAGGAGACACTGGATGCAGAGGTTCCTAGAGAGGTGAGGTAGGAGACACAGGTTATAGGAGAGGTGATGTAGGAGACACTGGATGCAGAGGTTCCTGGAGAGGTGATATAGGAGACACTGGATGCAGAGGTTCCTGGAGAGGTGAGATAGGAGACACTGGATGCAGAGGTTCCTGGAGAGGTGAGGTAGGCGACACTGGATGCCGAGGTTCCTGGAGAGGTGAGGTAGGAGACACGGGATGCAGAGGTTCCTGGAGAGGTGATGTAGGAGACACTGGATGCAGAGGTTCCTGGAGAGGTGAGGTAGGAGACACTGGATGCCGAGGTTCCTGGAGAGGTGAGGTAGGAGACACTGGATGCAGAGGTTCCTGGAGAGGTGAGGTAGGAGACACTGGATGCAGAGGTTCCTGGAGAGGTGAGGTAGGAGACACTGGATGCAGAGGTTCCTGGAGAGGTGAGGTAGGAGACACTGGATGCAGAGGTTCCTGGAGAGGTGAGGTAGGAGACACTGGATGCCGAGATTCCTGGAGAGGTGAGGTAGGCGACACTGGATGCCGAGGTTCCTGGAGAGGTGAGGTAGGAGACACGGGATTCCGAGGTTCCTGGAGAGGTGAGGTAGGAGACACGGGATGCAGAGGTTCCTGGAGAGGTGAGGTAGGAGACACAGGTTATAGGAGAGGTGAGGTAGGAGACACTGGATGCAGAGGTTCCTGGAGAGGTGAGGTAGGAGACACTGGATGCAGAGGTACCTGGAGAGGTGAGGTAGGAGACACTGGATGCAGAGGTTCCGGGAGAGTTGAGGTAGGAGACACAGGTTATGGGAGAGGAGACACTTGATGCAGAGGTTCCTGGAGAGTTGAGGTAGGAGACACAGGTTATGGGAGAGGTGATGTAGGAGACACTGGATGCCGAGGTTCCTGGAGAGGTGAGGTAGGAGACACTGGATGCCGAGGTTCCTGGAGAGGTGAGGTAGGAGACACTTGATGCAGAGGTTCCTGGAGAGGTGAGGTAGGAGACACTTGATGCAGAGGTTCCTGGAGAGGTGAGGTAGGAGACACAGGTTATAGGAGAGGTGAGGTAGGAGACACTGGATGCAGAGGTTCCTGGAGAGGTGAGGTAGGAGACACTGGATGCCGAGGTTCCTGGAGAGGTGAGGTAGGAGACACTGGATGCAGAGGTTCCTGGAGAGGGGAGGTAGGAGACACAGGTCATGGGAGAGGTGAGGTAGGAGACACTGGATGCAGAGGTACCTGGAGAGGTGAGGTAGGAGACACTGGATGCAGAGGTTCCTGGAGAGGTGAGGTAGGAGACACAGGTTATGGGAGAGGTGAGGTAGGAGACACTGGATGCAGAGGTTCCTGGAGAGGTGAGGTAGGAGACACAGGTTATGGGAGAAGTGAGGTAGGAGACACGGGATGCCGAGGTTCCTGGAGAGGTGAGGTAGGAGACACTGGATGCAGAGGTTCCTGGAGAGGTGAGGTAGGAGACACTGGATGCAGAGGTTCCTGGAGAGGTGAGGTAGGAGACACTGGATGCAGAGGTTCCTGGAGAGGTGAGGTAGGAGACACTGGATGCAGAGGTTCCTGGAGAGGTGAGGTAGGAGACACTGGATGCCGAGATTCCTGGAGAGGTGAGGTAGGCGACACTGGATGCCGAGGTTCCTGGAGAGGTGAGGTAGGAGACACGGGATTCCGAGGTTCCTGGAGAGGTGAGGTAGGAGACACGGGATGCAGAGGTTCCTGGAGAGGTGAGGTAGGAGACACAGGTTATAGGAGAGGTGAGGTAGGAGACACTGGATGCAGAGGTTCCTGGAGAGGTGAGGTAGGAGACAATGGATGCAGAGGTACCTGGAGAGGTGAGGTAGGAGACACTGGATGCAGAGGTTCCGGGAGAGTTGAGGTAGGAGACACAGGTTATGGGAGAGGAGACACTTGATGCAGAGGTTCCTGGAGAGTTGAGGTAGGAGACACAGGTTATGGGAGAGGTGATGTAGGAGACACTGGATGCCGAGGTTCCTGGAGAGGTGAGGTAGGAGACACTGGATGCCGAGGTTCCTGGAGAGGTGAGGTAGGAGACACTTGATGCAGAGGTTCCTGGAGAGGTGAGGTAGGAGACACAGGTTATAGGAGAGGTGAGGTAGGAGACACTGGATGCAAAGGTTCCTGGAGAGGTGAGGTAGGAGACACTGGATGCCGAGGTTCCTGGAGAGGTGAGGTAGGAGACACTGGATGCAGAGGTTCCTGGAGAGGGGAGGTAGGAGACACAGGTCATGGGAGAGGTGAGGTAGGAGACACTGGATGCAGAGGTACCTGGAGAGGTGAGGTAGGAGACACTGGATGCAGAGGTTCCTGGAGAGGTGAGGTAGGAGACACAGGTTATGGGAGAGGTGAGGTAGGAGACACTGGATGCAGAGGTTCCTGGAGAGGTGACGTAGGAGACACAGGTTATGGGAGAAGTGAGGTAGGAGACACGGGATGCAGAGGTTCCTGGAGAGGTGAGGTAGGAGACACTGGATGCCGAGGTTCCTGGAGAGGTGATGTAGGAGACACTGGATGCCGAGGTTCCTGGAGAGGTGATATAGGAGACACTGGATGCAGAGGTTCCTGGAGAGGTGAGGTAGGAGACACTGGATGCAGAGGTTCCTGGAGAGGTGAGGTAGGCGACACTGGATGCCGAGGTTCCTGGAGAGGTGAGGTAGGAGACACGGGATGCAGAGGTTCCTGGAGAGGTGATGTAGGAGACACTGGATGCAGAGGTTCCTGGAGAGGTGAGGTAGGAGACACTGGATGCAGAGGTTCCTGGAGAGGTGAGGTAGGAGACACTGGATGCCGAGGTTCCTGGAGAGGAGAGGTAGGAGACACTGGATGCCAAGGTTCCTGGAGAGGTGAGGTTCCTGGAGAGGTGAGGTAGGAGACACTTGATGCAGAGGTTCCTGGAGAGGTCAGGTAGGAGACACTGGATGCCGAGATTCCTGGAGAGGTGATGTAGGAGACACTGGATGCAGAGGTTCCTGGAGAGGGGAGGTAGGAGACACTGGATGCAGAGGTTCCTGGAGAGGTGAGGTAGGAGACACTGGATGCAGAGGTTCTTGGAGAGGTGAGGTAGGAGACACTGGATGCAGAGGTTCCTGGAGAGGTGAGGTAGGAGACACGGGATGCAGAGGTTCCTGGAGAGGTGAGGTAGGAGACACTGGATGCCGAGGTTCCTGGAGAGGTGAGGTAGGCGACACTGGATGCCGAGGTTCCTGGAGAGGTGAGGTAGGAGACACGGGATGCAGAGGTTCCTGGAGAGGTGATGTAGGAGACACTGGATGCAGAGGTTCCTGGAGAGGTGAGGTAGGAGACACTGGATGCCGAGGTTCCTGGAGAGGATAGGTAGGAGACACTGGATGCCAAGGTTCCTGGAGAGGTGAGGTTCCTGGAGAGGTGAGGTAGGAGACACTTGTTGCAGAGGTTCCTGGAGAGGTCAGGTAGGAGACACTGGATGCCGAGGTTCCTGGAGAGGTGATGTAGGAGACACTGGATGCAGAGGTTCCTGGAGAGGGGAGGTAGGAGACACTGGATGCAGAGGTTCCTGGAGAGGTGAGGTAGGAGACACTGGATGCAGAGGTTCTTGGAGAGGTGAGGTAGGAGACACTGGATGCAGAGGTTCCTGGAGAGGTGAGGTAGGAGACACGGGATGCAGAGGTTCTTGGAGAGGTGAGGTAGGAGACACAGGTTATAGGAGAGGTGATGTAGGAGACACTGGATGCCGAGGTTCCTGGAGAGGTGATATAGGAGACACTGGATGCAGAGGTTCCTGGAGAGGTGAGGTAGGAGACACTGGATGCAGAGGTTCCTGGAGAGGTGAGGTAGGAGACACTGGATGCAGAGGTTCCTGGAGAGGTGAGGTAGGAGACACGGGATGCAGAGGTTCTTGGAGAGGTGAGGTAGGAGACACTGGATGCAGAGGTTCCTGGAGAGGTGAGGTAGGAGACACGGGATGCAGAGGTTCCTGGAGAGGTGAGGTAGGAGACACTGGATGCCGAGGTTCCTGGAGAGGTGAGGTAGGCGACACTGGATGCCGAGGTTCCTGGAGAGGTGAGGTAGGAGACACGGGATTCCGAGGTTCCTGGAGAGGTGAGGTAGGAGATACTTGATGCAGAAGTTCCTTGAGAGGTGAGGTAGGAGACACGGGATGCAGAGGTTCCTGGAGAGGTGATGTAGGAGACACTGGATGCAGAGGTTCCTGGAGAGGTGAGGTAGGAGACACTGGATGCCGAGGTTCCTGGAGAGGTGAGGTAGGATACACTGGATGCAGAGGTTCCTGGAGAGGTGAGGTAGGAGACACTGGATGCAGAGGTTCCTGGAGAGGTGAGGTAGGAGACACGGGATGCAGAGGTTCTTGGAGAGGTGAGGTAGGAGACACAGGTTATAGGAGAGGTGATGTAGGAGACACTGGATGCCGAGGTTCCTGGAGAGGTGATATAGGAGACACTGGATGCAGAGGTTCCTGGAGAGGTGAGGTAGGAGACACTGGATGCAGAGGTTCCTGGAGAGGTGAGGTAGGAGACACTGGATGCAGAGGTTCCTGGAGAGGTGAGGGAGGAGACACGGGATGCAGAGGTTCTTGGAGAGGTGAGGTAGGAGACACTGGATGCAGAGGTTCCTGGAGAGGTGAGGTAGGAGACACGGGATGCAGAGGTTCCTGGAGAGGTGAGGTAGGAGACACTGGATGCCGAGGTTCCTGGAGAGGTGAGGTAGGCGACACTGGATGCCGAGGTTCCTGGAGAGGTGAGGTAGGCGACACTGGATGCCGAGGTTCCTGGAGAGGTGAGGTAGGAGACACGGGATTCCAAGGTTCCTGGAGAGGTGAGGTAGGAGATACTTGATGCAGAAGTTCCTGGAGAGGTGAGGTAGGAGACACGGGATGCAGAGGTTCCTGGAGAGGTGATGTAGGAGACACTGGATGCAGAGGTTCCTGGAGAGGTGAGGTAGGAGACACTGGATGCCGAGGTTCCTGGAGAGGTGAGGTAGGATACACTGGATGCAGAGGTTCCTGGAGAGGTGAGGTAGGAGACACGGAATGCAGAGGTTCCTGGAGAGGTGAGGTAGGAGACACTGGATGCTGAGGTTCCTGGAGAGGTGAGGTAGGAGACACTGGATGCCCAGGTTCCTGGAGAGGTGAGGTAGGAGACACAGGTCATGGGAGAGGTGAGGTAGGAGACACTTGATGCCGAGGTTCCTGGAGAGGTGAGGTAGGAGACACTGGATGCAGAGGTTCCTGGAGAGGTGAGGTAGGAGACACTGGATGCCGAGGTTCCTGGAGAGGTGAGGTAGGAGACACTGGATGCAGAGGTTCCTGGAGAGGTGAGGTAGGAGACACTGGATGCCGAGGTTCCTGGAGAGGTGAGGTAGGAGACACTGGATGCCGAGGTTCCTGGAGAGGTGAGGTAGGAGACACTGGATGCAAAGGTTCCTGGAGAGGTGAGGTAGGAGACACTGGATGCAAAGGTTCCTGGAGAGGTGAGGTAGGAGACACTGGATGCAGAGGTTCCTGGAGAGGTGAGGTAGGAGACACTGGATGCCGAGGTTCCTGGAGAGGTGAGGTAGGAGATCCAGGTCACAGGAGAGGTAAATATAATACCTTGTATTTCATGGATCTCATGTTCCCAGCTCCCCCGGGGCAGTTTGTTGGCACATGGACAGGTTTATGGAAAGCCCATCATACCCTTAGTAGCCGCCTTCATTTTGCTCATTTTCCCAGTAACACCAATTCATTTTGTAAGCATTTTCTTCGAATGTCCGGCTATTTCTCCAAAGACAGGTATTCCGAGTCATCTGAAAGACAAGCCCTGGTCTGAGGTGGTCGGGAGGATGAGAGTTTGATGAAGAAGGTCTCTCACCCATCCATGACATAGAGGAGGCGCCTCCCTCATACGTCATACAAAGCCACTCAGTACAACACGCAGCCTCGGCACAACCTGGACCTGTCCACATACAGAATCCACACATAATATGATGGGCAATAAAATTCAACCCCCTCCTCCCCCATTAAAGGCATTACTTCACTACTCAGCTGCGAGTGCTTTAGTTTTTATTTGCAGTGCGGAGATGAAAAATACACAAAGACTTCGTATATAATTGCACATAATAAGCAAAAATAACAAGTAATAAAGACGGTGTCATCTACAATAATAAAGCTACAGTCTGACCACCAGGAGGTCCGTAGATATGGGGAGGTTCTCCTGGATGACGGGGACCTGGAATCCATTGGCAATGGTACTTGCTCGGATTTTGGCCATTGATGGACTTCTTGATGGTATATTCCTCGCCCGACTAGGACATCCCTACACTCGAGTCTTCTGGTGGATCTCTGGAAATATTTAGCTAAATATGTTGAAGAAGTCCCGTAGGAGCCATGGCCATTCTGGGACCCTCTGCATTAATACCTGTATGAGGCCAATGTTTCTTGGATTGTGTGGCTGGTAGGTGGTCACTTCTCCCTTTATTTTCCACTTGATAAAGTAGACTCTTTGACTCTGAGGACCACACTGGGTGTCACCTAGACCCCCCACTTCATTTGAGAGGTCTTTATTGCTGAGTCCCCTCCGGGGAGATTTACCCGCTGGCTATGAATGTGATCCCAACATTTGTAGTTGTCACCAGAAGAATAGATGGGGGATTTAGCAATGGGGACACCTGGTGATGTGGAGAGATTTCCTGCTGTGTCTCGGGGGGGGGGGGGGATGACTCCCCAATGGGAAGGTACAGGAGAAGTATGGGGCAGTAATGATTCCAATCTACTCTCAGGCCTGGTATAAGAAAATGAGTTTCTTTTCAGTCAGTTTTCTGACGGTTGTAGGTCTGAACACCTTTCAGATCAAACAGAGTTCGAGGAGGGAAGTTGTTTGCTACGGTCAACCAAGAAGGGTATCCTGGACGAGGCCACCAATGTAGCGCTACCACCCCATGAGGGCTGCTGCAATATGACTGTCCCCAAAGGTTGCCCTGAGACATGAAAGTCCAGAAGTCGCAATTTAGAAAAAGCAAATGGGTTCCTCAGGCCTGGCATATACTGAAGACAGGAAATGTATATTAGGCGGGTGAATGGAGTGATCCCGAAAAGTCATCTCTAGGATAACAGTGAAAGGGATCTGGACTTGTACGTGTCTGGAAATTGAGAACATGTTTCAGGATTTTTCAGGCTTGTTTTCTATTCATAAAGAAGGCAGTCCACCTCTCTGGAGACCCCTGAGCCTTGTTTAAAGATAGCCATCCATATCTTTGTAGAGCAGTGGGCTTTGTTTATAAAGATTGCCATCTTTGTTTATAACCACTGCCATCTGCGAGCCATTGGTTAGAGCCGGTTCTCTGTCCCTTATACGATATGGAGCTCTATAAAATGGGTGGGCAGGTGGTGAGGGCCAGTTGTGTCTGTCCAAGTTACAGTATAGAGAGCTCTCTATACAATGGCCGGTCCAGTGGTTAGGGCTAGTTCTGTCTGTCCGGTAGATGGTATAGAGTTTTATACAGTGGGTGAAGGCTAGTTCTGTCTGTCTGTCCATCTGGTACATGGTATGGATCTCTATGTACTGGTTGGGGGCCGTTTCTGTCCGGTATATGGATCCCTATGTACTGGTTGGGGGCCGGTTCTGTCTGGTATAAGCTATGGATCTCTATATACTTGTTGGGGGGCGGTTCTGTCCGGTATAAGCTATGGATCTCTATATACTGGTTGGGGAACGGTTTTGTCCAGTATATGGTATGGATCTCTATATACTGGTTGGGGGCCGGTTCTGTCTGGTATAAGCTATGGATCTCTATATACTGGTTGGGGGCCGGTTCTGTCTGGTATAAGCTATGGATCTCTATATACTGGTTGGGGGCCGGTTCTGTCCGGTATAAGCTATGGATCTCTATATACTGGTTGGGGGACGGTCCTTTCCGGTATAAGCTATGGATCTCTATATACTGGTTGGGGGCCGGTTCTGTCTGGTATAAGCTATGGATCTCTATATACTGGTTGGGGGCCGGTTCTGTCCGGTATAAGCTATGGATCTCTATATACTGTTTGGGGGACGGTCCTGTCCGGTATAAGCTATGGATCTCTATGTACTGGTTGGGGGCCGGTTCTGTCTGGTATAAGCTATGGATCTCTATATACTGGTTGGGGGCAAGTTCTGTCTGGTATAAGCTATGGATCTCTATATACTGGTTGGGGGCCGGTTCTGTCTGGTATAAGCTATGGATCTCTATATACTGGTTGGTGGCCGGTTCTGTCCGGTATAAGCTATGGATCTCTATATACTGGTTGGGGGACGGTCCTGTCCGGTATAAGCTATGGATCTCTATATACTGGTTGGGGGCCGGTTCTGTCTGGTATAAGCTATGGATCTCTATATACTGGTTGGGGGACGGTTCTGTCTGGTATAAGCTATGGATCTCTATATAATGGTTGGGGGATGGTTCTGTCTGGTATTAGGTATGGACCTCTATATACTGGTTGGGGGACGGTTCTGTCCGGTATTAGGTATGGATCTCTATATACTGGTTGGAGGCCGGTTCTGTCCGGTATAAGCTATGGATCTCCTATATACTGGTTGGGGGCCGGTTCTGTCCGGTATA
Organism: Lithobates pipiens; assembly: GCF_037356315.1. Taxonomy (NCBI): domain Eukaryota; kingdom Metazoa; phylum Chordata; class Amphibia; order Anura; family Ranidae; genus Lithobates; species Lithobates pipiens. The sequence goes on from NW_027507900.1 coordinate 926,954, forward strand.
TGGATCCCTATGTACTGGTTGGGGGCCGGTTCTGTCTGGTATAAGCTATGGATCTCTATATACTGGTTGGGGGCCAGTTCTGTCTGGTATAAGCTATGGATCTCTATATACTGGTTGGGGGCCAGTTCTGTCTGGTATAAGCTATGGATCTCTATATACTGGTTGGGGGCCGGTTCTGTCCGGTATAAGCTATGGATCTCTATATACTGGTTGGGGAACGGTCCTGTCCGGTATAAGCTATGGATCTCTATATACTGGGTTGGGGCCGGTTCTGTCTGGTATAAGCTATGGATCTCTATATACTGGTTGGGGGACGGTTCTGTCCGGTATAAGCTATGGATCTCTATATACTGGTTGGGGGACGGTTCTGTCTGGTATTAGGTATGGACCTCTATATACTGGTTGGGGGACGGTTCTGTCCGGTATTAGGTATGGATCTCTATATACTGGTTGGGGGCCGGTTCTGTCCGGTATAAGCTATGGATCTCCTATATACTGGTTGGGGGCCGGTTCTGTCCGGTATATGGTTTCCTATGTACTGGTTGGGGGCCGGTTCTCTCTGGTATAAGCTATGGATCTCTATATACTGGTTGGGGGGCGGTTCTGTCCGGTATAAGCTATGGATCTCTATATACTGGTTGGGGAACGGTTCTGTCCAGTATATGGTATGGATCTCTATATACTGGTTGGGGGCCGGTTCTGTCTGGTATAAGCTATGGATCTCTATATACTGGGTTGGGGCCGGTTCTGTCTGGTATAAGCTATGGATCTCTATGTACTGGTTGGGCGCCGGTTCTGTCTGGTATAAGCTATGGATCTCTATATACTGGTTGGGGGCCGGTTCTGTCCGGTATAAGCTATGGATCTCTATATACTGGTTGGGTGACCGGTTCTGTCCGGTATATGGTATGGATCCCTATGTACTGGTTGGGGGCCGGTTCTGTCTGGTATAAGCTATGGATCTCTATATACTGGTTGGGTGACCGGTTCTGTCCGGTATATGGTATGGATCCCTATGTACTGGTTGGGGGGCGGTTCTGTCCGGTATAAGCTATGGATCTCTATATACTGGTTGGGGCCGGTTCTGTCCGGTATAAGCTATGGATCTCTATATACTGGTTGGGGGCCGGTTCTGTCCGGTATAAGCTATGGATCTCTATATACTGGTTGGGGGCCGGTTCTGTCCGGTATAAGCTATGGATCTCTATATACTGGTTGGGGACCGGTTCTGTCCGGTATATGGTATGGATCCCTATGTACTGGTTGGGGGCCGGTTCTGTCTGGTATAAGCTATGGATCTCTATATACTGGTTGGGTGACCGGTTCTGTCCGGTATATGGTATGGATCCCTATGTACTGGTTGGGGGCTGGTTCTGTCCGGTATAAGCTATGGATCTCTATATACTGGTTGGGGGCCGGTTCTGTCCGGTATAAGCTATGGGTCTCTATATACTGGTTGGGGGCCGGTTCTGTCTAGTATAAGCTATGGATCTCTATATACTGGTTGGGGGCTGGTTCTGTCCGGTATATAGTATGGATCCCTATGTACTGGTTGGGGACGGTTCTGTCCGGTATAAGCTATGGATCTCTATATACTGGTTGGGGGGCGGTTCTGTCCAGTATAAGCTATGGATCTCTATATACTGGTTGGGGGCCGGTTCTGTCTGGTATATGGTATGGATCTCTATGTACTGGTTGGGGGACGGTTCTGTCCGGTATAAGCTATAAATCTCTATATACTGGTTGGGGGCCGGTTCTGTCTGGTATATGGTATGGATCCCTATGTACTGGTTGGGGGCTGGTTCTGTCCGGTATAAGCTATGGATCTCCTATATACTGGTTGGGGATGGTTCTGTCTGGTATATGGTATGGATCTCTATATACTGGTTGGGGGCCGGTTCTGTCCGGTATAAGCTATGGATCTCTATATACTGGTTGGGGATGGTTCTGTCTGGTATATGGTATGGATCTCTATATACTGGTTGGGGGTCGGTTCTGTCCGGTATAAGCTATGGATCTCTATATACTGGTTGGGGATGGTTCTGTCTGGTATATGGTATGGATCTCTATATACTGGTTGGGGGCCGGTTCTGTCCGGTATAAGCTATGGATCTCTATATACTGGTTGGGGACGGTTCTGTCTGGTATATGGTATGGATCCCTATGAACTGGTTGGGGGCCGGTTCTGTCCGGTATAAGCTATGGATCTCTATATACTGGTTGGGGACGGTTCTGTCTGGTATATGGTATGGATCTCTATATACTGGTTGGGGATGGTTCTGTCTGGTATATGGTATGGATCTCTATATACTGGTTGGGGGCCGGTTCTGTCCGGTATAAGCTATGGATCTCTATATACTGGTTGGGGACGGTTCTGTCTGGTATATGGTATGGATCCCTATGAATTGGTTGGGGGCCGGTTCTGTCCGGTATAAGCTATGGATCTCTATATACTGGTTGGGGACGGTTCTGTCTGGTATATGGTATGGATCTCTATATACTGGTTGGGGATGGTTCTGTCTGGTATATGGTATGGATCTCTATATACTGGTTGGGGGCCGGTTCTGTCCGGTATAAGCTATGGATCTCTATATACTGGTTGGGGATGGTTCTGTCTGGTATATGGTATGGATCTCTATATACTGGTTGGGGGTCGGTTCTGTCCGGTATAAGCTATGGATCTCTATATACTGGTTGGGGATGGTTCTGTCTGGTATATGGTATGGATCTCTATATACTGGTTGGGGGCCGGTTCTGTCCGGTATATGGATCCCTATGTACTGGTTGGGGGCCGGTTCTGTCTGGTATAAGCTATGGATCTCTATATACTGGTTGGGGGCCAGTTCTGTCTGGTATAAGCTATGGATCTCTATATACTGGTTGGGGGCCAGTTCTGTCTGGTATAAGCTATGGATCTCTATATACTGGTTGGGGACGGTTCTGTCTGGTATATGGTATGGATCCCTATGAACTGGTTGGGGGCCGGTTCTGTCCGGTATAAGCTATGGATCTCTATATACTGGTTGGGGACGGTTCTGTCTGGTATATGGTATGGATCTCTATATACTGGTTGGGGGCCGGTTCTGTCCGGTATAAGCTATGGATCTCTATATACTGGTTGGGGTTGGTTCTGTCTGGTATATGGTATGGATCTCTATATACTGGTTGGGGGTCAGTTCTGTCCGGTATAAGCTATGGATCTCTATATACTGGTTGGGGATGGTTCTGTCTGGTATATGGTATGGATCTCTATATACTGGTTGGGGGCCGGTTCTGTCCGGTATAAGCTATGGATCTCTATATACTGGTTGGGGACGGTTCTGTCCGGTATAAGCTATGGATCTCTATATACTGGTTGGGGATGGTTCTGTCTGGTATTAGGTATGGACCTCTATGTGTTGTTTGAGGGCCGGTTCTGTTCATCTCTCTGGTATATGGAATGGAGTTCTTTGTTTTGGCTCGGCAGACACAAGGCCGGTGACTTATTCTTCCAGAGTCGGATCGGGGGGGAGGGGTCACACTGTCTTTGGACTGATCCCGGAATCAGGTTTTTTTTTGTTGACCGTTTCACAAGTGCAAATTCCGAAATTCATTTGAAAGTCAGAATTTTAACATCAGGAAAAGTCCCGCGTTCTTTCCTTATTTTGCGGGGGAGGGGCGGAGGGTTGACCTTCATATTCAGACACATTTTTCTTAGTAGATTTCAGTCTGTAATACGGGAGGATTGTCTGCCACATTCGCTGTACTCAGGTGAAGGAACGTTCTGGTTGGCCGGTGGTGTTGGAAGGCCAGCAGGCTCTAGAGGTGAAGGAACGTTCTGGTTGGCCGGTGGCGTTGGAAGGCCAGCAGGGTCTAGAGGTGAAGGAACGTTCTGGTTGGCCGGTGGCGTTGGAAGGCCAGCAGGCTCTAGAGGTGAAGGAACGTTCTGGTTGGCCGGTGGCGTTGGAAGGCCAGCAGGCTCTAGAGGTGAAGGAACGTTCTGGTTGGCCGGTGGCGTTGGAAGGCCAGCAGGCTCTAGAGGTGAAGGAACGTTCTGGTTGGCCGGTGGCGTTGGAAGGCCAGCAGGCTCTAGAGGTGAAGGAACGTTCTGGTTGGCCGGTGGCGTTGGAAGGCCAGCAGGCTCTAGAGGTGAAGGAACGTTCTGGTTGGCCGGTGGCGTTGGAAGGCCAGCAGGCTCTAGAGGTGAAGGAACGTTCTGGTTGGCCGGTGGCGTTGGAAGGCCAGCAGGCTCTAGAGGTGAAGGAACGTTCTGGTTGGCCGGTGGCGTTGGAAGGCCAGCAGGCTCTAGAGGTGAAGGAACGTTCTGGTTGGCCGGTGGCGTTGGAAGGCCAGCAGGCTCTAGAGGTGAAGGAACGTTCTGGTTGGCCGGTGGCGTTGGAAGGCCAGCAGGCTCTAGAGGTGAAGGAACGTTCTGGTTGGCCGGTGGCGTTGGAAGGCCAGCAGGCTCTAGAGGTGAAGGAACGCGTTGAACATTGCTATTGGCTCCCTGGTGACAGTCTGGTATATTTCCGGCTCACTGGTCGGCCAGCATCCTTTCCCCGGTGATGAAGACCGGCGGAAGCTGCGGGTGGCTCTTCTGGTGTCGGAGAAGTTTGGTGTACTGGGTGAAGTCTCTGCCGCAGCCGGAGCACAGGAACAGCTCCACGGCCGGGTGGGCTCTGCGGTGGGCGGAGAGCTCGGACTCCGCCTTGAAGCACTTGCCGCAGTCGTCGCAGGAGAACTTGCGCTCCCGGTTGTGCATGAGCTGGTGGTGGAAGAGGTCATCGGTTCGGGGGAAGGACATGCCGCACTCTGAACACTCGCACAGCTTCTTGCCGGCGTGGATCTTGCCGTGGGTGACCAGGCTGGAGCGGGCGTTGAAGCGCCTGCCGCACTCGGTGCAGCCGTACGGCTTCTCGCCGGTGTGGGTGCGGCGGTGGATAACCAGGGCGGTGTTGTGGCGGTAGTACTTGCCGCACTCCAGGCAGGGGTGGAGTTTGACGGTCAGCGCGTGCATGGGCTCGTGTCTGGTGAAGGCCTCAATGGTGGCAAACATCTTCTTGCAGTTGGAGCAGTAAGTGGGAGTGAGGAGCGGGGAAGAGGTCACGTCGGGCTGTGCGGAGGGCGGGTGCCGGCCTGCCTCTGTCATATAAGCCCCGCCCTTACTGAAGTCCGCCATATTGGAGAGAGCGTACTGGGCGGGGGAAGGGTGTCGGGTGCTCCACAGCGGCTCCACTGACCCCATGACTGCAGGAGATCGCCCATCAATACCACCTGTGGGGGGATGGGCGGCGGCACCTGAGAACTGGCCAGTAGGGGGCGGAATCCGATTCTCCATCAGATGGGGGGTGGGATTTGCAGTCCTGGACTGTGGGAGGGGCCGAGGATGAGATGCACCTGCGGGGGAGAAGTCACTCGTTACCGCGGTAAATGCAGAAAATGTCTGAGCTCCGCCCACCCAGCCCACTGCATAGACCCCCAAAATCACCCAACCCCCCATCTATGTGTGCAGGCTCTATAGTGTCACATGACAGGAAGTACCGCTCTGTGGGGGCTCTATGGTGTCACATGACAGGAAGCAACGCTCTGTGTGGGCTCTATGGTGTCACATGACAGGAAGTACCGCTCTGTGGGGGCTCTATGGTGTCACATGACAGGAAGCAACGCTCTGTGTGGGCTCTATGGTGTCACATGACAGGAAGTACCGCTCTGTACGGGGCGTGCGGGCTCTATGGTATCACATGACAGGAAATACCGCTCTGTACAGGGCGTGCGGGCTCTATGGTGTCACATGACAGGAAGTACCGCTCTGTACAGGGCGTGCGGGCTCTATGGTGTCACATGACAGGAAGCACCGCTCTGTGTGGGCTCTATGGTGTCACATGACAGGAAGTACCGCTCTGTGCCGGATGTGTGGGCTCTATGGTGTCACATGACAGGAAGCACCGCTCTGTGTGGGCTCTATGGTGTCACATGACAGGAAGTACCGCTCTGTACGGGGCGTGCGGGCTCTATGGTGTCACATGACAGGAAGTACCGCTCTGTACGGGGCGTGCGGGCTCTATGGTGTCACATGACAGGAAGCACCGCTCTGTACAGGGCGTGCGGGCTCTATGGTGTCACATGACAGGAAGCACCGCTCTGTGTGGGCTCTATGGTGTAACACGACAGGAAGGACCGCACTGTACAGGGTGTGCGGGCTCTATGGTGTCACATGACAGGAAGCACCGCTCTGTGTGGGCTCTATGGTGTCACATGACAGGAAGTACCGCTCTGTACAGGGCGTGCGGGCTCTATGGTGTCACATGACAGGAAGTACCGCTCTGTACAGGGTGTGCGGGCTCTATGGTGTCACATGACAGGAAGCACCGCTCTGTGCTGGGCGTGTGGGCTCTATTGTGTCACATGACAGGAAGCACCGCTCTGTGCTGGGCGTGTGGGCTCTATGGTGTCACATGACAGGAAGCACCGCTCTGTGCCGGGCGTGTGGGCTCTATGGTGTCACATGACAGGAAGTACCGCTCTGTACGGGGCATGCTGGCTCTATAGTGTCACATGACAGGAAGCACCGCTCTCTACAGGGCGTGCGGGCTCTATGGTGTCACATGACAGGAAGCACCGCTCTGTGTGGGCTCTATGGTGTCACATGACAGGAAGTACCGCTCTGTGTGGGCTCTATGGTGTCACATGACAGGAAGCACCGCTCTGTGTGGGCTCTATGGTGTCGCATGACAGGAAGTACCGCTCTGTACGGGGCGTGCGGGCTCTATGGTGTCACATGACAGGAAGCACCGCTCTGTACAGGGCGTGCGGGCTCTATGGTGTCACATGACAGGAAGCACCGCTCTGTACAGGGCGTGTGGGCTCTATGGTGTCACATGACAGGAAGCACCGCTCTGTGCGGGCTCTATGGTGTCACATGACAGGAAGTACCGCTCTATGCCGGGCGTGTGGGCTCTATGGTGTCACATGACAGGAAGCACCGCTCTGTGCCGGGCGTGTGGGCTCTATGGTGTCACATGACAGGAAGTACCGCTCTGTGCCGGGCGTGTGGGCTCTATGGTGTCACAGGACATGAAGCACCGCTCTGTGTGGGCTCTATGGTGTCACATGACAGGAAGTACCGCTCTGTACGGGGCGTGCGGGCTCTATGGTGTCACATGACAGGAAGCGCCGCTCTGTACAGGGCGTGCGGGCTCTATGGTGTCACATGACAGGAAGCACCGCTCTGTACGGGGCGTGCGGGCTTTATGGTGTCACATGACAGGAAGCACCGCTCTGTACGGGGCGTGTGGGCTCTATGGTGTCACATGACAGGAAGCACCGCTCTGTGTGGGCTCTATGGTGTCACATGACAGGAAGGACCGCTCTGTACAGGGCGTGCGGGCTCTATGGTGTCACATGACAGGAAGCACCGCTCTGTGTGGGCTCTATGGTGTCACATGACAGGAAGTACCGCTCTGTACAGGGCGTGCGGGCTCTATGGTGTCACATGACAGGAAGCACCGCTCTGTACAGGGCGTGTGGGCTCTATGGTGTCACATGACAGGAAGTACCGCTCTGTGCCGGGCGTGTGGGCTCTATGGTGTCACATGACAGGAAGCACCGCTCTGTGTGGGCTCTATGGTGTCACATGACAGGAAGTACCGCTCTGTGCGGGCGTGTGGGCTCTATGGTGTCACATGACAGGAAGCACCGCTCTGTGCCGGGCGTGTGGGCTCTATGGTGTCACATGACAGGAAGCACCGCTCTGTGCCGGGCGTGTGGGCTCTATGGTGTCACATGACAGGAAGTACCGCTCTGTGCCGGGCGTGTGGGCTCTATGGTGTCACATGACAGGAAGCACCGCTCTGTGCCGGGCGTGTGGGCTCTATGGTGCCACATGACAGGAAGCACCGCTCTGTACGGGGCGTGCGGGCTCTATGGTGTCACATGACAGGAAGCACCGCTCTGTACGGGGCGTGCGGGCTCTATGGTGTCACATGACAGGAAACACCGCTCTGTACAGGGCGTGCGGGCTCTATGGTGTCACATGACAGGAAGCACCGCTCTGTGTGGGCTCTATGGTGTCACATGACAGGAAGTACCGCTCTGTGCCGGGCTCTATGGTGTCACATGACAGGAAGCACCGCTCTGTGCCGGGCTCTATGGTGTCACATGACAGGAAGTACTGCTCTGTACGGGGCGTGCGGGCTCTATGGTGTCACATGACAGGAAGCACCGCTCTGTACAGGGCGTGCGGGCTTTATGGTGTCACATGACAGGAAGCACCGCTCTGTGTGGGCTCTATGGTGTCACATGACAGGAAGGACCGCACTGTACAGGGCGTGCGGGCTCTATAGTGTCACATGACAGGAAGCACCGCTCTGTGTGGGCTCTATGGTGTCACATGACAGGAAGCACCGCTCTGTGTGGGCTCTATGGTGTCACATGACAGGAAGCACCGCTCTGTGCGGGCTCTATGGTGTCACATGACAGGAAGCACCGCTCTGTACAGGGCGTGTGGGCTCTATGGTGTCACATGACAGGAAGCACCGCTCTGTGTGGGCTCTATGGTGTCACATGACAGGAAGTACCGCTCTGTGCCGGGCGTGTGGGCTCTATGGTGTCACATGACAGGAAGCACCGCTCTGTGCCGGGCGTGTGGGCTCTATGGTGTCACATGACAGGAAGCACCGCTCTGTGTGGGCTCTATGGTGTCACATGACAGGAAGTACCGCTCTGTACGGGGCGTGCGGGCTCTATGGTGTCACATGACAGGAAACACCGCTCTGTACAGGGCGTGCGGGCTCTATGGTGTCACATGACAGGAAGCACCGCTCTGTGTGGGCTCTATGGTGTCACATGACAGGAAGTACCGCTCTGTGCCGGGCGTGTGGGCTCTATGGTGTCACATGACAGGAAGCACCGCTCTGTGTGGGCTCTATGGTGTCACATGACAGGAAGTACCGCTCTGTACGGGGCGTGCGGGCTCTATGGTGTCACATGACAGGAAGCACCGCTCTGTACAGGGCGTGCGGGCTCTATGGTGTCACATGACAGGAAGCACCGCTCTGTACAGGGCGTGCGGGCTTTATGGTGTCACATGACAGGAAGCACCGCTCTGTGTGGGCTCTATGGTGTCACATGACAGGAAGGACCGCACTGTACAGGGCGTGCGGGCTCTATGGTGTCACATGACAGGAAGCACCGCTCTGTACAGGGTGTGCGGGCTTTATGGTGTCACATGACAGGAAGCACCGCTCTGTGTGGGCTCTATGGTGTCACATGACAGGAAGGACCGCACTGTACAGGGCGTGCGGGCTCTATGGTGTCACATGACAGGAACTACCGCTCTGTACGGGGCATGCTGGCTCTATAGTGTCACATGACAGGAAGCACCGCTCTGTGTGGGCTCTATGGTGTCACATGACAGGAAGCACCGCTCTGTGCGGGCTCTATGGTGTCACATGACAGGAAGCACCGCTCTGTACAGGGCGTGTGGGCTCTATGGTGTCACATGACAGGAAGCACCGCTCTGTGTGGGCTCTATGGTGTCACATGACAGGAAGTACCGCTCTGTGCCGGGCGTGTGGGCTCTATGGTGTCACATGACAGGAAGCACCGCTCTGTGCCGGGCGTGTGGGCTCTATGGTGTCACATGACAGGAAGCACCGCTCTGTGTGGGCTCTATGGTGTCACATGACAGGAAGTACCGCTCTGTACGGGGCGTGCGGGCTCTATGGTGTCACATGACAGGAAGCACCGCTCTGTGTGGGCTCTATGGTGTCACATGACAGGAAGCACCGCTCTGTACAGGGCGTGTGGGCTCTATGGTGTCACATGACAGGAAGCACCGCTCTGTGTGGGCTCTATGGTGTCACATGACAGGAAGCACCGCTCTGTGCCGGGCGTGTGGGCTCTATGGTGTCACATGACAGGAAGCACCGCTCTGTGCCGGGCGTGTGGGCTCTATGGTGTCACATGACAGGAAGCACCGCTCTGTGCCGGGCGTGTGGGCTCTATGGTGTCACATGACAGGAAGCACCGCTCTGTGTGGGCTCTATGGTGTCACATGACAGGAAGCACCGCTCTGTGCGGGCTCTATGGTGTCACATGACAGGAAGCACCGCTCTGTGCGGGCTCTATGGTGTCACATGACAGGAAGCACCGCTCTGTACGGGGCGTGCGGGCTCTATGGTGTCACATGACAGGAAGTACCGCTTTGTGCCGGGCGTGTGGGCTCTATTGTGGCACATGACAGGAAGCACCGCTCTGTGTGGGCTCTATGGTGTCACATGACAGGAAGTACCGCTCTGTACAGGGCGTGCGGGCTCTATGGTGTCACATGACAGGAAGTACCGCTCTGTACAGGGCATGCGGGCTCTATGGTGTCACATGACAGGAAGTACCGCTCTGTGCCGGGCGTGTGGGCTCTATCGTGGCACATGACAGGAAGCACCGCTCTGCGTGGGCTCTATGGTGTCACATGACAGGAAGTACCGCTCTGTGCCGGGCGTGTGGGCTCTATCGTGGCACATGACAGGAAGCACCGCTCTGCGTGGGCTCTATGGTGTCACATGACAGGAAGCACCGCTCTGTGTGGGCTCTATGGTGTCACATGACAGGAAGCACCGCTCTGTACGGGGCGTGCGGGCTCTATGGTGTCACATGACAGGAAGTACCGCTCTGTACAGGCTCTATAGTGTCACATGACAGGAAGTACCGCTATGTACGGGGCTCTATGGTGTCACATGACAGGAAGTACCGCTCTGTCCGGGCTCTATAGTGTCACATGACAGGAAGTACCGCTCTGTCCGGGCTCTATAGTGTCACATGACAGGAAGTACCGCTCTGTAGGGGCATGCTGGCTCTATAGTGTCACATGACAGGAAGTACCGCTCTGTCCGGGCTCTATGGTGTCACATGACAGGAAGTACCACTCTGTAGGGGCATGCTGGCTCTATAGTGTCACATGACAGGAAGTACCGCTCTGTCCGGGCTCTATGGTGTCACATGACAGGAAGTACCGCTCTGTACGGGCATGCTGGCTCTATAGTGTCACATGACAGGAAGCACCGCTCTGTGTGGGCTCTATGGTGTCACATGACAGGAAGTACCGCTCTGTACGGGGCTCTATGGTGTCACATGACAGGAAGTACCGCTCTGTAGGGCTCTATGGTGTCACATGACAGGAAGTACCGCTCTGTAAGGGGGTGTGGCCTCGTGTGGGCGGTCCTCAGTCCTAGCTCCACCCTTACCTGTAGTGTTTTGCCCCTCCTCCATGTCTGTCCGGATGTTGGGTCTTCTAGAACGAGAACCTCAGCAGTCACGTGACCAAGAGGCTGCACAGGCTCCGCCCCTCCCATCTGTGACACCCTGGCCCATCCCACTTCCTCTATAACCTCTCCCCCCTCACGGCAGACCCGCCCCTTCTGCTCGTACTCGGTGCCCGACCTCTCACACTACGATCCGATCCTCGTCCGTGTGCCGACACCCTGTGCGCGTCCACGCCGCTCTCCGTGCACACTGCGCATGTGCAACGCGTACCGCCCGGCCACGCCCCCCAACGTATCGTCTCCATGCCCGACAAAGTCCCTCCCCCTCGAAATCTCCTCCTTATTGCCCCGCCCCCTAATATCATTTCGTTATTATTCTTCTTCGTGGCCCGCCTACGCACGGCAGTCTCCGCCCCTTACACACGGCAGTCTCCGCCCCTACGCACGGCAGTCTCCGCCCCTACGCACGGCAGTCTCCGCCCCTACAGACGCCCCTACGCACGGCAGTCTCCGCCCCCGTGGTAGATTTAAAGGGGTATTCCACCTAGAATTAGAAGAGTCGGTGATCGGAAGTTTCTCCTTATTCGGGCAGATTCTTCTTCACAGAAGAGATTATTTACCAAACAATCATCTGCAACATTTATAATAAAATTCCCCTCCCCCCCATGTGTATAATGGAGGATCCCAAATAAATAACTTTGTCTATAAAAACCATCCGCGGCTCCCAAATCCCACTTCCTGTATTCTGATTGGCCATCAAGGAAGGTTTTATTTCTGAAGAGGCGAAAGGGCATTTTACCATTATAGCCCCTCCCCCTACACAGCAAACCCCTCCCCTACACAGTAAACTCCTCCCCATCCCCTCCCCCTACACAGCAAACTCCTCCCCCTACACAGCAAACCCCTCCCCCTACACAGCAATCCCCTCCCCCTACACAGCAATCCCCTCCCCCTACACAACAAACCCCTCCCCATCCCCTACACAGCAAACCCCACCCCCCTACACAGCAAACCCCTCCCCCCTACACAACAAACCCCTCCCCCTACACAGCAATGTAGACATGACTGTTCCCCCCCCATGGTGTGACCTGTTTATTGTGGTGGAAATCAAGTGTCCTGACCTCATCCCTTCTGATCACCTTTGCAATGGATTGAAACACTGATGGTGATCCAGGTCTTCTCATCCAACATCAGTACCTGAACCCACAAATTCGCACACAGACACCGTCCACCATTGTGTGGAAAGCCTCAGAGGAGGAGCAAAGGGGGAGGGGCAACTACATATTAAGATCCTTGGTTTTGGAATGGGAAGTACAAATCATGGATCTACTGCCCACCCATCCGGGTCTCATGCATTTCACTCTTCAACCAGCAGGTCTTCCGTCTGCCGCCAACTGAGCAACACTCTGTAATCCACGGGACTTCCACCCGCCACCTTTCCACCCAGCGCTCATCCAATGCTCTTCCATCCGGTACCTTTCCATCCAATGCTCTTCCACCCAGCGCTCCTCATCCAGTGCTCTTCCACCCAGCGCTCCTCATCCAATGCTCTTCCACCCGGTACCTTTCCATCCAATGCTCTTCCACCCAGCGCTCCTCATCCAATGCTCTTCCACCCGGTACCTTTCCATCCAATGCTCTTCCACCCAGCGCTCCTCATCCAATGCTCTTCCACCCAGCACTCCTCATCCAATGCTCTTCCACCCAGCACTCCTCATCCAATGCTCTTCCACCCAGCACTCCTCATCCAATGCTCTTCCATCCAGCACTCCTCATCCAATGCTCTTCCACCCAGCACTCCTCATCCAATGCTCTTCCATCCAGCACTCCTCATCCAGTGCTCTTCCACCCGGTACCTTTCCATCCAATGCTCTTCCATCCAGCACTCCTCATCCAATGCTCTTCCACCCAGCACTCCTCATCCAATGCTCTTCCATCCAGCGCTCCTCATCCGGTGCCCATCGATCTGGTGCTCTTCAATCCATCCGCCACCTTTCCATCCAATGCTCTTCCACCCAGCGCTCCTCATCCAATGCTCTTCCATCCGGTACCTTTCCATCCAGTGCTCTTCCACCCAGCACTCCTCATCCAGTGCTCTTCCACCCAGCGCTCCTCATCCAATGCTCTTCCACCCAGAGCTCCTCATCCAATGCTCTTCCACCCAGAGCTCCTCATCCAATGCTCTTCCACCCAGCACTCCTCATCCAATGCTCTTCCACCCAGCGCTCCTCATCCAGTACCCATCGATCTGGTGCTCTTCAATCCATCCGCCACCTTTCCATCCAATGCTCTTCCACCCAGCGCTCCTCATCCAGTGCTCTTCCACCCGGTACCTTTCCATCCAATGCTCTTCCATCCAGCGCTCCTCATCCGGTGCCCATCGATCTGGTGCTCTTCAATCCATCCGCCACCTTTCCATCCAATGCTCTTCCACCCAGCGCTCCTCATCCAATGCTCTTCCATCCGGTACCTTTCCATCCAATGCTCTTCCACCCAGCACTCCTCATCCAGTGCTCTTCCACCCAGCACTCCTCATCCAGTGCTCTTCCACCCAGCACTCCTCATCCAGTGCTCTTCCACCCAGCGCTCCTCATCCAGTGCTCTTCCACCCAGCGCTCCTCATCCAATGCTCTTCCACCCAGAGCTCCTCATCCAATGCTCTTCCACCCAGAGCTCCTCATCCAATGCTCTTCCACCCAGCACTCCTCATCCAATGCTCTTCCACCCAGCGCTCCTCATCCAGTACCCATCGATCTGGTGCTCTTCAATCCATCCGCCACCTTTCCATCCAATGCTCTTCCACCCAGCGCTCCTCATCCAATGCTCTTCCACCCAGAGCTCCTCATCCAATGCTCTTCCACCCAGCACTCCTCATCCAATGCTCTTCCACCCAGCACTCCTCATCCAATGCTCTTCCACCCAGCACTCCTTATCCAGTGCTCTTCCACCCGGTACCTTTCCATCCAATGCTCTTCCATCCAGCGCTCCTCATCCGGTGCCCATCGATCTGGTGCTCTTCAATCCATCCGCCACCTTTCCATCCAATGCTCTTCCACCCAGCGCTCCGCATCCAATGCTCTTCCATCCGCCACCTTTCCATCCAATGCTCTTCCACCCAGCGCTCCTCATCCAATGCTCTTCCACCCAGCACTCCTCATCCAATGCTCTTCCATCCGGTACCTTTCCATCCAATGCTCTTCCACCCAGCACTCCTCATCCAATGCTCTTCCACCCAGCACTCCTCATCCAATGCTCTTCCACCCAGCGCTCCTCATCCAATGCTCTTCCATCCGGTACCTTTCCATCCAATGCTCTTCCACCCAGCACTCCTCATCCAATGCTCTTCCACCCAGCACTCCTCATCCAATGCTCTTCCACCCAGCACTCCTCATCCAATGCTCTTCCACCCAGCACTCCTCATCCAATGCTCTTCCACCCAGCACTCCTCATCCAATGCTCTTCCACCCAGCGCTCCTCATCCAATGCTCTTCCATCCGGTACCTTTCCATCCAATGCTCTTCCACCCAGCACTCCTCATCCAATGCTCTTCCACCCAGCACTCCTCATCCAATGCTCTTCCACCCAGCACTCCTCATCCAATGCTCTTCCACCCAGCACTCCTCATCCAATGCTCTTCCACCCAGCACTCCTCATCCAATGCTCTTCCATCCGATACCTTTCCATCCAATGCTCTTCCACCCAGCACTCCTCATCCAATGCTCTTCCATCCGATACCTTTCCATCCAATGCTCTTCCACCCAGCGCTCCTCATCCAATGCTCTTCCACCCAGCGCTCCTCATCCAGTGCTCTTCCATCCAGCACCTTTCCATCCAATGCTCTTCCACCCAGCGCTCCTCATCTGGTGCCCATCGATCTGGTGCTCTTCAGTCCATTGGCCTACCATCTGGCACCTTATTTGTCAATACTCTTCCATTTAGTGCTCCTTATCTGGTGCCCATCGATCTGACGTTCTTTAATCCACCAGTCTTCTGTCTGGCACCTTTGCAGCAAATGCCCCTTTATCTGGCACCCATTGATCTTCTGTTCTTCAATCCATCTTCCACATTTCCAGCAAACGCTCTTCCATTCAGCGCTCCTCATCCGGTGCCCATCGATCTGGTTCTCTTCCATCCAGCACCTTTCCATTCAGTGCTCTTCCACTCAGCGCTCCTCATCTGGTGCTCTTCAGTTCATTGGTTTTCCATCTGGTACCTTATTTGTCAATACTCTTCCATTCAGTGCTCCTCATCTGGTGCCCATCGATCTGGTTCTCTTCAATCCAGCATTGTTCCATCCAGCACCTTTCCATTTAGTGCTCTTCCACCCAGCGCTCCTCATCTGATGCCCAACGATCTGGTGTTCTTCAGTCCATTGGTCTTCCATCTGGCACCTTATTTGTCGATGCTCTTCCATTTTGTGCTCCTTATTTGGTGCCCATCGATCTGACACTCCTTAATCCACCAGTCTTCCCTCTGGTACCCTTCCATCCAGCGCTCCTTATCTGGCGCCCATCGATCTGCCACTCTTCCATCCAGTTCCCATACAGTTACAGAGGCCCCAACTCTCAATATTAAATAAAAAACACAATGGATCGGCTAAGAATATCAAAAGTCAACCATAGAGATAATAAAAAGATTTAATCAGAAAATAAACTCAGAAACTTGTAATTAATAATTTCTGGAAATATAAAATAGACATCCCATCTAAATATACGGATTTGTAATTTATAGAATAAAAGGGATCAGCTTTAAAAAAAAAAAATTTAAAAAGCGCTCATCTCTCAATGTATAAAAAAAAGAAAAGGTTGTGCCGGCCTCCCAGGACAAGAGGAGATCACAGGTGTCGGCGTGAAAACAGGATCCGTGAGCGGAAGTCGAAGGGAAAGTCGTCCGGGTCAAACATGTCCCACCTCATATGTGGTCCCATGTCATAGGAGGGGGCTTTCTCCCGCTTGCACCTCATCATGAACCAGGTTTTACCCATCATCCTGGAAGCAGAGAAAGAGAAGAGTTCAGGTCAACGACCATTCGCACCGCCTTCTATAGATGGAATGATGGAGATAGAGAGGTCTGGATATTCTACGAGGCTCGGGACTAGAATTATATGTGACATCAGAAGATAAAGTCCGAGCCTTTCATCAAAGATATATGGACACTATACAGGGACTGTCCCCCCCAACCCCCATCCAGCCCCCCCCCCCGAGGTGACAATGGTTGTATTTCATGTCTTCTCTGGTATATGGACATTATACAAGGACTGTGGTCCTCACAGAGGAGACAATGGTTGTATTTCATGTCTTCTCTGGTATATGGACATTATACAAGGACTGTGGTCCTCACAGAGGAGACAATGGTTGTATTTCATGTCTTCTCTGGTATATGGACATTATACAAGGACTGTGGTCCTCACTGAGGAGACAATGGTTGTATTTCATGTCTTCTCTGGTATATGGACATTATACAAGGACTGTGGTCCTCACTGAGGAGACAATGGTTGTATTTCATGTCTTCTCTGGTATATGGTCATTATACAGGGACTGTGGTCCTCACAGAGGAGACAATGGTTGTATTTCATGTCTTCTCTGGTATATGGTCATTATACAGGGACTGTGGTCCTCACAGAGGAGACAATGGTTGTATTTCATGTCTTCTCTGGTATATGGTCATTATACAGGGACTGTGGTCCTCACAGAGGAGACAATGGTTGTATTTCATGTCTTCTCTGGTATATGGACATTATACAGGGACTGTGGTCCTCACAGAGGAGACAATGGTTGTATCTCATGTCTTCTCTGGTATATGGACATTATACAGGGACTGTGGTCCTCACAGAGGAGACAATGGTTGTATTTCATGTCTTCTCTGGTATATGGACATTATACAAGGACTGTGGTCCTCACTGAGGAGACAATGGTTGTATTTCATGTCTTCTCTGGTATATGGTCATTATACAGGGACTGTGGTCCTCACAGAGGAGACAATGGTTGTATTTCATGTCTTCTCTGGTATATGGACATTATACGGGGACTGTGGTCCTCACTGAGGAGACAATGGTTGTATTTCAGGTCTTCTCTGGTATATGGACATTATACAGGGACTGTGGTCCTCACTGAGGAGACAATGGTTGTATTTCATGTCTTCTCTGGTATATGGACATTATACGGGGACTGTGGTCCTCACAGAGGAGACAATGGTTGTATTTCATGTCTTCTCTGGTATATGGACATTATACGGGGACTGTGGTCCTCACTGAGGAGACAATGGTTGTATTTCATGTCTTCTCTGGTATATGGACATTATACAAGGACTGTGGTCCTCACAGAGGAGACAATGGTTGTAATCATGTCTTCTCTGGTATATGGACATTATACAAGGACTGTGGTCCTCACTGAGGAGACAATGGTTGTATTTCATGTCTTCTCTGGTATATGGACATTATACAAGGACTGTGGTCCTCACTGAGGAGACAATGGTTGTATCTCATGTCTTCTCTGGTATATGGACATTATACAAGGACTGTGGTCCTCACAGAGGAGACAATGGTTGTATTTCATGTCTTCTCTGGTATATGGACATTATACGGGGACTGTGGTCCTCACAGAGGAGACAATGGTTGTATTTCATGTCTTCTCTGGTATATGGACATTATACGGGGACTGTGGTCCTCACAGAGGAGACAATGGTTGTATTTCATGTCTTCTCTGGTATATGGACATTATACGGGGACTGTGGTCCTCACTGAGGAGACAATGGTTGTATTTCATGTCTTCTCTGGTATATGGACATTATACAAGGACTGTGGTCCTCACAGAGGAGACAATGGTTGTAATCATGTCTTCTCTGGTATATGGACATTATACAAGGACTGTGGTCCTCACTGAGGGGACAATGGTTGTATTTCATGTCTTCTCTGGTATATGGACATTATACAAGGACTGTGGTCCTCACAGAGGAGACAATGGTTGTATTTCATGTCTTCTCTGGTATATGGACATTATACAAGGGCTGTGGTCCTCACTGAGGAGACAATGGTTGTATCTCATGTCTTCTCTGGTATATGGACATTATACGGGGACTGTGGTCCTCACAGAGGAGACAATGGTTGTATTTCATGTCTTCTCTGGTATATGGACATTATACAAGGACTGTGGTCCTCACTGAGGAGACAATGGTTGTATTTCATGTCTTCTCTGGTATATGGACATTATACAAGGACTGTGGTCCTCACTGAGGAGACAATGGTTGTATCTCATGTCTTCTCTGGTATATGGACATTATACAAGGACTGTGGTCCTCACTGAGGAGACAATGGTTGTATTTCATGTCTTCTCTGGTATATGGACATTATACAGGGACTGTGGTCCTCACAGAGGAGACAATGGTTGTATTTCATGTCTTCTCTGGTATATGGACATTATACAAGGACTGTGGTCCCCACTGAGGAGACAATGGTTGTATTTCATGTCTTCTCTGGTATATGGACATTATACAAGGACTGTGGTCCTCACTGAGGAGACAATGGTTGTATTTCATGTCTTCTCTGGTATATGGACATTATACAAGGACTGTGGTCCCCACAGAGGAGACAATGGTTGTATTTCATGTCTTCTCTGGTATATGGACATTATACAAGGACTGTGGTCCTCACTGAGGAGACAATGGTTGTATTTCATGTCTTCTCTGGTATATGGACATTATACAAGGACTGTGGTCCCCACAGAGGAGACAATGGTTGTATTTCATGTCTTCTCTGGTATATGGACATTATACAGGGACTGTGGTCCTCACTGAGGAGACAATGGTTGTATTTCATGTCTTCTCTGGTATATGGACATTATACAGGGACCGTGGTCCTCACAGAGGAGACAATGGTTGTATTTCATGTCTTCTCTGGTATATGGACATTATACAGGGACTGTGGTCCTCACAGAGGAGACAATGGTCGTATTTCATGTCTTCTCTGGTATATGGACATTATACAAGGACTGTGGTCCTCACTGAGGAGACAATGGTTGTATTTCATGTCTTCTCTGGTATATGGACATTATACAAGGACTGTGGTCCTCACTGAGGAGACAATGGTTGTATTTCATGTCTTCTCTGGTATATGGACATTATACAAGGACTGTGGTCCTCACTGAGGAGACAATGGTTGTATTTCATGTCTTCTCTGGTATATGGACATTATACGGGGACTGTGGTCCTCACAGAGGAGACAATGGTTGTATTTCATGTCTTCTCTGGTATATGGACATTATACAAGGACTGTGGTCCTCACAGAGGAGACAATGGTTGTATTTCAGGTCTTCTCTGGTATATGGACATTATACAAGGACTGTGGTCCTCACTGAGGAGACAATGGTCGTATTTCATGTCTTCTCTGGTATATGGACATTATACAAGGACTGTGGTCCTCACTGAGGAGACAATGGTTGTATTTCATGTCTTCTCTGGTATATGGACATTATACAAGGACTGTGGTCCTCACTGAGGAGACAATGGTTGTATTTCATGTCTTCTCTGGTATATGGACATTATACGGGGACTGTGGTCCTCACAGAGGAGACAATGGTTGTATTTCATGTCTTCTCTGGTATATGGACATTATACAAGGACTGTGGTCCTCACTGAGGAGACAATGGTTGTATCTCATGTCTTCTCTGGTATATGGACATTATACGGGGACTGTGGTCCTCACAGAGGAGACAATGGTTGTATTTCATGTCTTCTCTGGTATATGGACATTATACAGGGACTGTGGTCCTCACAGAGGAGACAATGGTTGTATTTCATGTCTTCTCTGGTATATGGACATTATACAAGGACTGTGGTCCTCACTGAGGAGACAATGGTTGTATTTCATGTCTTCTCTGGTATATGGACATTATACAGGGACTGTGGTCCTCACTGAGGAGACAATGGTTGTATTTCATGTCTTCTCTGGTATATGGACATTATACAAGGACTGTGGTCCTCACTGAGGGGACAATGGTTGTATTTCATGTCTTCTCTGGTATATGGACATTATACAAGGACTGTGGTCCTCACAGAGGAGACAATGGTTGTATTTCAGGTCTTCTCTGGTATATGGACATTATACAAGGACTGTGGTCCTCACTGAGGAGACAATGGTTGTATTTCATGTCTTCTCTGGTATATGGACATTATACAGGGACTGTGGTCCTCACAGAGGAGACAATGGTTGTATTTCAGGTCTTCTCTGGTATATGGACATTATACAAGGACTGTGGTCCTCACAGAGGAGACAATGGTTGTATTTCAGGTCTTCTCTGGTATATGGACATTATACAGGGACTGTGGTCCTCACTGAGGAGACAATGATTGTATTTCATGTCTTCTCTGGTATATGGACATTATACAAGGACTGTGGTCCTCACTGAGGAGACAATGGTTGTATTTCATGTCTTCTCTGGTATATGGACATTATACGGGGACTGTGGTCCTCACAGAGGAGACAATGGTTGTATTTCATGTCTTCTCTGGTATATGGACATTATACAAGGACTGTGGTCCTCACTGAGGAGACAATGGTTGTATTTCATGTCTCCTCTGGTATATGGACATTATACAAGGACTGTGGTCCTCACTGAGGAGACAATGGTTGTATTTCATGTCTCCTCTGGTATATGGACATTATACAAGGACTGTGGTCCTCACTGAGGAGACAATGGTTGTATTTCATGTCTTCTCTGGTATATGGACATTATACAAGGACTGTGGTCCTCACAGAGGAGACAATGGTTGTATTTCATGTATTCTCTGGTATATGGACATTATACAAGGACTGTGGTCCTCACTGAGGAGACAATGGTCGTATTTCATGTCTTCTCT
This sequence comes from Lithobates pipiens, assembly GCF_037356315.1. Classification (NCBI taxonomy): domain Eukaryota; kingdom Metazoa; phylum Chordata; class Amphibia; order Anura; family Ranidae; genus Lithobates; species Lithobates pipiens. The sequence goes on from NW_027507900.1 coordinate 948,043, forward strand.
GGTATATGGACATTATACAAGGACTGTGGTCCTCACTGAGGAGACAATGGTTGTATTTCATGTCTTCTCTGGTATATGGACATTATACAGGGACTGTGGTCCTCACTGAGGAGACAATGGTTGTATTTCATGTCTTCTCTGGTATATGGACATTATACAAGGACTGTGGTCCTCACAGAGGAGACAATGGTTGTATTTCATGTCTTCTCTGGTATATGGACATTATACAAGGACTGTGGTCCTCACAGAGGAGACAATGGTTGTATTTCATGTCTTCTCTGGTATATGGACATTATACAAGGACTGTGGTCCTCACTGAGGAGACAATGGTTGTATTTCATGTCTTCTCTGGTATATGGACATTATATGGGGACCGTGGTCCTCACAGAGGAGACAATGGTTGTATTTCATGTCTTCTCTGGTATATGGACATTATACAAGGACTGTGGTCCTCACTGAGGAGACAATGGTTGTATTTCATGTTTTCTCTGGTATATGGACATTATACAGGGACTGTGGTCCTCACTGAGGAGACAATGGTTGTATTTCATGTCTTCTCTGGTATATGGACATTATACAAGGACTGTGGTCCTCACAGAGGAGACAATGGTTGTATTTCATGTCTTCTCTGGTATATGGACATTATATGGGGACCGTGGTCCTCACAGAGGAGACAATGGTTGTATTTCATGTCTTCTCTGGTATATGGACATTATACAAGGACTGTGGTCCTCACTGAGGAGACAATGGTTGTATTTCATGTCTTCTCTGGTATATGGACATTATACAAGGACTGTGGTCCTCACAGAGGAGACAATGGTTGTATTTCATGTCTTCTCTGGTATATGGACATTATACAAGGACTGTGGTCCTCACTGAGGAGACAATGGTTGTATTTCATGTCTTCTCTGGTATGTGGACATTATACAAGGACTGTGGTCCCCACTGAGGAGACAATGGTTGTATTTCATGTCTTCTCTGGTATATGGACATTATACAAGGACTGTGGTCCTCACTGAGGAGACAATGGTTGTATTTCATGTATTCTCTGGTATATGGACATTATACAAGGACTGTGGTCCTCACAGAGGAGACAATGGTTGTATTTCATGTCTTCTCTGGTATATGGACATTATACAGGGACTGTGGTCCTCACAGAGGAGACAATGGTTGTATTTCATGTCTTCTCTGGTATATGGACATTATACAAGGACTGTGGTCCTCACTGAGGAGACAATGGTTGTATTTCATGTCTTCTCTGGTATATGGACATTATACAAGGACTGTGGTCCTCACTGAGGAGACAATGGTTGTATTTCATGTCTTCTCTGGTATATGGACATTATACAAGGACTGTGGTCCTCACAGAGGAGACAATGGTTGTATTTCATGTCTTCTCTGGTATATGGACATTATACAAGGACTGTGGTCCTCACAGAGGAGACAATGGTTGTATTTCATGTCTTCTCTGGTATATGGACATTATACAAGGACTGTGGTCCTCACAGAGGAGACAATGGTTGTATTTCATGTCTTCTCTGGTATATGGACATTATATGGGGACCGTGGTCCTCACAGAGGAGACAATGGTTGTATTTCATGTCTTCTCTGGTATATGGACATTATATGGGGACCGTGGTCCTCACAGAGGAGACAATGGTTGTATTTCATGTCTTCTCTGGTATATGGACATTATACAAGGACTGTGGTCCTCACTGAGGAGACAATGGTTGTATTTCATGTCTTCTCTGGTATATGGACATTATACAAGGACTGTGGTCCTCACTGAGGAGACAATGGTTGTATTTCATGTCTTCTCTGGTATATGGACATTATATGGGGACCGTGGTCCTCACAGAGGAGACAATGGTTGTATTTCATGTCTTCTCTGGTATGTGGACATTATACAAGGACTGTGGTCCTCACTGAGGAGACAATGGTTGTATTTCATGTCTTCTCTGGTATATGGACATTATATGGGGACCGTGGTCCTCACAGAGGAGACAATGGTTGTATTTCATGTCTTCTCTGGTATGTGGACATTATACAAGGACTGTGGTCCTCACTGAGGAGACAATGGTTGTATTTCATGTCTTCTCTGGTATGTGGACATTATACAAGGACTGTGGTCCCCACTGAGGAGACAATGGTTGTATTTCATGTCTTCTCTGGTATATGGACATTATACAAGGACTGTGGTCCTCACTGAGGAGACAATGGTTGTATTTCAGGTCTTCTCTGGTATATGGACATTATACAAGGACTGTGGTCCCCACAGAGGAGACAATGGTTGTATTTCATGTCTTCTCTGGTATATGGACATTATACAGGGACTGTGGTCCTCACAGAGGAGACAATGGTTGTATTTCATGTCTTCTCTGGTATATGGACATTATACAGGGACTGTGGTCCTCACTGAGGAGACAATGGTTGTATTTCATGTATTCTCTGGTATATGGACATTATATGGGGACTGTGGTCCTCACAGAGGAGACAATGGTTGTATTTCATGTCTTCTCTGGTATATGGACATTATACAGGGACTGTGGTCCTCACTGAGGAGACAATGGTTGTATTTCATGTCTTCTCTGGTATGTGGACATTATACAAGGACTGTGGTCCCCACTGAGGAGACAATGGTTGTATTTCATGTCTTCTCTGGTATATGGACATTATACAAGGACTGTGGTCCCCACTGAGGAGACAATGGTTGTATTTCATGTCTTCTCTGGTATGTGGACATTATACAAGGACTGTGGTCCTCACTGAGGAGACAATGGTTGTATTTCATGTCTTCTCTGGTATATGGACATTATATGGGGACTGTGGTCCTCACAGAGGAGACAATGGTTGTATTTCATGTCTTCTCTGGTATATGGACATTATACAGGGACTGTGGTCCTCACTGAGGAGACAATGGTTGTATTTCATGTCTTCTCTGGTATATGGACATTATACAAGGACTGTGGTCCTCACAGAGGAGACAATGGTTGTATTTCATGTCTTCTCTGGTATATGGACATTATATGGGGACCGTGGTCCTCACAGAGGAGACAATGGTTGTATTTCATGTCTTCTCTGGTATATGGACATTATACAAGGACTGTGGTCCTCACTGAGGAGACAATGGTTGTATTTCATGTCTTCTCTGGTATATGGACATTATACAGGGACTGTGGTCCTCACAGAGGAGACAATGGTTGTATTTCATGTCTTCTCTGGTATATGGACATTATACAAGGACTGTGGTCCTCACTGAGGAGACAATGGTTGTATTTCATGTCTTCTCTGGTATATGGACATTATACAAGGACTGTGGTCCTCACTGAGGAGACAATGGTTGTATTTCATGTCTTCTCTGGTATATGGACATTATACAAGGACTGTGGTCCCCACTGAGGAGACAATGGTCGTATTTCATGTCTTCTCTGGTATATGGACATTATACAAGGACTGTGGTCCTCACTGAGGAGACAATGGTTGTATTTCATGTCTTCTCTGGTATATGGACATTATACAAGGACTGTGGTCCCCACTGAGGAGACAATGGTTGTATTTCATGTCTTCTCTGGTATATGGACATTATACAAGGACTGTGGTCCTCACTGAGGAGACAATGGTTGTATTTCATGTCTTCTCTGGTATATGGACATTATACAAGGACTGTGGTCCTCACTGAGGAGACAATGGTTGTATTTCATGTCTTCTCTGGTATATGGACATTATACAAGGACTGTGGTCCTCACTGAGGAGACAATGGTTGTATTTCATGTCTTCTCTGGTATATGGACATTATACAAGGACTGTGGTCCCCACTGAGGAGACAATGGTCGTATTTCATGTCTTCTCTGGTATATGGACATTATACAAGGACTGTGGTCCTCACTGAGGAGACAATGGTTGTATTTCATGTCTTCTCTGGTATATGGACATTATACAAGGACTGTGGTCCTCACTGAGGAGACAATGGTTGTATTTCATGTCTTCTCTGGTATATGGACATTATACAAGGACTGTGGTCCTCACAGAGGAGACAATGGTTGTATTTCATGTCTTCTCTGGTATATGGACATTATACAAGGACTGTGGTCCCCACTGAGGAGACAATGGTTGTATTTCATGTCTTCTCTGGTATATGGACATTATACAGGGACTGTGGTCCTCACAGAGGAGACAATGGTTGTATTTCATGTCTTCTCTGGTATATGGACATTATACAGGGACTGTGGTCCTCACTGAGGGGACAATGGTTGTATTTCATGTCTTCTCTGGTATATGGACATTATACAAGGACTGTGGTCCTCACTGAGGAGACAATGGTTGTATTTCATGTCTTCTCTGGTATATGGACATTATACAGGGACTGTGGTCCTCACAGAGGAGACAATGGTTGTATTTCATGTCTTCTCTGGTATATGGACATTATACAAGGACTGTGGTCCTCACAGAGGAGACAATGGTTGTATTTCATGTCTTCTCTGGTATATGGACATTATACGGGGACTGTGGTCCTCACTGAGGAGACAGAGAATCATCCGTCATCCTCAGACTCAGTCTATTTTATACATGAAATATATGAGCTTCCAAGGGCGGCCTCCTTGTGGGCTCCTACACTGACACAATGGACAAGGCCTCAGTTTACAGGAGAGTCTCTCACACACAAACACACACAGACGTACTTCTTGGTTGACACTGTGCATTCTGGAGATTTAAAGACCTGATGGTAGCGTCTCATTTCTTCATGTTCCTTCTTGGTATTAACTTTAAACATTACATAAAGTATGGAGAGACTGCGGCTTTTCTTGGTAGCGTTGTCAAGGACTTCACAAGTAGAAGTGGGCAAAATACAACCCAACAGGCTGGACAGAGAGAAGGTGAGAAATTATTACAGTGATGGATAGAGATAAAACCTGCCTATCACATGCAATGCATAGGAGACAACCCGACCCAAACCCAACTCTATGTCCAACACACAGCCCATAGGACACAACCCGACCCAAACCCAACTCTATGTCCAACACACAGCCCATAGGACACAACCCGACCCCCATCCATTTCTATATCCAACACACAGCCCATAGGAGACAACCCGACCCAAACCCAACTCTATGTCCAACACACAGCCCATAGGACACAACCCGACCCAAACCCAAATCTATGTCCAACACACAGCCCATAGGACACAACCCGAACCAAACCCAACTCTATGTCCAACACACAGCCCATAGGACACAACCCGACCCAAACCCAACTCTATGTCCAACACACAGCCCATAGGACACAGCCCAACCCCCATCCATTTCTATATCCAACACACAGCCCATAGGACACAACCCAACCCAAACCCAACTCTATGTCCAACACACAGCCCATAGGACACAACCTGACCCAAACCCAACTCTATGTCCAACACACAGCCCATAGGACACAGCCCAACCCCCATCCATTTCTATATCCAACACACAGCCCATAGGACACAACCCAACCCAAACCCAACTCTATGTCCAACACACAGCCCATAGGACACAACCCAACCCAAACCCAACTCTATGCCCAACACACAGCCCATAGGACACAACCCGACCCAAACCCAACTCTATGTCCAACACACAGCCCATAGGACACAACCCAACCCAAACCCAACACACAGCCCATAGGACACAACCCGACCCAAACCCAACTCTATGCCCAACACACAGCCCATAGGACACAGCCCAACCCCCATCCATTTCTATATCCAACACACAGCCCATAGGACACAGCCCAACCCCCATCCATTTCTATATCCAACACACAGTCCATAGGACACAACCCAACCTAAGCCCAACTCTATGTCCAACACACAGCCCATAGGACACAACCCGACCCAAACCCAACTCTATGCCCAACACACAGCCCATAGGACACAACCCAACCCAAACCCAACTCTATGTCCAACACACAGCCCATAGGACACAACCCAACCCAAACCCAACTCTATGTCCAACACACAGCCCATAAGACACAACCCAACCCAAACCCAAGTCTATGTCCAACACAGAGCCCATAGGACACAGCCCAACCCCCATCCATTTCTATATCCAACACACAGCCCATAGGACACAGCCCAACCCCCATCCATTTCTATATCCAACACACAGCCCACAGGACACAACCCAACCCCCATCCATTTTTATATCCAACACACAGCCCATAGAAATGGATGGGGGTCAGGTTGTGTCCTATGGGCTGTGTGTTGGATATAGAAATGGATGGGGGTTGGGTTGTGTCCTGTGGGCTGTGTGTTGGATATAGAAATGGATGGGGGTTGGGCTGTGTCCTATGGGCTGTGTGTTGGAAATAGAAATGGATGGGGGTCAGGTTGTGTCCTATTTCCAACACACAGTCCATAGGACACAACCTGACCCCCATCCATTTCTATTTCCAACACACAGTCCATAGGACACAACCCGACCCCCATCCATTTCTACATCCAACACACAGTCCATAGGACACAACCCGACCCCCATCCATTTCTACATCCAACACACAGTCCATAGGACACAACCCGACCCCCATCCATTTCTATATCCAACACACAGCCCATAGGACACAACCCAACCCCCATCCATTTCTATTTCCAACACACAGTCCATAGGACACAACCCGACCCAAACCCGACTCTATGTCCAACACACAGCCCATAGGACACAGCCCAACCCCCATCCATTTCAATATCCAACACACAGCCCATAGGACACAACCTGACCCCCATCCATTTCTATTTCCAACACACAGTCCATAGGACACAACCCGACCCCCATCCATTTCTACATCCAACACACAGTCCATAGGACACAACCCGACCCAAACCCGACTCTATGTCCAACACACAGTCCATAGGACACAACCCAACCCCCATCCATTTCTACATCCAACACACAGCCCATAGGACACAACCTGACCCAATCCCGACTCTATGTTCAACACACAGCCCATAGGACACAGCCCAACCCGATCCATTTCTACATCCAACACACAGTCCAAAGGACACAACCCAACCCCCATCCATTTCTATATCCAACGCAGAGCCCATAGGACTGTACAGGTATGGTGTGAGGTTCCTCCAGTACTGTACAGGTATGGTGTGGGGTGTCTCCAGTACTGTACAGGTATGGTGTGAGGTGCCTACAGTACTGTACAGGTATGGTGTGGGGTGTCTCCAGTACTGTACAGGTATGGTGTGAGGTTCCTCCAGTACTGTACAGGTATGGTGTGAGGTTCCTCCAGTACTGTACAGGTATGGTGTGGGGTGTCTCCAGTACTGTACAGGTATGGTGTGAGGTGTCTCCAGTACTGTACAGGTATGGTGTGGGGTGTCTCCAGTACTGTACAGGTATGGTGTGAGGTGTCTCCAGTACTGTACAGGTATGGTGTGGGGTGTCTCCAGTACTGTACAGGTATGGTGTGAGGTTCCTCCAGTACTGTACAGGTATGGTGTGAGGTTCCTCCAGTACTGTACAGGTATGGTGTGAGGTTCCTCCAGTACTGTACAGGTATGGTGTGGGGTGTCTCCAGTACTGTACAGGTACGGTGTGAGGCGTCTCCAGTACTGTACAGGTATGGTGTGGGGTGTCTCCAGTACTGTACAGGTATGGTGTGAGGTGTCTCCAGTACTGTACAGGTATGGTGTGGGGTTCCTCCAGTACTGTACAGGTATGGTGTGGGGTGTCTCCAGTACTGTACAGGTATGGTGTGAGGTGCCTACAGTACTGTACAGGTATGGTGTGAGGTGTCTCCAGTACTGTACAGGTATGGTGTGAGGTGCCTACAGTACTGTACAGGTATGGTGTGAGGTTCCTCCAGTACTGTACAGGTATGGTGTGAGGTTCCTCCAGTACTGTACAGGTATGGTGTGAGGTTCCTCCAGTACTGTACAGGTATGGTGTGAGGTTCCTCCAGTACTGTACAGGTATGGTGTGAGGTTCCTCCAGTACTGTACAGGTATGGTGTGAGGTTCCTCCAGTACTGTACAGGTATGGTGTGGAGTGTCTCCAGTACTGTACAGGTATGGTGTGGGGTGTCTCCAGTACTGTACAGGTATGGTGTGAGGTGCCTACAGTACTGTACAGGTATGGTGTGGGGTGTCTCCAGTACTGTACAGGTATGGTGTGAGGTTCCTCCAGTACTGTACAGGTATGGTGTGGGGTGTCTCCAGTACTGTACAGGTATGGTGTGGGGTGTCTCCAGTACTGTACAGGTATGGTCGGGGTTATGAAAGGTCTCTTAGGTTAAAGGGGTCTCCTACATATAGGTGATAATGGAAACAAGGACTCCTTCTTACCACAAGTCTTCGATTCTACTGTCTTGGATGACCAGCGATGCAAGCGACGAGTTTTTCCAGCCAGAAGTAGAGTTCACGTCATCCGCGAAGCGACAACTGCGAAAGCTGCAATAAATAACACAAGTTCAGGAAACTCCCAGAAGAAAAAGCGGGTCCCCAATAATGGAAGGTAAGTCCTGATCCCTTGGACACTTACCAAACCTGGGAACACTTCTTCAGCACAGGAACTAAGGCAGACATGTGTTCCTTATGCAGCACATACCCGGACAGAGTGACTTTCTTGCCCTCACATGCCTTCAAGCAGAAGGCCAGTTGGTAAACCCAGTTGTCGGGTTTCTGGCACTGCGAGAAGGTCAGATTGACGGCACGAGACACCACGTACTGCATGAACTCGTCATCCCGCGTCTCGTACAGGAACAACATGTGCTCCGTACAGAACTCCGTTATCTCGCCCCCAAAGAGCCAGTCGATCATGGCCGTGGTGCCTTGGAAGGACAGGTTAGAGTCGACGCTCTGGTTGAAGTCGTCGATCTGCGCTCGATTTAGGAGGCCGAAGAGAAATCTGGCGGACAAGGCCATATGGGGGTGTTTTTTCAGCAGGTCCATTAAGGATTGTCCCTTACAGATCTCCGGCAGGTAAGTACTCTCTCTCACCACCCTCGTTCCGGATTTGGCGCTGTCGCCCTCCCCGGGCATGGTGTAGTGCAGCACAGCCAGGAACTCCTGATAGCTGTGATGGACAAAGCTGTAACAGGTGCGCTTCCCGATGTCGCCGTGGAAGAAGACGTGGCTCAGGAATACGGATTCCACCTGAGACACGGAAAGTTTGTGTCTTCTCAGGTCTTCTTCTTCGAAGAGGACCTTTCGGTTCAAAACGCCTTCATTGGCCAAGGCGCAGACCTTCTTCAGGCAGTGAAGCGCACCGCCGCTCCTGCTGTGGTACAGGATCATACCCTTTAGGTAGTAGAGGAACATGGCGGTGTCCGTTGGGAAATTGGAGGGATACTTGGAAAGCTGTTGTTTGGTGACAGTGGAGATGACCCAAGACATGAACGGCACCGTGCAGAGACTGAAGAGGACCTCATTCCTCCTGGTGATGTCAACGGCCTGCTCCGATTCTCTCTTCCCGAAGTACATCTGGAGGTAATGCTCCCGGGCGTCCGCGGTATACCCAACGATTTCCACAAGCCGGGGCAGATCTGGTAGGAACGCCTGCAGCTGTTCCAGTAGAAAGGGTCTGGTGGTGATGATCAGAGAAGCTCCCTTGACTAGCTGCCCCTTCAGGAGGCTCCTCAGGAGGACATCTTTGTTGGCCTCCTTGAACGGGTCTTGGCAGATCTCGCTCTGCTCCTTCAAACTGCACTTCATTTCGTCAAAGCTGCCAATGAAGAACCCGACTCTTTCCCCATTGGTCAGGATGTGCCTCATGACATGGGGGGGGAAATTCACTCGGCTGGTCTTGCTGAGAAGTCCAACTAGGCTGAGGTTTCCGGTGATCTTGGTGAAATCCTTGTAACTTAGATAGAACATGAAGTCGAACTTGTCTTTGTAGAGGTTTCTGGTGGCCCAGTCGAAGATAATCTTGCGGCCGGTGAGAGATTTCCCGATGCCGGCCGGCCCGTGTATGATGACGGTCTTTGGAACGCCCCCGGAGTCCCCCGGGTTGAACAGCTCCTCGATGGTGGTCGGAGAATACTCCTCGGAAGACCTGTCAATCAGTATTTGAGCTTGCTCCTCCCCCGAAGAACTCAACTCCCGCTTCTTCTCCTCTTCGCTCCGAAACTTCAGCAACAGCACCAGCTGGGTGTACCTCCTCCACAGGGGGGTGCTCTCCCCCAGGCGGAAGTTCCGGTCCTTTATTAACTCAAAATGGTATTTGATGTTCTGCTTGTATGCGTCCTGGTGCGTTTGAAGTTCTTCATCCGTTACTGTTTGGGGAAAAAATTTTTTTTTAAATAAAATCGATATTTTGAATATGTCAAGTCAAGTCAAAAGACAAATATCAATATCACCCCCCCCCCCCCCCCCTCTCACCAGTGTTTCCCGGGCTTACCGTTTTTATCGGCGCAACCGGGAAATGATCTGATGGTTCCCACAGCTGGTAACAGAGGTGAAGAGAGACCAGATCCTCTCTGATCACCTCTATGACCTAGGACAGTGATGGAGAACCTCAGCACCCCAGATGTTATGGAACTACGTTTCCCATGATGCTCATGTACTCTGCAGTGTAGTTGAGCATCATGGGAAATGTAGTTCCCCGGGAAATGATCTGATGGTTCCCACAGAGGTGAAGAGAGACCAGATCCTCTCTGATCACCTCTATGACCTAGGACAGTGATGGCGACCCTCGGCACCCCAGATGTTTTGGAACTACATTTCCCATGATGCTCTGGCACTCTGCAGTGTAGTTGAGCATCATGGGAAATGTAGTTCCCCGGGAAATGATCTGATGGTTCCCACAGAGGTGAAGAGAGACCAGATCGTATCTGATCACCTCTATGACCTAGGACAGTGATGACGACCCTCGGCACCCCAGATGTTTTGGAACTACGTTTCCCATGATGCTCATGTACTCTGCAGTGTAGTTGAGCATCATGGGACATGTAGTTCCAAAACATCTGGGGTTCCAAGGTTCACCATCACTGACTTAGGAGGACCATCATGACATCACTTCCGGTCTAAGGCGGAAGTTAACCTTTTTTATTTTATTTTTTTAAAGCATCAGATCAATGTTTTAGGGTTTTTTTTTGGGCTTTTAAGGGTAGAGGAGAGATTTGGTATTTCAAAATAAAATAAATAAGAAAAAAATAATTAAAGGGACAGTGTAAAAGAAAAAAATTAATTAAGAAAAAAAAAATAAATTTGAAGGGACAATGTAAAAAAAAACAAAAAAAAAATAAGAAAAACAAATAAAGGGACAGTGTAAAAAAAAAGAAAAAAAAAATACGCAAGGAAAAAAATAATTAAAAAGGGACAGTGTAAAAGAAAAATAAATAAATTAATTAATTAAAAAGGGAAAATGTAAAAAAAAAGAAAAAAAAATATTAAAGGGACAGTGTAAAGGAAAAAAAAAAATAATAATAATAATAATAATTAAAGCGCCCCCATCCTACCATGCTCGCAAGCAGAAACGAACCTAAAGATATGTAAACGGTGTTCGCACCACACGTGAGGTATCGCCACAAATTAGGGATGCACCGAAATTTCGGCCGCCGAAACATATCGGCCGTAAATGCCCTTTTTGGCAATTTGCAGAAAGAGAAAAACGGCTGATAATGGAGCCGAAAATGGGGCGTGGCCTAGGTGGGGGCAGGGCTCTTCCCCCCCCGCCCCTGGTGGCGCCCATCATGGGGGTGTCCTGTAGGGCAGGAGAGCCGCCTCCGCCGTCTGTTTGATCACAGCGCCGGGAACATCACAGCTTTCATTTCAGTAGCTGTGTGTTCCCAGCCGCGCGCCGTCACACGCAGCCCCTCCCCCTTGTCCGGGCACTTAGATAGACAGATCATCCGCAGGATTGGACGGATGATCTGTCCATCAAAGTGCCCGGACAAGGGGGAGGGGCTGCGTGTGACGGCGCGCGGCCGGGAACACACAGCTACTGAAATGAAAGCTGTGATGTTCCCGGCGCTGTGATCAAACAGACGGCGGAGGCGGCTCTCCTCTCTTCCCTTCACAGGCTGCAAAAAGGGGGAACACTCTGGCTGCAATAGGGGACACCTCCTGTACCACGTCCTCTGTCTCTGACCACCTCCTGTACCACGTCCTCTGTCTCTGACCACCTCCTGTACCATGTCTCCAGTCTCTGACCACCTCCTGTACCACGTCCTCTGTCTCTGACCACCTCCTGTACCACGTCCTCTGTCTCTGACCACCTCCTGTACCACGTCCTCTGTCTCTGACCACCTCCTGTACCACGTCCTCTGTCTCTGACCACCTCCTGTACCATGTCCCCTGTCTCTGACCACCTCCTGTACCATGTCTCCAGTCTCTGACCACCTCCTGTACCACGTCCTCTGTCTCTGACCACCTCCTGTACCACGTCCTCTGTCTCTGACCACCTCCTGTACCATGTCTCCAGTCTCTGACCACCTCCTGTACCATGTCCCCAGTCTCTGACCATCTCCTGTACCATGTCCCCAGTCTCTGACCATCTCCTGTACCATGTCCCCAGTCTCTGACCACCTCCTGTACCATGTCCCCAGTCTCTGACCACCTCCTGTACCATGTCCCCAGTCTCTGACCACCTTCTGTACCATGTCCCCAGTCTCTGACCATCTCCTGTACCACGTCCTCTGTCTCTGACCACCTCCTGTACCACGTCCTCTGTCTCTGACCACCTCCTGTACCATGTCTCCAGTCTCTGACCACCTCCTGTACCATGTCCGCAGTCTCTGACCATCTCCTGTACCATGTCCCCAGTCTCTGACCACCTCCTGTACCATGTCCCCAGTCTCTGACCATCTCCTGTACCATGTCCCCAGTCTTTGACCATCTCCTGTACCATGTCCCCAGTCTCTGACCACCTCCTGTACCATGTCCCCAGTCTCTGACCACCTCCTGTACCATGTCCCCAGTCTCTGACCACCTCCTGTACCATGTCCCCAGTCTCTGACCATCTCCTGTACCATGTCCCCAGTCTCTGACCACCTCCTGTACCACGTCCTCTGTCTCTGACCACCTCCTGTACCACGTCCTCTGTCTCTGACCACCTCCTGTACCATGTCTCCAGTCTCTGACCACCTCCTGTACCATGTCCGCAGTCTCTGACCATCTCCTGTACCATGTCCCCAGTCTCTGACCACCTCCTGTACCATGTCCGCAGTCTCTGACCATCTCCTGTACCATGTCCCCAGTCTCTGACCATCTCCTGTACCATGTCCCCAGTCTTTGACCATCTCCTGTACCATGTCCCCAGTCTCTGACCACCTCCTGTACCATGTCCCCAGTCTCTGACCATCTCCTGTACCATGTCTCCAGGCTCTGACCACCTCCTGTACCATGTCCCCAGTCTCTGACCACCTCCTGTACCATGTCCCCAGTCTCTGACCGTCTCCTGTACCATGTCCCCAGTCTCTGACCACCTCCTGTACCATGTCCCCAGTCTCTAACCATCTCCTGTACCATGTCCCCAGTCTCTGACCATCTCCTGTACCATGTCCCCAGTCTCTGACCACCTCCTGTACCACGTCCCCAGTCTCTGACCATCTCCTGTACCATGTCCCCAGTCTCTGACCATCTCCTGTACCATGTCCCCAGTCTCTGACCACCTCCTGTACCATGTCCCCAGTCTCTGACCACCTCCTGTACCATGTCCCCAGTCTCTGACCATCTCCTGTACCATGTCCCCAGTCTCTGACCACCTCCTGTACCATGTCCCCAGTCTCTGACCATCTCCTGTACCATGTCCCCAGTCTCTGACCACCTCCTGTACCATGTCCCCAGTCTCTGACCATCTCCTGTACCATGTCCCCAGTCTCTGATCATCTCCTGTACCATGTCCCCAGTCTCTGACCACCTCCTGTACCATGTCCCCAGTCTCTGACCATCTCCTGTACCATGTCCCCAGTCTCTGACCATCTCCTGTACCATGTCCCCAGTCTCTGACCATCTCCTGTACCATGTCCCCAGTCTCTGACCATCTCCTGTACCATGTCCCCAGTCTCTGACCACCTCCTGTACCATGTCCCCAGTCTCTGACCACCTCCCGTACCATGTCCCCAGTCTCTGACCATCTCCTGTACCATGTCCCCAGTCTCTGACCATCTCCTGTACCATGTCCCCAGTCTCTGATCATCTCCTGTACCATGTCCCCAGTCTCTGACCATCTCCTGTATAAAAATATTTTTTTTAAATATATTTCGGTATCGGTGCTGTTTCGGTTTTCGGCCTAGTGTATTTTTCATTATCGGTTTCGGCACCAAATAACCCATTCGGTGCACCCCTACCACAAACCTTATAGCGAGAGCAATAATTCTAGCTCTAGACCTCCTCTGTAACTCTAAACTGGTAACCTGTGAAAAAATTTTTTAAAGCATCGCCTATGGAGATTTTTTAAGTATCCCAGTTTGGCGCCATTCCATGATCGTGCGCAATTTTAAAGCGTGACTTGTTAGGTATCTATTTACTCGGCGTAACATCATCTTTTTACATTTTTCCAAACAATTGGGTATTACTTTGTGTTTCTTTTACATTAATATTAATTAAAGTGTATTTCTTCCCCAAAAAAAACTGTGTTTCAAAAAACTCTGCGCAAATACCGAGTCAGATAAAAAATTGCAGCGACCGCCATTTTATTCTCTAGGGCCTCTGCTAAAAAAAAAAATATAACATTTGAGGGTTTTAAGGAATTTTCTACCAAAAACCCCCCAAAAAATACAGATTTTCACTTGTAAAACAACGAGTGCCAGGAAAGGAAGGGTCCTTAAGTGGATAAACTGCCATGGTGGGCACAGAGGGCGATGGGTATTCTGGTTCTGCAGGCCCCAGCTTTCATTTCTCCAATGTCTAGACCTCTCTTCTAGGTCCTTCTCAGCTTTTGCTCCACCTTTGAACCATCCCTCCATTGTCCTCTCCACACTCACCATCACCAAAACTACGTACTTGTCTATGGGAATCTGCACTACATGGCCAAAGGACACCAGTCTGTCCAACATCTGGTCTGCAAGCCAGGGGTATCAATATAAAGCCCATCCTCCATTGGCTGCCATCAAAGCCTCCACTGATGGTCCTCTACATGTGAGCCCAACCAATGTTCCAGAACCTAGAGGAGCTTTCCTGTGAAGGCCGTAATGGAGGACGGAGGACAGCCTCCAAACGAATAGCCTTAGTTTAGTGACGAGAGGTCAGACTGACGTTCCGATACTTTCCTACTCAGGTCTCCTAATATTGACCTTTGGCCTTAACAGGAAAGCTCCTCTAGATTCTGGAACACTGGTTGGGCTTAAATGTAGAGGACCCTCAGAGGAGGTTTTCATGGCAGCCAATGGGTGGTGGAGTTTATATTGATACTCTTGGGTTGTAGGGCAGATGTTGGACAGTTCTTTGGCCATGTAGTGCAGGTGCCCAGAGCGCATTGACCAGGAAGATACTACGCATGCAGGTAGGTGTACCTTCATCCACGCTCTTCTCCATAATGGACACCGTGGCCGGATAGTTCCTTTTCAGCACTTGGTAGAGTTTGTCCTTCTGAGAGCTGGTCCAGTCCTGGATGACGGAGAAGAGTTTGTTCATCCTATCCTGGCTCGTTTTTTTGGTGGTCACAGCTTCCAAATCCTCAGAGATGAGAACTTTGTCCTGCATCAGCTGTGATAGGACCACATCTACATTGTCTATATGACGGATCAGTTCCTCTTTATGCTGGTCCACAAAGTGTTTCTGGCCTTTAGGGGACAAGGAGAGGAGTGACATCATAAAGAGCACAAGCAAGAAAACAGATACCCCCAAATATTTCCTCACACCCAACCCCCAATTGTGAGCAAACCATTTTAACATGAGCCAACCCCCAACCCAGAACATGGGCCAACCGTCATCATTGGCCAACCCTAAATCCTGAACCTGGACCAACCTCCAACCCTGAACATGGACCAACCCCCAACCCTGAACATGGGCCAACCCCCAACATGAGCCAACCCCCAACCCTGAACATGGGCCAACCCCCAACATGAGCCAACCCCCAACCCTGAACATGGGCCAACCCCAAACCCTGAACATGGGCCAACCGTCATCATTGGCCAACCCTCAATCCTGAACCTGGACCAACCTCCAACCCTGAACATGGACCAACCCCCAACCCTGAACATGGGCCAACCCCCAACATGAGCCAACCCCCAACCCTGAACATGGGCCAACCCCCAACATGAGCCAACCCCCAACCCTGAACATGGGCCAACCCCAAACCCTGAACATGGGCCAACCGTCATCATTGGCCATCCCTCAACCCTAAACATGTGCCAACCCCCAACCCTGAACATGGGCCAACCCCCAACATGAGCCAACCCCCAACCCTGAACATGGGCCAACCCCCAACATGAGCCAACCCCCAACCCTGAACATGGGCCAACCCCCAACCCTGAACATGGGCCAACCGTCAACATTGGCCAACCCTCAACCCTGAACATGGGCCAACCCCAAACCCTGAACATGGGCCAACCGTCAACATTGGCCATCCCTCAACCCTGAACATGAGCCAACCCCCAACCCTGAACATGGGCCAACCCCCAACATGAGCCAACCCCCAACCCTGAACATGGGCCAACCCCCAACCCTGAACATGGGCCAACCCCCAACCCTGAACATGGGCCAACCCCCAACCCTGAACATGGGCCAACCGTCAACATTGGCCAACCCTCAATCCTGAACCTGGACCAACCCCCAACCCTGAACATGGGCCAACCCCCAACATGAGCCAACCCCCAACCCTGAACATGGGCCAACCCCCAACCCTGAAAATGGGCCAACCGTCAACATTGGCCAACCCTCAATCCTGAACCTGGACCAACCCCCAACCCGGAACATGGGCCAACCCCCAACATGAGCCAACCCCCAACCCTGAACATGGGCCAACCCCCAACCCTAAACATGGGCCAACCATCAACATTGGCCAACCCTCAATCCTGACAATGGGCCAACCCCCAACCCTGAACATGGGCCAACCCCCAACCCTGAACATGGACCAACCCCCAACCCTGAACATGGGCCAACCCCCAACCCTGAACATGGGCCAACCCCCAACCCTGAACATGGGCCAACCCCCAACCCTGAACATGGGCCAACCCCCAACCCTGAACATGGGCCAACCCCCAACCCTGAACATGGGCCAACCGTCAACATTGGCCAACCCTCAATCCTGAACCTGGACCAACCCCCAACCCTGAACATGGGCCAACCCCCAACCCTGAACATGGGCCAACCCCCAACCCTGAACATGGGCCAACCCACAACCCTGAACATGGGCCAACTGTCAACATTGGCCAACCCTCAATCCTGAACATGGACCAACCATCAACATTGGCCAACCCCCAACCTTTAACATAGGCCAACCCCCACACCTGAACATGAGCCAACCGTCAATATTGGCCAACCCTCAATTCTGACAATGGACCAACCCCCAAACCTGAACATGGGCCAACCCCCAACCCTGAACATGGGCCAACCCCCAACCCTGAACATGGACCAACCCCCAACCCTGAACATGGGCCAACCCCCAACCCTGAACATGGGCCAACCCCCAACCCTGAACATGGGCCAACCATCAACATTGGCCAACCCTCAATCCTGAACATGGACCAACCATCAACATTGGCCAACCCCCAACCTTTAACATAGGCCAACCCCCACACCTGAACATGAGCCAACCGTCAATATTGGCCAACCCTCAATCCTGACAATGGACCAACCCCCAAACCTGAACATGGGCCAACCCCCAACCTTCAACATGGGCCAACCCTCCAAACCTGAACATGGGCCAACCTACAACCCTAAATATTGGCCAACCCCCAACATGGGCCAACCCCCGAAACCTGAACACGGGCCAACCTACAACCCTAAATATTGGCCAACCCCCAACCCTTAAAATGGGCCAACCCCCAATATAGGCCAACCCCTGAAACCTGAACACGGGCCAACCTACAACCCTAAACATGGGCTAACCCCTGACCCCAACATCAGCCAACCCCCAAAGTGTTTCCGGCCTTTAGGGGACAAGGAGAGGAGTGACATCATAAAGAGCACAAACAAGAAAACAGATACCCCCAAATTGTTCCTCACACCCAACCCCCAATTGTGAACAAACCATCTGAACATGGGCCAACCTCCAACCCTGAACATTGGCCAACCCCGAACATAAGCCAACCCCGAACATAAGCCAACCCCCAACATAAGCCAACCCCCAACATAAGCCAACCCCCAACATAAGCCAACCCCCAACCCTCAACATAAGCCAACCCCCAACCCCCAACATAAGCCAGCCCCCAACCCTCAACATAAGCCAACCCCCAACCCTCAACATAAGCCAACCCCCAACATGGGCCAACCCTCAACATAGGCCAACCCCCAACCCTCAACATGGGCCAACCCCCAACATTGGCCAACCCTCAACATGGGCCAACCTACAACCCTAAGTATGGGCCAACCCCTAACTCTAAACATGGGCCAACCCCCAACCCTGAAAATGGGCCAACCTACAACCCTAAGTATGGGCAGATCCCCAACCCTGATCATGAGTCCAACATCAAATCCCTAATATTAGCCGAATCCCCAACCCTTAACCCACTTCCTGTGTTATCTATTCTATGTACACTTCCTGTCATGGGAGGTCAGAACAGATGTTCCTCCTCTTGCCCTGTCAGGGTATCTAAATGATGGAGGAATTCTTGTTGGGGGGAGAAGACAATAAAGCGAACCTGTCGCTTAGGCTATGCAACTGTTAATGGTAATTATTTATATCCCCTCCCCCATTCTTTCCCCTAATGTACCCCCAATTCTCCTCAAGGGTCCCACATATTAAAGGGCCCCTGCAGACATATTGAACTAAATTCCATCCCAGAGTGACACTAACTGACGCATTCAGAAATGTGTTTACCTGAGGAGGGAGTGGCCATCACTGGGGTCACCGGCAGGGTGGGGTCACCTGTGAGGTCAGGGTTACCTGTGGAAACAGCAGAAGAGATAATGATGTCTGGACACCCCAAATCTGTGTGAGAAGACAAAGGGCGGCCTTAAAATTCTCCTTTCAGCAGTGACATTTGTTAGGAGAGGGGACACAGAGCCCCTCCCCCAAAATGAAGAACAGACCCCCCTCCCCCGCCCCCAAAATATAGAACAGACCCCCTCCCCCAAAATATAGAACAGACCCCCTCCCCCAAAATATAGAACAGACCCCCTCCCCCAAAATATAGAACAGACCCCCTCCCTCCCCCAAAATATAGAACAGACCCCCTCCCCCAAAATATAGAACAGACCCCCTCCCCCAAAATATAGAACCCTCGGAACTCATCTCCGATCAAACATTTCTCTGAGGATCGGCTGTTATCATCACTGCTCAGCAGACCACTAATAACGGGGGTCTGTAAATGAGGTCCATCATACGGGGGGGGGGGATAACGATCGTCTCCCCTGCAGATGGTGGAAGTTTTGCCCCCTTACATAGAAATGAAGGGTCTATAATTGTATTTTATATGATGGAGACAGAAGATCAACCAAAATCCAGAGAAATCACACAATACAAATGTTATAAATGGAGTTGCAGTTCAGTGAGTAAAATAAGTATTTGACCCCCTTAGTAGTTGGTGGAGAAACCCTTGTTGGTGATCACAGAGGTCAGACGTTTCTTGTAGGTGGTGATCTACAAGAGACCTAGTGGTCTGGAGGTTTGAGGTGGGGTCTGGGGGTGTGGTCATCATTGGTGACAGTACAGTCTGGGGGAGTGGCCTGGGGATGGGGGTGTGGTTATGATTGGTGACGGCGTGGTCTGGGGGTGGCTGTAGTCTAGGGGTGGGGTCTGGGGATGGGGGCGTGGCCTGGGGTGGGGGTGGTCTGGGGATGGAGGTGTGGTCATCATTGGTGACAGTACAGTCTGGGGGTGTGGCCTGGGGATGGGGGTGTGGTTATGATTGGTGACGGCGTGGTCTGGGGGTGGCTGTAGTCTAGGGGTGGGGTCTGGGGATGGGGGTGTGGCCTGGGGTGGGGGTGGTCTGGGGATGGAGGTGTGGTCATCATTGGTGACAGTACAGTCTGGGGGTGTGGCCTGGGGATGGGGGTGTGGTTATGATTGGTGACGGCGTGGTCTGGGGGTGGCTGTAGTCTAGGGGTGGGGTCTGGGGATGGGGGCGTGGCCTGGGGTGGGGGTGGTCTGGGGATGGAGGTGTGGTCATCATTGGTGACAGTACAGTCTGGGGGTGTGGCCTGGGGATGGGGGTGTGGTTATGATTGGTGACGGCGTGGTCTGGGGGTGGCTGTAGTCTAGGGGTGGGGTCTGGGGATGGGGGCGTGGCCTGGGGTGGGGGTGGTCTGGGGATGGAGGTGTGGTCATCATTGGTGACAGTACAGTCTGGGGGTGTGGCCTGGGGATGGGGGTGTGGTTATGATTGGTGACGGCGTGGTCTGGGGGTGGGGGTAGTCTAGGGGTGGGGTCTGGGGATGGGGGTGTGGCCTGGGGATGGAGGTGTGGTCATCATTGGTGACAGTACAGTCTGGGGGTGTGGCCTGGGGATGGGGGTGTGGTTATGATTGGTGACGGCGTGGTCTGGGGGTGGCTGTAGTCTAGGGGTGGGGTCTGGGGATGGGGGCGTGGCCTGGGGTGGGGGTGGTCTGGGGATGGAGGTGTGGTCATCATTGGTGACAGTACAGTCTGGGGGTGTGGCCTGGGGATGGGGGTGTGGTTATGATTGGTGACGGCGTGGTCTGGGGGTGGCTGTAGTCTAGGGGTGGGGTCTGGGGATGGGGGCGTGGCCTGGGGTGGGGGTGGTCTGGGGATGGAGGTGTGGTCATCATTGGTGACAGTACAGTCTGGGGGTGTGGCCTGGGGATGGGGGTGTGGTTATGATTGGTGACGGCGTGGTCTGGGGGTGGGGGTAGTCTAGGGGTGGGGTCTGGGGATGGGGGTGTGGCCTGGGGATGGAGGTGTGGTCATCATTGGTGACAGTACAGTCTGGGGGTGTGGCCTGGGGATGGGGGTGTGGTTATGATTGGTGACGGCGTGGTCTGGGGGTGGCTGTAGTCTAGGGGTGGGGTCTGGGGATGGGGGCGTGGCCTGGGGTGGGGGTGGTCTGGGGATGGAGGTGTGGTCATCATTGGTGACAGTACAGTCTGGGGGTGTGGCCTGGGGATGGGGGTGTGGTTATGATTGGTGACGGCGTGGTCTGGGGGTGGGGGTAGTCTAGGGGTGGGGTCTGGGGATGGGGGTGTGGCCTGGGGATGGAGGTGTGGTCATCATTGGTGACAGTACAGTCTGGGGGTGTGGTTATGATTGGTGACGGCGTGGTCTGGGGGTAGTCTGGGGGTGGCGTCTGGGGGCATGGCCTGGGGATGGGGTGTGGTTATGATTGGTGGCGGCGTGGTCTGGGGGTGGGGTCTGGGGATGGGGGTGTGGTCTGGGGTGGGGGTGTGGTTATGATTGGTGACGGCATGGTCTGGGGGTGGGGGTAGTCTGGGGATGGGGGCGTGGCCTGGGGATGGAGGTGTGGTCATCATTGGTGACAGTACAGTCTGGGGGTGTGGCCTAGGGATGGGGGTGTGGTCATCATTGGTGACAGCGTGGTCTGGAGGTTTGGGGTGGGGTCTGGGGATGTGGTAATTGGTGAAAGTAGTCTGGGGGTGTGGCCTGTGGTGGGGGTGGTCTGGGGGTGTGGTCATCATTGGTGGAAGTAGTCTGGGGATGGGGGCGTGGTCATCGTAGGTGATAGTACAGTCTGGGGGCGTGGCCTGGGGTTAATATCGGGGATATCCGCCCTCTTAAAGAGGAAGTTTGGGAGAGAGGGGGGATGGGGATCGGGGAATGGAGAGGGGATGGGGAGAGGGGAATAGAGGGGGGTTGGGTGGGCGATGCTCCTCCCCTCTGTCAGTCACGTGGTGTTCTCCGGACTCCCCTCAGTCCCGGTATGGAGCTCCCCTCCCCCCAGTCTCCATGTTGTGGGGTCTGAGTGACGTCACGCCTGGCCGCTCTTCTCACCTCACGGAGAGCCCCTCTTCCCACCAGCGGAGATATCCAGAAGAAGCGGCGCACCCCGTCCCTGATTGGCCAATTCCACTTCCGTAATCGTATCTCCGCCAATCACAGGCCGCCATGACGTAAGGGCGGGGTTTTCTTCTTCCTGTTGCGGTTTAACGGAGTTTGGGGGACACGCCCTCGGGGCGGAGATAAGTCCGCCATTTTACTGGAGACCGGAAACCAGAGAGATGTAATGGGGAGAGGAGAGATGTCTCCGGGGCGGGGTCCGAGAATCTTACAGAGAGGCGCCCTCTAGTGTCCGCTCCTCACTGGTCACTTCCGGTCCCAAATATACATACAGGTGTCCCCACTGCAATTCCCCTCCATTCCTGTCCTGGTGACACCCGTATTGTACAAACTCCGCTCCCCTCCCCCCATGTATATAATGGAGGATCCCCTCCCCCCATGTATATAATGGAGGATCCCCTCCCCCCATGTATATAATGGAAGGTCCCCCTCCCCCCATGTATATAATGGAAGGTCCCCCTCCCCCCATGTATATAATGGAGGATCCCCTCCCCCCATGTATATAATGGAAGGTCCCCCTCCCCCCATGTATATAATGGAAGGTCCCCCTCCCCCCATGTATATAATGGAAGGTCCCCCTCCCCCCATGTATATAATGGAAGGTCCCCCTCCCCCCATGTATATAATGGAGGATCCCCTCCCCCCATGTATATAATGGAGGATCCCCTCCCCCCATGTATATAATGGAAGGCCCCCCTCCCCCCGTGTATATAATGGAGGATCCCCTCCCCCCCATGTATATAATGGAGGATCCCCCTCCCCCATGTATATAATGGAGGATCCCCTCCCCCCATGTATATAATGGAGGATCCCCTCCCCCCATGTATATAATGGAGGATCCCCTCCCCCCCGTGTATATAATGGAGGATCCCCCTCCCCCCATGTATATAATGGAGGATCCCCTCCCCCCCGTGTATATAATGGAGGATCCCCTCCCCCCATGTATATAATGGAGGATCCCCTCCCCCCGTGTATATAATGGAGGATCCCCCTCCCCCTCGTGTATATAATGGAGGATCCCCCCCCCGTGTATATAATGGAGGATCCCCCTCCCCCCGTGTATATAATGGAGGATCCCCTCCTCCCCGTGTATATAATGGAGGATACCCCTCCCCCTCGTGTATATAATGAAGGATCCCCTCCCCCATGTATATAATGGAGGATCCCATGTATATAATGGAGGATCCCCTCCCCCATGTATATAATGAAGGATCCCCCTCCCCCATGTATATAATGGAGGATCCCCTTCCCCCATGTATATAATGGAGGATCCCCTTCCCCCATGTATATAATGGAGGATCCCCTCCCCCATATATATAATGGAGGACCCCCCTCCCCCATATATATAATGGAGGACCCCCTCCCCCCCCATGTATATAATGGAGGATCCCCCCCATGTATATAATGAAGGATCCCCCTCCCCCCATATATATAATGGAGGACCCCCCTCCCCCATATATATAATGGAGGACCCCCTCCCCCCCCATGTATATAATGGAGGATCCCCCCCCATGTATATAATGAAGGATCCCCCTCCCCCATATATATAATGGAGGACCCCCCTCCCCCATATATATAATGGAGGACCCCCCTCCCCCATATATATAATGGAGGACCCCCCTCCCCCATATATATAATGGAGGACCCCCTCCCCCCCCATGTATATAATGGAGGATCCCCCCCCCCATGTATATAATGTAGGATCCCCTCCCCCATGTATATAATGGAGGATCCCCTCCCCCATATATATAATGGAGGACCCCCCTCCCCCATATATATAATGGAGGACCCCCTCCCCCCCATGTATATAATGGAGGATCCCCCCCCATGTATATAATGTTGGATCCCCTCCCTCATGTATATAATGGAGGATCCCCCTCCCCCATATATATAATGGAGGACCCCCCTCCCCCATATATATAATGGAGGACCCCCCTCCCCCATATATATAATGGAGGACCCCCTCCCCCCCATGTATATAATGGAGGATTCCCCCCCCATGTATATAATGTAGGATCCCCTCCCCCATGTATATAATGGAGGATCCCCCTCCCCCATATATATAATGGAGGACCCCCCTCCCCCACATTAGACATCCCTAATGAGTGGAAATGTGTCTTCCGTACGTCGGTGAGAATCGGACTGACGGACAGGAAAGGGTTAATGTCGGTGTAAAGGATACATTGTGTTTTATCCCCTCCCCCGGCTCTATGATAATAAAAACATTTCTATAAAAACTTTATGCGAAGTGTACAAAACATGCGTTTCCTCCATGCAGTGCCCTGCGATTTGCCTGCGTTTTATCTCAGCATTGCAGTGTGAATGGGACACACGGGGAACGATCGTTTCCTCGCCGTATTGGAATGTACAATGTCACTGCGAGAATTAGCCACGCCCCCCCGCTCTGCGGAGGCCGGCCTCTGCTGTCTTCTGGGGCCTCTGGTGTCTTCTGGGGTCCCCCAGAGGCGATGTCTGCTCCCCTCTTCAGAAAGCCGTGTGCTAAGGGGGGGGGGGGGGGGGGTCACCCATGTGGGCTTATACCTGAGACAAGCTGTGTGCATCCATAGACACACACAGCACAGCCACACCCACCACGCCCACCACATAGGAGCCTGGGGGGGGGGGGGCTGCAGCTGGATCAGTGGGAGGTGTCAGGTAAGTGGTTAGGGATGGGGGAGGGGGGATTTCTACCCTAATGCATGGATGGGGGGTAAACAATTTTCTGAGTGTAGAGCACTTTAATGCCCATCACCCCCCTCCCCCCCCCCCGACAATCCACCCCGCCCCTCCCCCATGGTGACTCAGAACATTCCGGAGCTCCAGGGAGGGGAGGAGGGGGGTGACTCACCTTCCTGGATCATCTCCCTGGCAGAACGTTCGATGGGCGAAGATAATTGGGGACGGAATGTTCTGAGTCTACGGTGGGGGGAGGGGAGGGGGGTGCACAGAGTTCTGTATAAAATAATATAAACTCCGTGCCTGCACAATGGTTACCCCTAAAAAAAAGGGGGGCTAATCCCAGTACGGGGCTCTACATGAGTAATTAAAAACGCTTCTAAAGTGCCAACCCCACCCAATCCCCCTCCCCGTGTGTCACCCTGATAGGTGGGTACCTCCTCTTAGAAATTATTATTATTCAGGATTTATATTATTATTATTATTATTCAGGATTATTATTATTATTATTATTCAGGATTTATATTATTATTATTATTATACAGGATTTATATTATTATTATTATTATTATTATTATTATTATTTTTCAGGTTTTATATTATTATTCTTATTCAGGTTTTATATTATTATTATTATTATTATTATTCAGGATTTATATTATTATTATTATACAGGATTTATAATATTATTATTATTCAGGATTTATATTATTATTATTATTATTATTATTATTCAGGATTTATAATATTATTATTATTATTATTATTCAGGATTATTATTATTATTATTATTATTCAGGATTTATATTATTATTATTATTATTATTATACAGGATTTATATTATTATTATTATTATTATTATTCAGGATTTATATTATTATTATTATTATACAGGATTTATATTATTATTATTATTATTATTATTCAGGATTTATAATATTATTATTATTCAGGATTTATATTATTATTATTATTCAGGATTTATATTATTATTATTATTATTATTATACAGGATTTATATTATTATTATTATTATTATTATTCAGGATTTATAATATTATTATTATTCAGGATTTATAATATTATTATTATACAGGATTTATATTATTATTATTATTATTCAGGATTATTATTATTATTATTATTATTCAGGATTTATATTATTATTATTATTATACAGGATTTATATTATTATTATTATTATTATTATACAGGATTTATATTATTATTATTATTATTCAGGATTTATCTATTATTAATATTATTATTATTATACAGGAAAAACACCCCCCCACCACCATAATCCCCCCTCCACCAAATGATTTGGACCAGTCCACAAAGCAAGCTCCATAAAGACATGGATGAGCGAGTTTGGGGTGGAGGAACCTGACTGGCCTGCACAGAGTCCTGACCTCATCCTGATAGAACACCTTTGGGATGAATTAGAGCAGAGACTGCGAGCCAGGCCTTCTCATCCAACATCAGTGCCTGACCTCAGGGATGCTCTGCTGGAGGAGTGGCCGAGCATTCCCAGACACCCTCCTAAACCTTGAATTTCATTCTGAGATGGCAGTGTGGGAGCAGAGTGATAAAGAAGAACTTTGGACTGGAAGGAAAACTTGGACTGGACTCCATTGATGAGTAGATTGGGGTACAATATGCACACGGTCCCCTTTGGACACCTTGACGTTCTGGTGCTGCTGTTCCTCCTGGCCCTTTCTCCGGGTCTTTTGGGGGGGGGGTTACCCCGCCTCGACCCCGAGTGGGACAAACACTCCCAGATCACCATGCCGGTCCCTTACTGGAGCTGGGTCCTACTTGCAGACTTTTCCTATACATGTGCGTCTCACCTCTGATGACTGGCAGTCAGCCATGAAACGCGTTGGGTACACAACTAGGACTGCCTATACAAGTTTATTCCAATCAGGAATTCCAATATCTTCTGTTTATACTTATTATGGATTATTTGTAGCTGTGATCTGTCCTTTGTGACCTCCGTGTGACCTCCGCGTGACCTCCGCGTGACCTCCGCGTGACCTCCGTGTGATCTCCGTGTGACCTCCGTGTGACCTCCGTGTGATCTGTCCTTTGTGACCTCCGTGTGACCTCCGCGTGACCTCCGTGTGACCTCCGTGTGATCTGTCCTTTGTGACCTCCGTGTGACCTCCGCGTGACCTCCGTGTGACCTCCGTGTGATCTGTCCTTTGTGACCTCCGTGTGACCTCCGTGTGACCTCCGCGTGACCTCCGTGTGATCTCCGTGTGACCTCCGTGTGACCTCCGTGTGATCTGTCCTTTGTGACCTCCGTGTGACCTCCGCGTGACCTCCGTGTGACCTCCGTGTGATCTGTCCTTTGTGACCTCCGTGTGACCTCCGCGTGACCTCCGTGTGACCTCCGTGTGACCTCTGTGTGACCTCCGTGTGACCTCCGTGTGACCTCCGGGTGACCTCCGTGTGATCTGTCCTTTGTGACCTCCGTGTGACCTCCGCGTGACCTCCGTGTGACCTCCGTGTGACCTCTGTGTGACCTCCGTGTGCCTTCAATGATTGCGGCTCTGAGCTTCCTGGACAATTCCTTTGCCTCTGGTATGGAGGAAACCTCACACCAAAAACGCATGGGGGGGTCCCCACCAGATTTATAGTCCGGTATGGATTTAGAGGGGAGCCCCACACCACAAAAAAAAAACCAAAACACGGCGTGAGGTCCATCCCAAGACCCCACCAGACCCTTATCCAAACATGCAGCCTGGCAGGTCAGAAAAAGGGGGGAGGGGCGATCGCCTCAAACCCCCCCCCCCACTCCTGGACCATACCAGGCCACATACCCTCAGCATGGGAGGGTGGGTGATTTGGGGCAAGCCCACCCCCAAGCACCTTGTCTCCATGGGGGACAAGGGCCTCTTCCCCACAACCCTGGGCTGTGGTTGTGGGGGTCTGTGTGCAGGTGGCTTATCACAATCTGGAAGACCCCAGATCCCGCCCCCCCCACCACCAGGGTTGTGGGGATGAGGCCTTTGCCCCACAGCACTTACCCCCCCCATATTGAGGTCATGTGTTCTGGTGTTGTTGGGGGGGGGGGGGGCTCTCGCTCATCCCCTGGCTTTCCTGACCTGCCAGGCTCCATGCTCAGATAAGGGTCCGGTATGGATTTTGCGGGGGGGGGGGGACCTTAACGCCATTTTTTTTTATTGTGATGTTTCCCCTCAAAATCCACACCAGATCGAAGGACCTGATATGGTCTTGGGAAGGGGGGGAGGGGTATCCCTCAAGATCCATACCGGACTCAAAGGGCCTGGTAGGATCCTGGGGTGGGGGGCCCCCATGTAATTTCTTTATTATTTTGTCATGGGGTCTCCCTCAAGATCCACACCGGACTCAAGGGGCCTGGTATGATCCGGGGGGGGGGGGACCCCATGTAGTTT
>NW_027507900.1:978696-1057344 GCF_037356315.1 Lithobates pipiens
CTATTTTTTTTCAGGATTACAGGTCACAAATCCGACGCGTTTCAGGCTGAAAGCTCCTCCTTCATCAGGGCTGGATCGCTTAGCGTAACAAAGATGGCTCCAAAGTCGGCCGATAATAAGATATTCCTCCGATAATCGCTGGCTGAGGAGTGTTCAAGCCCTGAGGAAGGGGGGAGTTTGGTGCCCCCCAAAAAAAGATCATGAAAAATAAAATCTTCTTGGACTCATTCTCATCCTTTTCCTTCACTCTGGGGGCCTCAGGGACACCCCAATTGACCGAGAACTTACCTTGATATCTACCAGTCCTGGGGTCCACCTACACATCCCATCAATACTGGGACAGGCTGGTGACAGAGTGGGAGAACGGCTCCCCCTGATGAAGTCCACAGAGTCCTCCCCAGGAGGTCCATCCTGAGAAGATCTCTGCTCCAACCTTCCACACCCAGCTCTGCAGTACTGATGATGTTCTCCAGAGCAAAGGTCAGAGGAGCACCTACCTCCCATAATGGTAATAAGGCACCAGGACTGGCTGACTTTACTGACCTATCCCAGCTGTCTGTACGTTGTGGGAGAGGGAGGAACCTGGGGAGATGTAGTCTGGAGCTCCTTCACCATAGTCATGTCTTTTTATGAAGGACCTTTTACTTTTATCAGAGTCGCCCAGATCTCCAGAATCATTTCTTTATTCTTCAGGGGCACCCCAATTGACTGACAACTTACCTTGATATCTACCAGTCCTGGGGTTCACCTACACATCCCATCAATACTGGACAGAGTGGGAGAACGGCTCCCCCTGATGAAGTCCACAGAGTCCCCCCCAGGAGGTCCATCCTGAGAAGATCTCTGCTCCAACCTTCCACACCCAGCTCTGCAGTACTGATGATGTTCTCCAGAGCAAAGGTCAGAGGAGCACCTACCTCCCATAATGGTAATAAGGCACTAGGACTACTGACCTATCCCAGCAGTCTGTACGTTGTGGGAGAGGGAGGAACCTGGGGAGATGTAGTCTGGCGCTCCTTCACCATAGTCAAGTCTTGTTATGAAGGACCTTTTACTTTTATCAGAGTCGCCCAGATCTCCAGAATCATTTCTTTATTCTTCAGGGGCACCCCTATTGACCGACAACTTACCTTGATATCTACCAGTCCTGGGGTTCACCTACACATCCCATCAATACTGGACAGAGTGGGAGAACGGCTCCCCCTGATGAAGTCCACAGAGTCCTCCCAGGAGGTCCATCCTAAGAAGATCACTGCTCCAACCTTCCACACCCAGCTCTGCAGTACTGATGATGTTCTCCAGAGCAAAGGTCAGAGGAGCACCTACCTCCCATAACGGTAATAAGGCCCCAGGACTACTGACCTATCCCAGCAGTCTGTATGTTGTGGGAGAGGGAGGAACCTGGGGAGATGTAGTCTGGAGCTCCTTCACCATAGTCATGTCTTTTCTGAAGGACCTTTTACTTTTATCAGAGTCGCCCAGATCTCCAGAATCATTTCTTTATTCCTCAGGGGCACCCCTATTGACCGAGAACTTACCTTGATATCTACCAGTCCTGGGGTCCACCTACACATCCCATCAATACTGGGACAGGCTGGTGACAGAGAGTGGGAGAACGGCTCCCCCTGATGAAGTCCACGGGAGGTCCGTTATGAGAATATCACTGCTCCAACCTTCCACACCCAGCTCTGCAGTACTGATGATGTTCTCCAGAGCAAAGGTCAGAGGAGCACCAACCTCCCATAATGGGAATAAGGCACCAGGACTGGCCGACTTTACTGACCTATCCCAGCAGTCTGTAGTGGGAGAGGGAGGAACCTGGGGAGATGTAGTCTGGAGCTCCTTCACCATAGTCATGTCTTTTCTGAAGGACCTTTTCTGCTTATTGAAAGTTTTTATTATTTTTCACAATTTAGAAAAAACGAATAAATGAGAAAAAAAGTAAAAAAAGTAAAATAAAAATCCTTCTACTACTGGGGGGAAATGTCAGGGGTGTGGTGGTGCCGCCTATGCAAGGTAAGCTGTGAACTCTGGCGGAAGGCCCGCCCACACTCGGAGCAGCCGTAGGGTTTCTGGTCGGCGTGTCTCCTGCGATGTTTGGTCAGACTGTCCCGCAGGGCGAAGCTTTCCCCGCACTCGGGGCACAAGTACGGCCTTTCTCCGCTGTGACTTCTCCGGTGTTGGGTTAGTGAGCTCGGCTGAGTGAAGCATTTCCCGCACTCCGGACAGGAATACGGCCTGACGCCGGTGTGCGTGCGTTGGTGGAAGTCCAGACTAACGCGCTGAGCGAAGCTCCGCCCACATTCCATACACATAAATGGCTTCTCGCCGGTGTGAAGTCTCTGGTGGGCGGCCAGGCTGGCGCTTTGGCTGAACCGCCGGCCACATTCGCTGCACTCGTAGGGTTTGTGCCCGGTGTGGGTCCTCTCGTGGACGCCGAGGGAAGACTGCGAGGGGAAGCTCTTCCCACATGTGACACACAGAAACCGCTTCCCCTCCAGGTGAATCCTTCGGTGGTATTCCAGCCGATGGGAATTCTTAAACCTTCTTCCACATTCTGGACAGGCGAAGGGTCTCAGGCACGGGGGGCTGGTCTGGTGGGCGGCAAAGCTTTCCTTGTCCGTGAAGTTTTGGCCACAGGAGGGACATGAGAAGGGATTCATCTCGGTGTGGACCTTCTGGTGGGCGTCCAGGTAGCTTTTACGATAAAAACATTTCCCGCATTCTCCACAGATATGACCCCCCGTCTTTTCCTGCCGCTTCTTGGCCGGAGATGGAGGAATAGGATGGGCACCCGTGTCTGGTTGCCCCTCTTTGGTTGATTGGACCCCATTGGGTTGGTTTTTCGATGCCTGTTGAGCAAGCTGCTCCTTAATACGCCTTAAAGTCACATTGACAGAGAACAGACACTCCGAGCACTGAAACGACCAATCAGCGCGGTGCATTCTGCACACACAGGCGCCAGAACGACGGCAAAACCTTTTCTCGTATTCCAGGCATTGCAGGAGAAGCGTGGACAGTCTGTGGGCAATCGCTGGAGGAACATCTGAAAACCAGACTTGGTCTGATAAAGATTGGACTTCTCTGAGATGTCCTTCCATTGGCTCTCCATCAGTACTGGAGGCGGGGCCATCATCATCATCATCCAGTCCTGACAGGAGCCGCCTCCCTGGAGAGCCAGTAATCGTTCTTCCTTCATCTACAATCGATTGCCCACGACTATTCCTTAGCGGGTATGTGTGGTCATGGGACACGGATATAAAGTCATCGCTCTGATGATCCCGAGACTCTTCCTTAATAAGACACACGATGATCTCCTCACCTGTGTTGGCTTCCTCTTTACCCTCAGGAGAAATGTTCTCTCCATAGGAAAGGGGCTCCTCCTTTGGTTCCTCCTTGATATGAATGGATGGAGACCACATATGGTGTGTGGGGAGAGTCTGTGGGAGAAATCCATCACCGTGGGAATGGGGTTCCTCCTTAATGTGGGCGATCGTTCCTCCTTCCCATGTGATGTCATCCTCCTTAATGTGGGCGATCGTTCCTCCTTCCCATGTGATGTCATCCTCCTTAATGTGGGCGATCATTCCTCCTTCCCATGTGATGTCGTCCTCCTTAATTCTGGAGACTGGAAATTCTTCACTTGTACCCGGTTCCTCCATGTGAGCACTTGTGTTCATGTCTGCGGGATCTGGAGGATCTGCGGGATTTGGAGGATCTGCTGGATTTGGAGGATCTGCGGGATCTGCGGGATTTGGAGGATCTGTGGGATCTGGAGGATCTGGAGGATCTGCTGGATCTGGAGGATCTGCTGGATTTGGAGGATCTGCGGGATTTGGAGGATCTGCGGGATCTGGAGGATCTGCGGGATTTGGAGGATCTGCTGGATTTGGAGGATCTGCGGGATTTGGAGGATCTGCGGGATCTGGAGGATATGCGGGATTTGGAGGATCTGCGGGATCTGGAGGATATGCGGGATTTGGAGGATCTGCGGGATTTGGAGGATCTGCGGGATTTGGAGGATCTGCGGGATTTGGAGGATCTGCGGGATCTGGAGGATATGCGGGATCTGGAGGATCTACAGGATATGCGGGATTTGGAGGATCTGCGGGATCTGGAGGCTCTGCAGGATATGCAGGATTTGGAGGATCTGCGGGATTTGGAGGATCTGGAAGATCTGCGGGATCTGGAGGCTCTGCAGGATATGCGGGATTTGGAGGATGTGCGGGATCTGGAGGATCTGTGGGATTTGAAGGATCTGCGGGATCTGGAGGCTCTGCGGGATCTGGAGGATCTGCGGGATCTGGAGGCTCTGCGGGATCTGGAGGCTCTGCGGGATCTGGAGGATCTGGAGGCTCTGCGGGATCTGGAGGCTCTGCGGGATCTGGAGGATCTGTAGGTGTCAAACTAGCCAGACGTTCCTCTACGTATGTAAAAGACTCCACTTTGATATGAACAGAGGTAGATTCTCTGGGGTCCTGGGATATGTAAGCGGGGAGTCTTGGTAGATCTTCATCTTGGGGTCCCACCTCGTGATTTTCCAATATCTACCTGTCAAAAATAACAGAATCAAAAAGTTCACCAAATGTCTACACACATGTAAGATCAATCAGTGGGTCGGGCAGTGGAGGGCCAAGGGGCAAGGCTGCTGTTATAAACCACGGGGCCCTATACAGCCAACCTGACAGCCCCCCCCCCCCCCCCCCCCAAATAGACAAAATTTTCTATGCTTCAGTTATAAATGAACACAGTGAGAGATCGGTACCGATCACTCGTTGGGTTCATTCAGGAAAGGAAAAGGCTGGTATATATGACATATTTACTACCCCCTTCCCCCCATTCTCCATCCTCAAAGATGCTATTGTGTGCTTGTATGTCTCTCACTGCAGCAGCTGAAAGATGGCTTCTTCTCCTCTCCCTCCTGTCAGTTTTCATGCTGCTGCAGAGAGAGACATACAAGGGATCGATTCTAGTAATTGCCCTCCTACCAGAAGGATCACTAGGGGAGTTGGTGGGGGGGGGGGCACGAAAGGAAGTGTACAGTGCACTGGGAGATCCTTGTGGTAGGAGGGCAATTACTAGAACCGATCCCTTGTATGTCTCTCTCTGCAGCAGCATGAAAACTGACAGGAGGGAGAGGAGAAGAAGCCATCTTTCAGCTGCTGCAGTGGATCGGCTCCGGCAATCGCCCTCCCCCCCTCCCTGCTCTGCCCATCACCCTCCCTGCCTACATGCAATTCACAGAGCTGCCTGAGCCCCCCTGCTGGCCTGGGCCCCCTACAGGAGGACCGGTGGTACTAGGGTTGCCACCTTTTGTTCAAGTCAAACCCGAACACTTTAGTGGAGCACGCCAATTTTTTTTTTTTATAGTATAAACTATATATATATTTTGCTATTAAATGACATTTCTAATCATATGAAGTTAATAACAAGAGTCCCCCTTTACATCAGAGTCCGCAGAGTTCCCCTTTTACATCTGAACTTGCTGAGTTCCCTTTCACTGTAAGGGGGGACTCTGCAGACTCTGATGTAAGGGAGAACTCTGGGGACTCTAACATAAGGGGTGCTCTGGGAACCCTGATGTAAGGGGGAAACACTGAGAACTCTGATGTACGGAGAGGACTCTAATGTAAGGGGGGAACACTGGCCTCTGGTTTAAAGGGGAAATCTGATGTAAGGGGTGCTCTGAGAACCCTGATTTACCTTACTGTACTCACTCAGAGGCAGGAGAGAGAAGGGGTGAGACTTCAGTCACAGACAGGGATGGATGGTGAGCTCACTCACCCCTTGGCAGTCAGCATCTCTCATCCAGATGTATCTGAGGCTGCTGAATTCAAATTTTTCCAACTTTCTTTTTCTGAGGCACAGCACCGGGTATTGGAGTGTGGGGCAGACCCAGAGGGGGAGGGGTGGGGGAAGAGGTGCTGATCGAGCCCTCTCTCCTCTCCTGTCTGTGTGTGTGTTTTGGGGGGGTTAGTGCTGACTTTGAGCTGTGTGAAAGAGTGTAACAGACACTTTCAGCTTAGACAACTGCAGCCAGCAAACCTGCTGGGAAGCCATAGTCCAGTCTAAATAAAGTCCAGTCTGAAACCCGGACGCATGATTCCAAACCCGAACTGTCCAGGTGAATCCTGGACAGGTGGCAACCATAGGTGGTACCCCTTTATGCACAGCCCAGTATATAGGTGACAGTAGGTGGCCAAATACATCACAGCTCCATCACTCTGGATGGCCAACCTTCTTTTATGTTCACCATTAGACAGGGCTGTACTGGGACAGAAATTTGGCCCTGGACTTCATCCAGACCAGCCCACTTACATTTTGGGTTGTCCATCACCACCCCCTTACATCAGAGTGTCCCATCACCACCCCCTTACATCAGAGTGTCCCATCACCAGCCCCCTTACATCAGAGTGTCCCATCACCACCCCCTTACATCAGAGTGTCCCATCACCAGCCCCCTTACATCAGAGTGTCCCATCACCAGCCCCCTTACATCAGAGTGTCCCATCACCATCCCCTTACATCAGAGTGTCCCATCACCACCCCCTTACATCAGAGTGTCCCATCACCAGCCCCCCTTACATCAGAGTGTCCCATCACCACCCCCTTACATCAGAGTGTCCCATCACCACCCCCTTACATCAGAGTGTCCCATCACCAGCCCCCCTTACATCAGAGTGTCCCATCACCAGCCCCCTTACATCAGAGTGTCTCATCACCAGTCCCCTTACATCAGAGTGTCCCATCACCACCCCCTTACATCAGAGTGTCCCATCACCAGCCCCCTTACATCAGAGTGTCCCATCACCACCCCCTTACATCAGAGTGTCCCATCACCACCCCCTTACATCAGAGTGTCCCATCACCACCCCCTTACATCAGAGTGTCCCATCACCAGCCCCCTTACATCAGAGTGTCCCATCACCACCCCCTTACATCAGAGTGTCCCATCACCACCCCCTTACATCAGAGTGTCCCATCACCAGCCCCCTTACATCAGAGTGTCCCATCACCAGCCCCCCTTACATCAGAGTGTCCCATCACCAGCCCCCCTTACATCAGAGTGTCCCATCACCAGCCCCCTTACATCAGAGTGTCCCATCACCAGCCCCCTTACATCAGAGTGTCCCATCACCAGCCCCCTTACATCAGAGTGTCCCATCACCAGCCCCCTTACATCAGAGTGTCCCATCACCATCCCCTTACATCAGAGTGTCCCATCACCACCCCCTTACATCAGAGTGTCCCATCACCACCCCCTTACATCAGAGTGTCCCATCACCACCCCCTTACATCAGAGTGTCCCATCACCAGCCCCCTTACATCAGAGCGTCCCATCACCAGCCCCTTATATCAGAGTGTCCCATCACCAGCCCCCTTACATCAGAGTGTCCCATCACCACCCCCTTACATCAGAGTGTCCCATCACCAGCCCCTTACATCAGAGTGTCCCATCACCAGCCCCCTTACATCAGAGTGTCCCATCACCAGCCCCCTTACATCAGAGTGTCCCATCACCACCCCCTTACATCAGAGTGTCCCATCACCAGCCCCCTTACATCAGAGTGTCCCATCACCAGCCCCCTTACATCAGAGTGTCCCATCACCAGCCCCCTTACATCAGAGTGTCCCATCACCAGCCCCCTTACATCAGAGTGTCCCATCACCACCCCCTTACATCAGAGTGTCCCATCACCACCCCCTTACATCAGAGTGTCCCATCACCAGCCCCCTTACATCAGAGTGTCCCATCACCAGCCCCCTTACATCAGAGTGTCCCATCACCACCCCCTTACATCAGAGTGTCCCATCACCAGCCCCCTTACATCACAGTGTCCCATCAGCACCCCCTTACATCAGAGTGTCCCATCACCAACCCCCTTACATCAGAGTGTCCCATCACCACCCCCTTACATCAGAGTGTCCCATCACCAGCCCCCTTACATCAGAGTGTCCCATCACCACCCCCTTACATCAGAGTGTCCCATCACCAGCCCCCTTACATCAGAGTGTCCCATCACCAGCCCCCTTACATCAGAGTGTCCCATCACCACCCCCTTACATCAGAGTGTCCCATCACCACCCCCTTACATCAGAGTGTCCCATCACCAGCCCCCTTACATCAGAGTGTCCCATCACCAGCCCCCTTACATCAGAGTGTCCCATCACCAGCCCCCTTACATCAGAGTGTCCCATCAGCAGCCCCCTTACATCAGAGTGTCCCATCACCAGTCCCCTTACATCAGAGTGTCCCATCACCAGCCCCTTACATCAGAGTGTCCCATCACCAGCCCCTTACATCAGAGTGTCCCATCACCAGCCCCCTTACATCAGAGTGTCCCATCACCAGCCCCCTTACATCAGAGTGGCCCATCACCACCCCCTTACATCAGAGTGTCCCATCACCACCCCCTTACATCAGAGTGTCCCATCACCAGCCCCTTACATCAGAGTGTCCCATCACCACCCCCTTACATCAGAGTGTCCCATCACCAGCCCCCTTACATCAGAGTGTCCCATCACCATCCCCCTTACATCAGAGTGTCCCATCACCAGCCCCCTTACATCAGAGTGTCCCATCACCAGCCCCCTTACATCAGAGTGTCCCATCAGCACCCCCTTACATCAGAGTGTTCCATCACCAGCCCCCTTACATCAGAGTGTCCCATCACCAGCCCCCTTACATCAGAGTGTCCCATCACCACCCCCCTTACATCAGAGTGTCCCATCACCAGCCCCCTTACATCAGAGTGTCCCATCACCAGCCCCCTTACATCAGAGTGGCCCATCACCACCCCCTTACATCAGAGTGTCCCATCACCACCCCCTTACATCAAAGTGTCCCATCACCAGCCCCCTTACATCAGAGTGTCCCATCACCAGCCCCCTTACATCAGAGTGGCCCATCACCACCCCCTTACATCAGAGTGTCCCATCACCACCCCCTTACATCAGAGTGTCCCATCACCAGCTCCCTTACATCAGAGTGTCCCATCACCACCCCCTTACATCAGAGTGTCCCATCACCAGCTCCCTTACATCAGAGTGTCCCATCACCAGCTCCCTTACATCAGAGTGTCCCATCAGCAGCCCCCTTACATCAGAGTGTCCCATCAGCAGCCCCCTTACATCAGAGTGTCCCATCACCAGCCCCCTTACATCAGAGTGTCCCATCAGCACCCCCTTACATCAGAGTGTCCCATCACCACCCCCTTACATCAGAGTGTCCCATCACCATCCCCCTTACATCAGAGTGTCCCATCACCAGCCCCCTTACATCAGAGTGTCCCATCACCAGCCCCCTTACATCAGAGTGTCCCATCAGCACCCCTTTACATCAGAGTGTCCCATCACCAGCCCCCTTACATCAGAGTATCCCATCATCAGCCCCCTTACATCAGAGTGTCCCATCAGCACCCCTTTACATCAGAGTGTCCCATCACCATCCCCCTTACATCAGAGTGTCCCATCATCAGCCCCCTTACATCAGAGTATCCCATCATCAGCCCCCTTACATCAGAGTGTCCCATCAGCACCCCCTTACATCAGAGTGTCCCATCACCAGCCCCCTTACATCAGAGTGTCCCATCACCAGCCCCCTTACATCAGAGTGTCCCATCACCAGCCCCCTTACATCAGAGTGTCCCATCACCAGCCCCCTTACATCAGAGTGTCCCATCACCACCCCCTTACATCAGAGTGTCCCATCATCAGCCCCCTTACATCAGAGTGTCCCATCAGCACCCCCTTACATCAGAGTGTCCCATCACCAGCCCCCTTACATCAGAGTGTCCCATCACCAGCCCCCTTACATCAGAGTGTCCCATCACCAGCCCCCCTTACATCAGAGTGTCCCATCACCAGCCCCTTACATCAGAGTGTCCCATCAGCAGCCCCCTTACATCAGAGTGTCCCATCAGCAGCCCCCTTACATCAGAGTGTCCCATCACCAGCCCCCTTACATCAGAGTATCCCATCACCAGCCCCCTTACATCAGAGTGTCCCATCACCAGCCCCCTTACATCAGAGTGTCCCATCACCAGCCCCTTACATCAGAGTGTCCCATCACCAGCCCCCTTACATCAGAGTGTCCCATCACCACCCCCTTACATCAGAGTGTCCCATCACCAGCCCCCTTACATCAGAGTGTCCCATCACCAGCCCCCTTACATCAGAGTGTCCCATCACCAGCCCCCTTACATCAGAGTGTCCCATCACCACCCCCTTACATCAGAGTGTCCCATCACCAGCCCCCTTACATCAGAGTGTCCCATCACCAGCCCCCTTACATGAGAGTGTCCCATCATCAGCCCCCTTACATCAGAGTGTCCCATCAGCACCCCCTTACATCAGAGTGTCCCATCACCAGCCCCCTTACATCAGAGTGTCCCATCACCAGCCCCTTACATCAGAGTGTCCCATCACCAGCCCCCTTACATCAGAGTGTCCCATCACCACCCCCTTACATCAGAGTGTCCCATCACCAGCCCCCTTACATCAGAGTGTCCCATCACCAGCCCCCTTACATCAGAGTGTCCCATCACCACCCCCTTACATCAGAGTGTCCCATCACCACCCCTTACATCAGAGTGTCCCATCACCACCCCCTTACATCAGAGTGTCCCATCACCACCCCTTACATCAGAGTGTCCCATCACCAGCCCCCTTACATCAGAGTGTCCCATCACCAGCCCCCTTACATCAGAGTGTCCCATCACCAGCCCCTTACATCAGAGTGTCCCATCACCAGCCCCCTTACATCAGAGTGTCCCATCACCAGCCCCCTTACATCAGAGTGTCCCATCACCAGCCCCCTTACATCAGAGTGTCCCATCACCAGCCCCCTTACATCAGAGTGTCCCATCACCACCCCCTTACATCAGAGTGTCCCATCACCAGCCCCTTACATCAGAGTGTCCCATCACCAACCCTCTTACATCAGAGTGTCCCATCACCACCCCCTTACATCAGAGTGTCCCATCACCACCCCCTTACATCAGAGTGTCACATCACCACCCCCTTACATCAGAGTGTCCCATCACCAGCCCCCTTACATCAGAGTGTCCCATCACCAGCCCCTTACATCAGAGTGTCCCATCACCAGCCCCCTTACATCAGAGTGTCCCATCACCACCCCTTACATCAGAGTGTCCCATCACCACCCCCTTACATCAGAGTGTCCCATCACCACCCCTTACATCAGAGTGTCCCATCACCAGCCCCCTTACATCAGAGTGTCCCATCACCAGCCCCCTTACATCAGAGTGTCCCATCACCACCCCCTTACATCAGAGTGTCCCATCACCAGCCCCCTTACATCAGAGTGTCCCATCACCAGCCCCCTTACATCAGAGTGTCCCATCACCAGCCCCCTTACATCAGAGTATCCCATCACCAGCCCCCTTACATCAGAGTGTCCCATCACCAGCCCCCTTACATCAGAGTGTCCCATCACCAGCCCCCTTACATCAGAGTGTCCCATCACCACCCCCTTACATCAGAGTGTCCCATCACCACCCCCTTACATCAGAGTATCCCATCACCAGCCCCCTTACATCAGAGTGTCCCATCACCAGCCCCCTTACATCAGAGTGTCCCATCACCAGCCCCCTTACATCAGAGTGTCCCATCACCACTCCCTTACATCAGAGTGTCCCATCACCAGCCCCCTTACATCAGAGTGTCCCATCACCAGCCCCCTTACATCAGAGTGTCCCATCACCACCCCCTTACATCAGAGTGTCCCATCACCAGCCCCCTTACATCAGAGTGTCCCATCACCAGCCCCCTTACATGAGAGTGTCCCATCATCAGCCCCCTTACATCAGAGTGTCCCATCAGCACCCCCTTACATCAGAGTGTCCCATCACCAGCCCCCTTACATCAGAGTGTCCCATCACCAGCCCCCTTACATCAGAGTGTCCCATCACCAGCCCCTTACATCAGAGTGTCCCATCACCAGCCCCCTTACATCAGAGTGTCCCATCACCAGCCCCCTTACATCAGAGTGTCCCATCACCAGCCCCCTTACATCAGAGTGTCCCATCACCAACCCTCTTACATCAGAGTGTCCCATCACCACCCCCTTACATCAGAGTGTCCCATCACCAGCCCCTTACATCAGAGTGTCCCATCACCAACCCTCTTACATCAGAGTGTCCCATCACCACCCCCTTACATCAGAGTGTCACATCACCACCCCCTTACATCAGAGTGTCCCATCACCAGCCCCCTTACATCAGAGTGTCCCATCACCAGCCCCTTACATCAGAGTGTCCCATCACCAGCCCCCTTACATCAGAGTGTCCCATCACCACCCCCTTACATCAGAGTGTCCCATCACCACCCCCTTACATCAGAGTGTCCCATCACCAGCCCCCTTACATCAGAGTGTCCCATCACCACCCCCTTACATCAGAGTGTCCCATCACCACCCCCTTACATCAGAGTGTCCCATCACCAGCCCCCTTACATCAGAGTGTCCCATCACCAGCCCCCTTACATCAGAGTGTCCCATCACCACCCCCTTACATCAGAGTGTCCCATCACCACCCCCTTACATCAGAGTGTCCCATCACCACCCCTTACATCAGAGTGTCCCATCACCACCCCCTTACATCAGAGTGTCCCATCACCACCCCCTTACATCAGAGTGTCCCATCACCATCCCCTTACATCAGAGTGTCCCATCACCACCCCCTTACATCAGAGTGTCCCATCACCACCCCCTTACATCAGAGTGTCCCATCACCACCCCTTACATCAGAGTGTCCCATCACCAGCCCCCTTACATCAGAGTGTCCCATCACCAGCCCCCTTACATCAGAGTGTCCCATCACCACCCCCCTTACATCAGAGTGGCCCACTGAGCCATCGGCTCACCGAGAAACTCCCGGTAGTCCCAATGGCCAGTACATGTCTGCCATTAGATCTGAAGACTCTGAGGTCGGAATATGTGTGAAAGCCTCACCATCAATGATGAAAGGAGAAATAGTAATTGGATCATTTAGAAAAATAATAAAGTTTGGTTCCTGACATTTTCTTCCTATTTTTTTATGTGGGGAAATGTCTGTATAGTAGGTAGGTGACAGTAGGTGACAGTAGGTGACAGTAGGTGGTCAGATATGTCATAGAATGCCTGGGTCACCCCATATGGCCAATGTTCTTCCAGGATCTCTGGTCACCATTATAGCCCCTACTGGACCTGAAAACTCAAAATATCTGTGGAATCCTCACCATAAATGATGAAAGGAGATTCAATCATTCGGATTTCTGATGTATTTCCCACAGATTTATGTCTGTCCATGTGTAGGTGACAGTAGATGACCGGATACGTCACAGAAAGGCTCGATAACCCTCTATGGCCAATGTTCCTCTATAGTCACCATTATGGTTCCTATTAGATCTGAAGGCTCTGAGGTTGGAATATCTGTGGATTCCTCGCCATCAACGTTTGAAGGGAGAAATCGTGATTTCATAATTCGGTTTCCTGATGTATTTCCCACAGATCTTTGTTCGGAAATGTCTGTACAAACGGAGGGGGCCAGATACTTCACCAATTGGCTAGATTATTACCCTGGCTGGCCAATGTTCTTCTATGGTCACCATTATGGTCCATATTAGATCTGAAGACTCTGAGGTTGGAATGTGTGTGGGAAGCCTCGCCATCAATGATTAAGGTGGACAAAAGTCATTCTTTCTATTTTTTTATGTGGGGAAATGTCTGTATATATGTAGGTGACAGTAGGTGACAGTAGGTGGCCATATACCTCACAGAATGGCTGGACCAAGCCGTATTCCCAATGTTCTTCTATGCTCTATGGTAGTGATGGGGAACCTTGGCACCCCAGATGTTTTGGAACTACACTTCCCATGATTCTCACCTACACTACAGAGTGCATGAGCATCATGGGAAATGTAGTTCCAAAACATCTGGGGTGCCGAGGTTCCCCATCACTGCTCTATGGTCACCATTATTGCCCATAATAGAGGTGAAGACTCCGAGGTCTTCTTATCTATGGAAGCCTCTCCATCAAGGAGCTGAGATTTTATGGAAAGATCCACCATACATGGTGAGATCCCCGATAATGGAAGATACAACCCAGCCATAGCT
Source organism: Lithobates pipiens (assembly GCF_037356315.1). Lineage (NCBI taxonomy): Eukaryota > Metazoa > Chordata > Amphibia > Anura > Ranidae > Lithobates > Lithobates pipiens. Next base: position 992,813 of record NW_027507900.1, read on the forward strand.
ACTAGGAGAGGAGTATGAAGACTGGACTGCTCATTGCTTCATTAAAATGCCAACCAGGCTGTCCATCGTGCTTCTGTTTTAGATCTAGTTCTGACTTCACTGGGTGCATGCTTGTTCTCCATCAATGACCCAACAAGTAATGAAGCCAGAGGCAGCCAAGTGTCCTCTCCAGAGGATGATCACCTATGGTGGCGTCCATATTTACCACAGCAAATTTCCAGCAAAAAGTCCCCGGAAAACATTAAAGTGTCCTCATCTCCTCTTACCCGGATCCGGGAGCGTGTGGTGGTCCTCCGTCATGGCGTCCTTGTAGAGATCCTTCTAAATACTCCCACTCCTCCATGGAGAAATAGACAGTGACATCCTGACACCTTATAGGAACCTGACACACACAATGATACAGTCACCATCCAGACACATCCCTTGTCTGTTACTGGATAATGTCCCACAATTCCCAGAATCCTCCTCACCTCTCCTGTCAGGATCTTCTCTGGTGACCATCAGACTCCATACTCATCCATTGCTTCCTTCCTGTGTAATGAAAGACTCTGAGCCAATCAGACACACCCTCCATGCAGACGTCTCCCTCTGCTATATATAGATAAGCCGTCCGACTAACACTCCCTCCCCTCCCCCACCAGCTCTGTGTATTATTAATAGAGATAAGAGTGATGTCATGTGACCTCCCAGAATCCTCCTCACCTCTCCGGTCAGGTCTGTGTTTTATTAATAGAGATAAGAGTGATGTCATGTGACCCCCCAGAATCCTCCTCACCTCTCCGGTCAGGTCTGTGTTTTATTAATGGAGATAAGAGTGATGTCATGTGACCTCCCAGAATCCTCCTCACCTCTCCGGTCAGGTCTGTGTTTTATTAATAGAGATAAGAGTGATGTCATGTGACCTCCCAGAATCCTCCTCACCTCTCCGGTCAGGTCTGTGTTTTATTAATAGAGATAAGAGTGACGTCATGTGACCTCCCAGAATCCCCCTCACCTCTCCGGTCAGGTCTGTGTTTTATTAATAGAGATAAGAGTGATGTCATGTGACCCCCCAGAATCCTCCTCACCTCTCCGGTCAGGTCTGTGTTTTATTAATAGAGATAAGAGTGATGTCATGTGACCTCCCAGAATCCCCCTCACCTCTCCGGTCAGGTCTGTGTTTTATTAATAGAGATAAGAGTGATGTCATGTGACCCCCCAGAATCCTCCTCACCTCTCCGGTCAGGTCTGTGTTTTATTAATAGAGATAAGAGAGATGTCATGTGACCTCCCAGAATCCTCCTCACCTCTCCGGTCAGGTCTGTGTTTTATTAATAGAGATGAGAGTGATGTCATGTGACCTCCCAGAATCCTCCTCACCTCTCCGGTCAGGTCTGTGTATTATTAATAGAGATGAGAGAGATGTCATGTGACCTCCCAGAATCCTCCTCACCTCTCCGGTCAGGTCTGTGTTTTATTAATAGAGATGAGAGTGATGTCATGTGACCTCCCAGAATCCTCCTCACCTCTCCGGTCAGGTCTGTGTTTTATTAATAGAGATAAGAGTGATGTCATGTGACCTCCCAGAATCCTCCTCACCTCTCCAGTCAGGTCTGTGTATTATTAATAGAGATAAGAGAGATGTCATGTGACCTCCCAGAATCCTCCTCACCTCTCCGGTCAGGTCTGTGTTTTATTAATAGAGATGAGAGTGATGTCATGTGACCTCCCAGAATCCTCCTCACCTCTCCGGTCAGGTCTGTGTTTTATTAATAGAGATAAGATTGATGTCATGTGACCTCCCAGAATCCTCCTCACCTCTCCGGTCATGTCTGTGTTTTATTAATAGAGATAAGAGTGATGTCATGTGACCTCCCAGAATCCTCCTCACCTCTCCGGTCAGGTCTGTGTTTTATTAATAGAGATAAGAGTGATGTCATGTGACCTCCCAGAATCCTCCTCACCTCTCCGGTCAGGTCTGTGTTTTATTAATAGAGATAAGAGTGATGTCATGTGACCTCCCAGAATCCTCCTCACCTCTCCGGTCAGCAGTCCAGTGGTGAACGGACATTCTGTGCCTCCACCTAGTAAAGATAACGTTGGTGGTTGGGCAGCCTGGGACTTGTGGTTCTCCGGCGGTCTCACTTCCTGGATTTGTGTTCCATTCCTCTGGTCGGGTCTGCTGTGATCGGCGCTCTATTATTCAGCCTTCCTCGCACTGTTGGCCCCCTAGAGGTCGGATTCTCCCAGAGGATTGTGGGAAACAGATCGTTATTGCAACATTGTATCACCCTATATTACATCACACCCCATCCGAGGGGAGACCCCTCCCACACAGCAGCCAATCAGAGCCCAGCTTAGGCTGGCACAGATCAGAGACGTGGCACATCGAGCGCTTCCGACGCTTCGTCCAATTCTCTTCACATTTCTCCTTTTCAGTCAATTCTCCAGAATGTTTTATTACTTTTTTTTATTCGCACAGGAAAAGTGGCTTGTCATTGGACCAGCTGTGGGTGGCTCCACCCAGTGACTGCAAGGATACGCCCCCTACGCAGAATATAAAAGTTATATTTGTCTAATTTTAGTTGTTTTATTTTTTTTATTATACTTTTATTTTATTTTTGAATGGTTTATTGTTGCTGTTTTTTTTTTGTTGAATTCTTTTTATTTAACCTGTAGATATACCGCAGGCAGGTGGCACAGCGACACCCCCCCCCCCCCCCCCCATGTCCTTCCTGGTTTGGGTGGCGCGCATGCCCGCTACTGACCCCTGCTGGGATTGGGCACAACGCCAGTTTAGGCAGCAGATTTCAGCCAACGATTTTGTCTGAAACCTGCCGATCGGCTGCGTCCAATCACAGCACAGAGTACAGCGATCTGGCTGTTTCTTCTCCTCCCCAAAAAGCAGGGAGAAAAAACAGCCGGATCAGAAAGTAAAATCAGCACACATTACATTGTATTATTATTTTATGTTTCATTTCAGTCTCATACATTCTAACAAGTCTGTGAACTTTATTTGTTTGGTTTTTTCTATGATTCAGAATTTCCTATTTTCTTTCTGCCCCCCCGTGGGCGGAGTTGGGTTGTGGTGGGGGGTACGGTTAAGTGGGTGTGTCCTTACCAGGAGCCTTCAAATAAAACGTAGATGACTTGGCCGGTTTGGCAGGCAGGTAAGTAGGCGGCGGGAAGGATGCAGATTCCACGCACAGCCCCCCCCCCCCATTATATCCGGTCAGTATCTTATATAAGGATTCTGGGGGAGTCTTCCTTTTACTCCTGGAGGATGGGGGATGGGAGGGGGGGCAGGTTTCCTGGGTTCCTTAGTGGCAAACATGCCCCTCACATCATGTGACTCACGGGGGGGCTTGTTTTCATCAGTCGCCTCATCCTTATATCAATAACATAGAAATGAACCCAACAACTTGCCCCTCATCGGGGGCTATTCAGAAAAACAATCACCTTCGTCCTGTGTGCGAATTGGGCACAAAACGAATGTCCTTTAGGCTCTTTCCTTTTCTGGACAAACATTGTTTTATTATGGGCCCTAGTAAAATACACATTATGACCACTAGATGGAGCGGAGGAGCACAGGAAATGCATTAGCGTTGTCTTGTATCTCTCCTTACAAAGGCTTGAGCGAATCAGCAAACAGAATAGAATTGTTACATTGTTACAAAGACGTATTTATTTCCTAAGCTCCTCGGCTCCATCTAGTGGCCATTGTGCAGTTTTTTTTACTGCTGTCTGTAATAAAGGAACATTCACTCAGAAGTGCAAAAAGACCGATTCCCACAGAACGATTGTACATGAACATTCGCTGGACGAATGGCTACGGCAATTTAATATGAGTGGACCTCTTATGTCCTCCCTAATTCTGATAAAAGTCTGTGAAGATCCCACTCAGCGAAATGTTCCTGGGGGTCCCTCCAATGTTGTAACCGGCCCATAGGGCTGGACCCCCCCTAGATACTTCGTCTATTTCTGGGGCCCTCAATACCCAAGGGCCCGCAGTTCTATACATAGCAGCCAGAGCTCTCTGCCCCATCCCATTGGCCTCTCATCTCACAACTGGAGGGCCAGTGGGGGGCGACCACCATGCCAGCCGTGGTTGGTTAATAAACACCCCGGGGGTTGGGAGTTCCAGAGGAGCCTCCCGAGAGATGATCACTGACTGAGCTCGCTGCAGCAAGACGGGCATCAAAGGCCATGAGAAGCGAGGGGGTTGTGAGCGAGGAGGAGGAGGAGGAGGAGGAGGTCACCATGAGAGGATAAGAAGTCCTGTATGACCCGAGAGGTATAGATGGAGAAGGGAAAGACCGACCTGACTGAAAAGATCCCAAACCTCACCCTGGAGATCATCTACCTGCTGACCGGAGAGGTGAGGAGGATTCTGGGAGGTCACATGACATCACTCTTATCTCTATTAATAAAACACAGACCTGACCGGAGAGGTGAGGAGGATTCTGGGAGGTCACATGACATCACTCTTATCTCTATTAATAAAACACAGACCTGACCGGAGAGGTGAGGAGGATTCTGGGAGGTCACATGACATCACTCTTATCTCTATTAATAAAACACAGACCTGACCGGAGAGGTGAGGAGGATTCTGGGAGGAGGTCACATGACATCACTCTTATCTCTATTAATAAAACACAGAGCTGACCGGAGAGGTGAGGAGGATTCTGGGAGGTCACATGACGTCACTCTTATCTCTATTAATAAAACACAGACCTGACCGGAGAGGTGAGGAGGATTCTGGGAGGTCACATGACGTCACTCTTATCTCTATTAATAAAACTCAGACCTGACCGGAGAGGTGAGGAGGATTCTGGGAGGTCACATGACATCACTCTTATCTCTATTAATAAAACACAGACCTGACCGGAGAGGTGAGGAGGATTCTGGGAGGTCACATGACGTCACTCTTATCTCTATTAATAAAACTCAGACCTGACCGGAGAGGTGAGGAGGATTCTGGGAGGTCACATGACATCACTCTTATCTCTATTAATAAAACACAGACCTGACCGGAGAGGTGAGGAGGATTCTGGGAGGTCACATGACATCACTCTTATCTCTATTAATAAAACACAGACCTGACCGGAGAGGTGAGGAGGATTCTGGGAGGTCACATGACATCACTCTTATCTCTATTAATAAAACACAGACCTGACCGGAGAGGTGAGGAGGATTCTGGGAGGTCACATGACGTCACTCTTATCTCTATTAATAAAACTCAGACCTGACCGGAGAGGTGAGGAGGATTCTGGGAGGTCACATGACATCACTCTTATCTCTATTAATAAAACACAGACCTGACCGGAGAGGTGAGGAGGATTCTGGGAGGTCACATGACATCACTCTTATCTCTATTAATAAAACACAGACCTGACCGGAGAGGTGAGGAGGATTCTGGGAGGAGATCACATGACATCACTCTTATCTCTATTCCTCCTCACCTCTCCGGTCAGGTCTGTGTGTCTCAGTCAGTGATCATCTCTCAGGAGGCTCCTCTGGAACTCCCAACCCCCGGGGTGTTTATTAACCAACCACGGCTGGCATGGTGGTCGCCCCCCCACTGGCCCTCCAGTTGTGAGATGAGAGGCCAATGGGATGGGGCAGAGAGCTCTGGCTGCTATGTATAGAACTGCGGGCCCCTGGGTAGACATGGAGCTCCTAGTGTGGTGTATCTCCCCCCCCCCCCCCTCTGGGTAGACATGGTGCGCCTAGTGTGGTGTATCCCCCCCTGGGTAGACATGGAGCTCCTAGTGTGGTGTATGCCCCCCCCCCCCCTGGGTAGACATGGTGCTCCTAGCGTGGTGTATCCCCCCCCCCCTGGGTAGACATGGTGCTCCTAGCGTGGTGTATCCCCCCCCGGGTAGACATGGTGCTCCTAGTGTGGTGTATGCCCCCCCCTGGGTAGACATGGTGCTCCTAGTGTGGTGTATGCCCCCCCTGGGTAGACATGGTGCTCCTAGTGTGGTGTATCCCCCCCCCTGGGTGTAGACATGGAGCTCCTAGTGTGGTGTATCCCCCTGGGTAGACATGGAGCTCCTAGCGTGGTGTATCCCCCCTGGGTAGACATGGTGCTCCTAGCGTGGTGTATCCCCCCTGGGTAGACATGGTGCTCCTAGCGTGGTGTATCCCCCCTGGGTAGACATGGTGCTCCTAGTGTGGTGTATCTCCCCCCCCCCCCCCCCCCCCCCGGGTAGACATGGTGCGCCTAGTGTGGTGTATCCCCCCCTGGGTAGACATGGAGCTCCTAGTGTGGTGTATCCCCCCCTGGGTAGACATGGTGCTCCTAGCGTGGTGTATCCCCCCTGGGTAGACATGGTGCTCCTAGTGTGGTGTATCCCCCCCCCCCCTGGGTAGACATGGAGCTCCTAGTGTGGTGTATCCCCCTGGGTGTAGACATGGAGCTCCTAGTGTGGTGTATCCCCCTGGGTGTAGACATGGAGCTCCTAGTGTGGTGTATCCCCCTGGGTGTAGACATGGAGTCTACACCCAGGGGGATACATCACGCTAGGAGCACCATGTCTACCCAGGGGGATACACCACGCTAGGAGCTCCATGTCTACCCAGGGGGATACACCACGCTAGGAGCTCCATGTCTACCCAGGGGGATACACCACGCTAGAAGCTCCATGTCTACCCAGGGGGATACACCACGCTAGAAGCTCCATGTCTACCCAGGGGGATACACCATGCTAGAAGCTCCATGTCTACCCAGGGGGATACACCACACTAGGAGCTCCATGTCTACACCCAGGGGGATACACCACACTAGGAGCTCCATGTCTACCCAGGGGGATACATCACACTAGGAGCTCCATGTCTACCCAGGGGGGGGGGGGATACATCACACTAGGAGCTCCATGTCTACCCAGGGGGGGGGGGGGGATACACCACACTAGGAGCACCATGTCTACCCAGGGGGGGGGGGGGATACACCACACTAGGAGCACCATGTCTACCCAGGGGGGATACACCACACTAGGAGCACCATGTCTACCCAGGGGGATACACCACACTAGGAGCTCCATGTCTACCCAGGGGGGATACACCACACTAGGAGCTCCATGTCTACCCAGGGGGGATACACCACACTAGGAGCACCATGTCTACCTAGGGGGATACACCACGCTAGGAGCTCCATGTCTACACCCAGGGGGATACACCACACTAGGAGCACCATGTCTACCCAGGGGGATACACCACACTAGGAGCTCCATGTCTACCCAGGGGGGATACACTACACTAGGAGCTCCATGTCTACCCAGGGGGATACACCACACTAGGAGCTCCATGTCTACCCAGGGGGGATACACCACACTAGGAGCACCATGTCTACCCAGGGGGATACACCACACTAGGAGCTCCATGTGTACACCCAGGGGGATACACCACACTAGGAGCACCATGTCTACCCAGGGGGATACACCACACTAGGAGCACCATGTCTACCCAGGGGGATACACCACGCTAGGAGCTCCATGTCTACACCCAGGGGGATACACCACACTAGGAGCTCCATGTCTACCCAGGGGGATACACCACACTAGGAGCTCCATGTCTACACCCAGGGGGATACATCACACTAGGAGCACCATGTCTACCCAGGGGGATACACCACACTAGGAGCTCCATGTGTACACCCAGGGGGATACACCACACTAGGAGCACCATGTCTACCCAGGGGGATACACCACACTAGGAGCACCATGTCTACCCAGGGGGATACACCACACTAGGAGCTCCATGTGTACACCCAGGGGGATACACCACACTAGGAGCACCATGTCTACCCAGGGGGATACACCACGCTAGGAGCTCCATGTCTACACCCAGGGGGATACACCACACTAGGAGCTCCATGTCTACACCCAGGGGGATACATCACACTAGGAGCTCCATGTCTACCCAGGGGGATACATCACACTAGGAGCTCCATGTCTACCCAGGGGGGATACACTACACTAGGAGCTCCATGTCTACCCAGGGAAATACATCACACTAGGAGCTCCATGTCTACCCGGGGGGACACATCACACTAGGAGCTCCATGTCTACCCAGGGGGGGGGGGATACACCACACTAGGAGCTCCATGTCTACCCAGGGGGGGGGGGGGGATACACCACACTAGGAGCTCCATGTCTACCTGGGGGGGGGGGGGGGGGGGGATACACCACACTAGGAGCTCCATGTCTACCCAGGGGAATACATCACACTAGGAGCTCCATGTCTACCCAGGGGGGGATACACCACACTAGGAGCTCCATGTCTACCCAGGGGGGGATACACCACACTAGGAGCTCCATGTCTACCCGGGGGGGGACACATCACACTAGGAGCTCCATGTCTACCCAGGGGGGGGGGATACACCACACTAGGAGCTCCATGTCTACCCGGGGGGGGGGATACACCACACTAGGAGCTCCATGTCTACCCAGGGGGTACACATCACACTAGGAGCTCCATGTCTACCCAGGGGGATACACCACACTAGGAGCTCCATGTCTACCCAGGGGGGGGGGGGGGGGGGGACACATCACACTAGGAGCTCCATGTCTACCCAGGGGGTACACATCACACTAGGAGCTCCATGTCTACCCAGGGGGATACACCACACTAGGAGCTCCATGTCTACCCCGGGGGGGGGGGGGACACATCACACTAGGAGCTCCATGTCTACCCAGGGGGGGGGATACACCACACTAGGAGCTCCATGTCTACCCAGGGGGGGATACACCACACTAGGAGCTCCATGTGTACCCAGGGGGGTAATCACACTAGGAGCTCCATGTCTACCCAGGGGGGTAATCACACTACAAGCTCCATGTCTACCCAGGGGGATACACACCACACTAGGAGCTCCATGTGTACCCAGGGGGGTAATCACACTACAAGCTCCATGTCTACCCAGGGGGATACACACCACACTAGGAGCTCCATGTGTACCCAGGGGGGTAATCACACTAGGAGCTCCATGTCTACCCAGGGGAATACATCACACTAGGAGCTCCATGTCTACCCAGGGGAATACATCACACTAGGAGCTCCATGTCTACCCAGGGGGTACACATCACACTAGGAGCTCCATGTCTACCCAGGGGGACACATACTACAAGCTCCATGTTTGCCCCAGTAGACACATCAAAGTCTGCCCAGGTACACACACACACACACACACTAGGAGCTCCATGTCTGCCCTGGAGGAGATATGGCGAGCTCCAAGTCAGTAAAAAAAAAAATGATAGTTTTTTAACTGGTGTTGGGTTCACATCCAAAAAGGGATTCCAGATTCTAATTGTAAAGAGCTCCTCGACCTACTTAGATTGAGCCCTGAGGTGACCAGGACACCATCCAGAGGGAGTTAAACTGTTGAGTATTCTTATAAAAAAAAAATAAAAAAAATAAAAAAAAAAAAAAAAAAGAAGAACACACATGTCACAGATTAAGGTCCACACATTGCATAGTCATCTTGGAGTGATACACGGACCTCGTGTGACAGATCAGAGGAAATCCTTTTATGGAAATGTTGAAGGACATGTCATAAGAGCGTCACCCTTCAGAAGACACTTGGCAAGGATGGCAGAAAGTAAATCCCCATAGGCTGCAGTAGGTGGCGAGATCTCAAATACGAAAAGAACCCCCTCCCACACACAAAAAATGGAACAAACGTTTGTTACAATAGCGGTGTATGGCCATTTGTAACCTACACGTTTGTAGTACAAGATTACTCTTCATATCCATCCTGGAAATAGTGAGCTTTGTTCCACGAAACGCGTGGGATGGAAGTTCTGGTGTCTCCTCGTCCTTCCTGAGAAGTGTTGATTGTATGAAAACTGAGATGAAATTTCAGGTTGGGGGCTCAGTATTCACATCCCAGAATTCTCTTCCTACTAGACCACAAGATGTCGGTTCTAAACTTTAGATTTACCAAAAAAATAAAAAGCCCCTTCAACTATCCAATCCAAGGAAGTTAGTTTTACAACTATTGGGTTTTCTTTCCAGCTGGATGACGTAGATAATCGGGAGGGTGGAAACATTTCTAACATTGAATCTGGTTTTCGTGACGCCTACATGACAATCATGGGGCACACACTGGGTCATGTGACATCACCAGGGCAAATGACATCATAGCTTTCCAAGACATGTGATATCACTCCATTATATATAGTAACCACTCAGAAATCAGCCATCTTTGCAATCTCTTTATTAGACTTATGGAAACATTTGATACGAAAGAAACCCAAACAATCCAAACCCCAAAGAACTCAACTATAAAAATGAATGCAGGTTGCCATGGGTGACCAATAGTGCAAATAGTGGTGGAAGAACCGTCCAGTGCCAATGCATCTCCTGTAACAGCAGTAATAGAGGCGCTTGGGGGCCCGCGATAAAGGCACTGGGCTGGGGACACATTCTACAAAGCATCAGCCTACAATGCTGGAAATTTTATCTGAAGCCAAAATTAGTATTTCAGTTTTGGATGGAGCAGAGAAGGGTCAGTTAGGTGCTCACTGCAGTCTGTGACCCATCACTTCCTGTCTTATAGGCACAACAGGAAGTGAGCGGAATCCTTGCCGTTGGAAGATTCCCCCTCCGGTCTGGATTTGGTGACATTTTGGATTCCATCACCATCTGTCCCTCCCACCAGCAATGTTTAACATGGGGGGGGGGGGGGGTCCTCAGCAGGGACACTCCCAACTACTCCATCCAAAAATAGTTGGCTCTAGATACCATTATTTTGCATTTTAATAAAACCATTTAATACTGCTGCAAAGGGGGGGGGGGGGAAATGGGGTGAGAAAAATTGTCCTCAGATTGGGTCATTCCACTCATGTGAAGGTTCCATCCCATCCAGACATAGTGCAGTCAGAGTAATCCTAGGAGGGGTGATCACCCATAAGCCAAGGGTCATCCTGAGAGTCTTTGGAGTCCAGCATTGTACAATATAAGGTGCAGTGTGTGGGGGGCGCCAATGAGGACTGAAAGCCGTCACCTGGATGACCTAGAAGATAAAGAAAAGCCCAATTACCAATTCCTTCTGGACACCAACCCCTCATCCCTGGGGGGGGGGGCCACCAAACCACCCATCCCGGGGGGGGGGGGGGGGAGGGGGGAAGGTCCCACCAACCACTCATCCCGGAAGACTCACTGGCTCCACCCCCACTGCTCCTCTTGGGAGGCCCCATCACTTGCCACCCATTGCTCATGCTGGAAGGATCCTGCAGCTCTCCCCACTCAATGCTCATCATAGAAGGACCCACTGCCACCCATTATTCATGGAAGGCCTGCAGCAGCCCCACCCGCCACTCATCCTGGAGGGTTCACCACTGTCATTGTTACTCCAACACCTGCAGAAAGAAATCAAGGCTTGGGGGGGGGGGACAATGAAAACCCCAAAACAAGTTAGAAGGCATCAGGAGATTCCACTTCCCGGCATCCATTCATCATACTGTCAGTGTTGGGTGGAGAGGCTGGACTTGGTCACAAAGGTGGTCTCTGGACCAGACCCCACCCACACATGAAGGTTTTACTGGAAGAGCAGAGCTCTCTCCAATCACATTTCTGATCTATTTGGGCGGAGCCATCCTTTTAGATCCAGGATTACCTTGTATTGGAGGTAATCCTTGTATTGTATTACCTTGTATCCTCCGGGACGTCCAACTCACTCTTGTTTCTTGTATTTGATGTAGATGAATAGTCCATCCTGGGTACTACAAGGAAAGACAAAGGTTCAGTATGGGGGTGGTGCACCCGGATTGGGAAGGCCTCCACTGTGGGCGGAGTGCTAGGACCTACCTGGAGGTGGTCACCCCCAGCCTAAAGACTTACCTGCTCTTCTCCACAGTGATGGACGGGTGCTTGAATTTTGCCAACATAGAGTCCAGATCTGTCGGGGGCTCTTCAACCTCACTTGTTACTTCCAACTCCTTCAGAGAGCGGTTTGTATTAATGACGGCCATGACTTCCTCAGCGCAGGATGCGGTCAGCTCACAATATCCCACCCTGTACAGGAGGAATAGGAGATAAATATGGGGGAGTTCTACTGGAGACACCTCCAGGTTACCATGGGTTACAATGGAGCATTCACCTGAATGTCTGCAGTGTACAGCCGGGGTTCCGGAGCGCCTCACATAGCGGCTTCACTCCGGTGTCCGTGAATCTATTTCCTGCCAGATCCAGTTTGGTGAGAGATCGGCTGGTGGTGATCACAGAGGAGAGATCTTCCAGGGAGGAGGAGGACAGGTCACATCCGTACAGACTGAGGAGGAAACCATAGAGAGTCAGATTTATGCCGGACATTCATATAAAACCTGAACAGAGCAAAAGAGGAGCCACCTGTAAGGGCCCTGGGGGGAGGGGGGCTACAGCAAGACCACCAACCCAAGGGCCCCACCACAAACCAAAGAATTTCTCTAAAGACTAGGCCAGGGCCACCTGTAAGAACCCAGACCAGGGAAGGCGCTCCTCCCACTGCTCATGATCGACACACCCCCCCCCCCCCCCCCCATTTATTACGATGGGTACGCAGACTGAATGAATGGGGCTACTGTTGTAAAGCACTGCGTAAACTGTTGGCACTATATAAATCCTGTATAATAATAATACTGAGCATGTGCACTGAGGAGCACCGGATGGGAAGATTGTGGTAGTTTTCAAGGTGGTCTGCACTCAGGGAGGGGGAGGGGTGGGGGGGGTATTGCATGGAAAACATATACAGAGTTTAGTTGTCTATCATATAGTGTATAGAAGTCTCACTCCAGCTCCTGCAGGGTACAGCCCGGGTCTCTGAGCCCTTCACACAGAATTTTCACTCCAGAATCCTCCAGACTATTCCAGGTGAGGCTCAGTTTGGTCAGAGATCGGTTGGTGAGGAGGACTGAGCGGAGGTCCTCACAGGACGCCTGGGTCAGCTCACAGGAAGATAATCTGTAAAGAGAACCCGTATGAGAACTTCTACCCAATCACCTCCCGGACCTGGCGCTAGATTGGCAGACCATTGGCCAAATCCTTACATCAGCTCCTGCATGGTACAGCTCGGGTCACTCAGCCCTTTACAGAGGAGCTTCACTCCGGAGTCGCCAAGGTTGTTGTCCCTCACATTCAGGCTGGTGAGGGTCCGGTTTTTAAGGATAACCGATTGTAGATCCTCACAGGACACGCTGGTGAGTTTTGCCTCAAACAACCTGCAGAGATGAAACAAGACCATGTGATCAGCCCCATCAGACCATGTGACCAGGATTGCCAGACAACGTTCAGTCTGCTCACCATTGGTGAGAAACATAGGAGGCCTTACACCATCATTCTGGGATTGGTTGGTGTATAGAAGGGAGGAAATGAACTAAAATGACCAAGTTTGGGTTCGGTGGTCACCTGCCCAGAAGGTGTACAAGGTACATGACCACCCTGAGAAATGCTGAGGATGTCCACCATTTCAAGTGGTACATACACCACACCTTCCTCCACCCACTTCACCTTTCTCCCTCACCTTCCGCCACCCAACACCCACCTCACCTTCCGCCACCCAACACCCACCTCACCTTCCGCCACCCAACACCCACCTCACCTTCCGCCACCCACCTCACCTTCCGCCACCCACCTCACCTTCCGCCACCCACCTCACCTTCCGCCACCCACCTCACCTTCCGCCACCCACCTCACCTTCCGCCACCCACCTCACCTTCCGCCACCCAACACCCCCCTCACCTTCCGCCACCCAACACCCCCCTCACCTTCCGCCACCCAACACCCACCTCACCTTCCGCCACCCAACACCCACCTCACCTTCCGCCACCCACCTCACCTTCCGCCACCCAACACCCCCCTCACCTTCCGCCACCCAACACCCACCTCACCTTCCGCCACCCAACACCCACCTCACCTTCCGCCACCCAACACCCCCCTCACCTTCCGCCACCCAACACCCACCTCACCTTCCGCCACCCAACACCCACCTCACCTTCCGCCACCCAACACGTGCATTAGAACAATTCTCTCAGCCCATAAGACCATGTACCCATCAGACCAAACATGGTGGCCTTCATGCATACTGGGTTGGAGAGGCTCCTTCACTTGGGACAGAAATATCTAACAATCTCTTGAAAAATCTAAATTCCCCTTTTCTAGTGGATAGAAGACACAAGTACCCAAAAGACAGAATGTGTGATGTACTCTATACAGGGTGGGCTCGTTTCTGGACTGTCTGGTGGACTTCGCTGTCCCAGCAAAGCATTGTCTGGCTGTGGATTAGCTTACTGGCAATTAGATCACTGTTGGCAGTTCATTAGATGTGCTGATTGTTTACAGTTTGCATTGTTTAGGATAATGTGATCAGGCCCTTACCTGATTCTTTGTGCTTTACAATAAAGTCAGTTCCAGTTTGCACCCAAGATAGTGTCGTCCAGTTCTTGGGTGCTCAGCGATAATACCTGGTTCCAAAGTGGAGAAAGCTGCATCTTGGTGGAGGCAGTCAGGTAGTCTGTCAGACCACCCCCATACAGTGTACCCATCAGACACCCCCCCCCCACCCCCCTCTATACAATGTACCCATCAGACCCCCCATACAGTGTACCCATCAGACCTCCCCCCATACAATGTACCCATCAGACCTCCCCCTCCCCCCCCCCATACAATGTACCCATCAGACCTCCCCCACCCCCCATACAATGTACCCATCAGAACTTACACCAGCTCCTTCAGAGTGCAGCCCGGCTGGCGGAGCGCCTCACACAGCAGCTTGGCCCCGGAGTCCTGGAGGCTGCAATCTCTCAGATATAAGGTGGTGAGCGATCGATTGGTCATCAGAGCAGAGCGCAGGAAGTCCCCGCAGGCCGGAGTCAGCTCACAGAATTCCATCCTGGAGGAGAGGACAAGTCCGGTCAGAACTTGGTAAATCTAGGCAGAGTCCTTACAGCCTAATAAACACTTCTAGAAGGTAAGGAGGGGGGGGGGGGGGGGGGGGGAGGAGCGGCAGAGGAGATGGGGAGAGGTTGGAATAGATCTGGTTTGTTGCCGTCAATTCCTGTTAGAATAAATAAGGAAAACCCAATAGTGAGTTGTCGCCAGAACAGGAATGGAAGGAAATCTTCCAAGATTGACACCTGTTCTGGTGACAACCGTCTGAGGAAGTTCCCCATCACTTGGGATTCTCTTCCTGCCGTGTCTACAGGACAGGAAATTAATGCAGATCTCCAAGAGGGGACACGGCCCTTCTAGTATTTCTATTATAGGAGATGAAGTCTTCCCAGAATGGGAATCTACAAACCCAACAACTCCA
Source organism: Lithobates pipiens (assembly GCF_037356315.1). NCBI lineage: Eukaryota > Metazoa > Chordata > Amphibia > Anura > Ranidae > Lithobates > Lithobates pipiens. Next base: position 1,008,081 of record NW_027507900.1, read on the forward strand.
CTTCTCATTACTGGAGGTGGGTGGATCTGCTCATGGGGCTTTTACTGAGAATTAATGTATGAAGACATGAGAGCAACAAGTCAGCCCGGCCATACACAATGTGATTAGTAAGGATGTTCCTCTTTGGACCCAAGTAGCGCTATCTCTGTCCAGACAAGCACCATGTCTACTGTGCTCAAATGAAGGCCTCACCCTCCTTAGGGAGGGTATGATCCGAGAAGGAGGAGAAGATCCCAGCGGGTCCTGGCACTCGGATGTGTGACATACATGGACACCAGTGATGAGGCGCCCAGTCACAGGTTTATCTTATCAGAACATTTCATTATTCAGAAACTTGCATGCCAAACATGACCTGATATTTCATGCAAAGACACCAAACATTTGTCAGATCCAGCTGAACATCTCTGCAGATCCTTCACTCTAGTATAAAGACGGAGGACTCACCTCCCACAGAGTACAGCCCGGATCCTTCCCTCCATTATAAATATGACGGAGGACTCACCTCAGCTCCTGTAGGGTACAGCCCGGATCCTCCCCTCCATTATAAATATGACGGAGGACTCACCTCAGCTCCTGTAGGGTACAGCCCGGATCCTCCCCTCCATTATAAATATGACGGAGGACTCACCTCAGCTCCTGTAGGGTACAACCCGGATCCTTCCCTCCATTATAAATATGACGGAGGACTCACCTCAGCTCCTGTAGGGTACAGCCCAGATCCTCCCCTCCATTATAAATATGACGGAGGACTCACCTCAGCTCCTGTAGGGTACAACCCGGATCCTTCAGCCCCTCACATAGAAATTTCACTCCGTCGTCCTCAATTTTATTCAGTGCCAGATCCAACTTGTGCAGAGAGCGGTTCTCTTTAAGGGCGGAGCCAAGGATCTCACAGCCTATGGCGGCCAAGTTGCAGTCATCAAGCCTGCAGATAAAAATCAGAGATTGGGAATCTGGGATCCAGCGTGTTTAGACTGGACCAAATGAACATGTCAAAGCACAGGGAGAGGAGACAAACAAACATGCAGCAATGAGGACACCTCCTTACCACCGACAGTTTCTGAGATGGAGGCAAAAAAAATATAAAAATAAATAAAAGTAAAGCCAACCCCCCCCATTATCAGCAACCAAGCTCATTTCCATCTGGTGGAGCCTTCCCAGAAGAGTAGAGGCAATTACTGACGCAGAGGGAGGACCAGCCTTGGGTGATGGACAGGTAGACATCCAGACGCTTTGTCATTGGCCAGCCTAATGCACAGCTCTTACTTGTGATCACAACATCTGATGGTGATAAAGCAATAAATTGTCCCTCACAAATTGAATAGAAGTAAAAAAATAAAGTTTGTCCAATATTTGTGTTTTTAGCGTCACCCGGGTCTGTTCACAACTGTCCAATACCTTCTAGAATACTTACGACAGTTCCCGCAGGGTACAGCCCGGCTGGCGCAGACCATCGCAGATGATTTTCAAAGCGGAGTCCTCCAGAGTGTGGTGACTTATGACAAGTTTGGTGAGCGATCGGCTGGAAGAAATAAGAGAACGAAGATCCTCGAAGAAGGACGGGGCGACCACACAAACATGGAACCTGCGAGGAGAGCACAAGCTTTAAATAAAAATAAAGAGTTCCAAGGCCATAGAAAAAAGTCAAACTCTGAACAAAATTACTATTCTGCTCCTTTCCTTCCTAAAGGAGAAGGCTTGACCACCCAAGACCTGGTGATTCCTATAGTCCCAGCTCACTCAATGGTCCTATGTAGTGACTAGAGTCTCTAGACTGTAGACATGGGGGGGAAATAGCCCATGAAAGAAAGGGGCAACTATCAAAGGGGCAACTATCAAAGGGGCAACTATCAAAGGGGCAACTATCAAAGGGGCAACTATCAAAGGGGCAACTATCAAAGGGGCAACTATCAAAGGGGCAACTATCAAAGGGGCAACTATCAAAGGGGCAACTATCAAAGGGGCAACTATCAAAGGGGCAACTATCAAAGGGGCAACTATCAAAGGGGCAACTATCAAAGGGGCAACTATCAAAGGGGCAACTATCAAAGGGGCAACTATCAAAGGGGCAACTATCAAAGCCCAAACTTCTGGTGGGAGGCCGTATACTCCAGAAGTCTGCATGTCCACCAGTGAAGGAACTTAGAGGGATTCCACCAAAAAAATAATATAAATATTAAAAGCCAGCATCTATAAATACTACAGCTGCTGACTTAATAAATGGACACTCACCTGTCCCAGGTTCCAGCGATGCCGGCAGCCGATGCCGATCGATCTCTCGGCTGCTGCCGCCACCATTCTAGGTGAGGGAATCAGGAAGTGAAGCGAATCGGCTTCACTTCCCGGCTCCCTACTGCGCATGCGCGAGTCGCACAGCGCAATAGGAAATCTCCGCGCTGTCACTGGGACCCGTGTGTGTCCCAGCAGACAGCGCGGCAGGACAGGAAATGGCGTAGACTCCCGCGGGAGTCTATGCCCGGAAGTGGGTGTAAATACCTGTCTTTGACAGGTATCTCCACCCCCCTCCCCCCTGAAAGGTGTCAATTGTGACACCGGAGGGGGGGGGGGGGGGGGAGGGATCCGATCAGCGGAGTTTCCACTTTAGGGTGGAATCCCAATTTAAGATAATGAGCTCTTCTAAAAATCTGAAGGACACGACTGCCCCAAGGAGGTTCAAACCTAGGTCACCAGACCAGAGATGAGGAGGACACAAACTTACTCCAGTTCTTGGATCTTGCTGTCTGGGTTGGACAGCCAGGAAGCTTTTCCACCGGTCTCAAAGTCCTCGGCAAAGCCGCACCGTGTAAAGCTGAAAAATATAAATCATCTTTTTACAGGACACTTTTCAAGCCAGGAGCTCTACCTTCAAATATATTTGTTAAAGGGTCAAAAAGCAGTTAGACAATGAGGTCTCATGGATGGAGAGCGCCAAGATACATGAACTGCGATCAGAGCCCAAACTTCGGAGAACCTCAATGGACACTGGATTAGGTCCAGCATTGGAGAAAGCCATGATATTACAGAGGAGGCCCATACACAGAATGCCCAGGGTACCAGTAGTCAGGATAGCCTGGCTCCTATGATGACCATTCTGGAAGGGTTTCCCCATACCAGATGGTTCAGTGGCTGAAGGCAGTTCAAGGAAGCTTAGTTTGAATACCAAACTTTGTTAACTACTGAGGCCTTAAAATTAAACACAAAGCTATAATATGCCTCAGACTAGGAAAGCCAAAATCCAGCATGAAGACTTGGCCTCAAGAAAGGGAAGATAAACGTGTTTTGTACGACGGAAAACATTCCCGATTCCCCACATCTTGTAGGACATCATGGACAGATGTTACTTTGGAGTAAACAGACTAGACGGGTTAATACTTACGAAAGCTTTGAAGATCCATGGAAGAAGGGGGACAGCGATTCCAAGTCTTTGGGTCGCATCAGGTGATCCTCCAGGCGGATGGAGACAAAGCTCGCCCGATCTGCCAGACAATACAACATCTCCCGAATATGAACATTCTCCATGAATGAGCTGTAAAAACACGACTGGAACAGCAGGTCGGGGGCACTGAACGCTCGGCTACGCAACGCCTCGTCCTGAGCTTCGTAGAAGCAGGTTAGTGCATCAGGACAGAATTCAGAGGGTTTTCCGGCTGTCAGCCATTTTTCCATGGCCGGTTTGGCTCTTAAAGAAACGCTGGACCCAACGACATCTGCAAGGTCCTTCAACTGCTTATTATTGAGGAGGCCAAAGAGGAACTTTATGGTTGAGCTCAAGTATGGCTGATGTTCCGACTGATAAAACAGGGATCTTCCACTGCAGACTCTTGGGAGGAATGTATCTCCATTTACCCCTTTGGTCTCTTTAACCTCAGCATCTTCTCCCAGCACATAATACAAAGCAGCAAAGAATTCCTGAACACTCAGGTGAATGAAGCTGTAGTTGGTTGGGTCTTCCACATTCTTCTGGAAAATGCTGTCATTTGGGAAAACAGAAGCCACCTCTGATATAGTCAGTCCATTCCTTCCAAGATCCTCCTCATCAAACAAGCTTCTCCGATCCAGGATCCCATCATTGGCCAATGCACAGAGGTTCTTCAGACACTGGAGTATTGGCTGGGTGCTGCCTGGATTGATGAGGAAGCTTCTGAGATAAGACAGATACACGGAGGTGAGAGTTTTACAGTTTGCTGAGCTAAGCTCATCCTTCATTCCCACCTTCAGGATCCTACAGACAAGCCAACAGGTCAAAGGGACCGAACTCAAACCCAACAGAACTTGGTTTTCTTTTAGTACCGACACAGCCTGCTCTGCCTGATCTTTACTGTTAAAGAAATGATGGAAATTTTTCTCAAGATCTCCCTCCGAAAACCCCAGAAGTTCTACAGAAGAAGAGGAGCGAGCGAAGTCCTTCATCTTCTTGAGGGACATGGATCTGGTTGTGAGAAGTAGTGAGGAGTCGCTGAGGATCTCTTTGCTCAATAGGCATCTTAGAAGAGTTTCTTTGTGGGTCTCCTCGAAGGGGTCTTCATAGTCCTCATTATCATCATCTTCCAGGGTCCACCTCAACTCATCAAACCCATCAAGAATGATCAGAACCTTGGAAGGATCATTGAGAGCCGACTTGATCAGATTCTCCGAGAACTGCAGCTTGGTGCTTTTGGTCACAAGTCCTTCAATGTTGATATTGCCGGTAATCTTGTTTATTTGTCTGCCGCTCAGATAGAACACAAAGTGAAACTGGTCGGCGTAGAGCTTTCCAGAGGCCCAGTCCAGCATGATCCTCTGTGTGGTCAGAGTTTTACCGATTCCAGGAGGACCCACCAACACCAGAGTCTTGGGGGCAAATCCGCTGCCATCAGGGACAAACAGGTCCTGGACACCGGATGGGGAATATCGCTCCGAGGACTTGGTGACCTCCGCCTCCTGAAGTAAAGTGCCAGAGAAAGGGATTGTGGGATCTTCCCCCTTATTAATCTTCAGGGGGCGGAGCCTGGGGTATCTCCCGCCTACAACCTTCCCCAGGTGGCAGGCACGCTCTTCGATGGGTTGGAAGACCTCTTTAACAGAGGCCAGATATTTGGATTTCCATTCTGTGGAGGAGAAATTTGGATTAATGGAGGACCAGCAGATAGACGCCGAGTACAGAGACTGGGAAGATCGGATCCCACCTCATCTTCACAAAGATTACCTGTCAGAGGGGACTCCGCCATGGTGCCGGTCACTTCTGGATCTGGAAGAGAAGAATGGAGGAGATTAGCGATCACCGTATAGAGGACAATCGGAGACACCTGATGGGGGGGGGGGGGGGGGATAACGAGTTCCCTTTCCATTGTTGTGAATTCATGAAGAAATACATTTAATATTCACGGCGGAGATAAGAGATTTCAGTAGGCCTAGAAAAAAAAAAAAAAAAAAGGTGGATGAAGTATAGTATTGATATTATTGAACTGTGACCTCTTGGAGAACTTTAACCACTTGCTTACTGGGCACTTAAACCCCCCTCAGTCCCAGACCAATTTTCAGCTTTCAGCGCTGATGCACTTTGAATGACAATTGCGCGGTCATACAACACTGTACCCAAATGAAATTTTTATCATTTTTTCCCACAAATAGAGCTTTCTTTTGGTGGTATTTAGTTACAGCTCGGAGTTTTATTTTTTGCTAAACAAACAAAAAAAGATGCAAAAAAAAAAAAATCATGTTTTAATAGTTTGTTATAAAATTTTGCAAACGGGTCATTTTTCTCCTTCATTGAAGTGCGCTGATTAGGCGGCACTAGTGGGCACTGATAGGCATAGTTAAGGCGGCACAGATGGGCGGCACTGCTGGGCATGGATAAGTGGCACTGGGGTGCAGCACCTTTGAGGCAGATTGTGGGCACTGCTGGGTGGCACTTATTTTTTAAACATTTGGCACTGGCAGGGCTGGCCGTGATTGGGACTGATGTCCCGATCACGGCTGCCGGTGATCGGCTTTTTTTTTCTCCTCACGCTGTCAGCGCGAGGAGGAATAATAGCCGATTACCGGCTCCGTTATATCACATGATCAGCTGTCATTGGCTGACAGCTGATCACATGATAAGGGGTCGGGATCGACCCCTTGCACGGATCGGTGATCAGGCGAGTCTCATAGACTCGCCGATCACAGAGCGCGCCGTGCGTGCCCCTCAGGGGGTGTGCAGGCCGCTCGTGCACGGGACGACGTCAATAGACGTAGTCCCGGCAAAGGAGGTCCGCGCTGTAGCTGTCATTTGGCTATAGCGCGAGTCTCTAGTGGTTAAAAAGCAAAGTAGAAGATCTCACAGGTTTTTCCAAATGTGAAAGGGATTCGCTCTCTTTTAAAAGTTCTACAAGCCGGTATTGAGAAAACCTGAACAAAAGGGGGATTGTCATAACATATCCCTCAAAATATCATATTGTTATTTTTGTGTTAGTTTGGTAAAATGTAAATCAGCGACACCAAAGGACCACTTCCCCTCCCATCAGAATTAGGTGACCAATTTATATGACCCCTTGGAAAGCCGGGATGTGACACAAAAGTCTCCAGCCGACTCAGACTGAAGCCGCAATAACTTTTAAGTCAAGGAAGGTTAAAATAAACCCCATTGTATCAGAGAGTGAAGAGATATCCTAAAGTCACCTCAATATGGACTCCGATGTCAATGAGACAATGACTAAGATACGAGGTGGAGATCTACCCAACAGGGCAAATAAGACACCTCCATTAGATACGAGGTGGAGATCTACCCAACAGGGCAAATAAGACACCTCCATTAGATACGAGGTGGCGATCTACCCCAACAGGGCAAATAAGACACCTCCATTAGATACGAGGTGGAGATTTACCCCAACAGGGCAAATAAGACACCCCCATTAGATACGAGGTGGAGATCTACCCCAACAGGGCAAATAAGACACCTCCATTAGATACGAGGTGCAGATCTACCCCAACAGGGCAAATAAGACACCTCCATTAGAAAAGTAAAGAATGGGACTGTATGCTGAATGTTCATTTGAAGACACTAGGAGGAAACATTGGAAATTGTGTAATTTTTACATCCAGAATATACGGATATTAGAAGCCGGGATCTGATATCTACTACAGTACAAATGTCTCCAGACACGGTGAGGGGAAGATACAAATCAGACGTATTTCACAGACTGTATGTGATATTTGGGGGTCACCAAGGAGATCTTGTGGTTTGGGATCTGGTGATCTGGGGAACTTTGTCATGGAGAGATTATATATGAAGTGTGATCAAAAGTGTTTTAGCAACAAATTAGTATTATAAAAAAACATATAATTGTGATTATAACTGTATAAGAATGTAACCTGTTTATATAAACAAATATTGATTGGATACTGGAATGATACATGTATCCATATAGATAATCATTGTATGTGATATTGTGTGATATATATCTATCCTGTGTCCTTTCTAAATGGACTAAAGATTAATAGATATACATTAATATACATATATATCACCATTTTATACAAGTTATTATTCAAAATTATGCATTTTATATTATACTATCATTCCTGAACACCAGATATAGATATCCTAGTTCTCATTTTCTGTAAAGAGGAGTCACTTACCTGAAGAGGTGGGGGGGGGGGGGGGGGGGACATAGCGAAGCACATGGAGAGGGGGGGGGGGGGAGTTGGGGTCATGTGACACGGTGAAGGATGATTTGCACACATGGGGGGAGTTGGGGGTCATGTGACACGGTGAAGGATGATTTGCACACATGGGGGGGAGTTGGGGTCATGTGACACGGTGAAGGATGATTTGCACACATGGGGGGAGTTGGGGGTCATGTGACACGGTGAAGGATGATTTGCACACATGGGGGGGAGTTGGGGTCATGTGACACGGTGAAGGATGATTTGCACACATGGGGGGAGTTGGGGGTCATGTGACACGGTGAAGGATGATTTGCACACATGGGGGGGAGTTGGGGGTCATGTGACACGGTGAAGGATGATTTGCACACATGGGGGGGGAGTTGGGGGTCATGTGACACGGTGAAGGATGATTTGCACACATGGGGGGGAGTTGGGGTCATGTGACACGGTGAAGGATGATTTGCACACATGGGGGGAGTTGGGGGTCATGTGACACGGTGAAGGATGATTTGCACACATGGGGGGGAGTTGGGGTCATGTGACACGGTGAAGGATGATTTGCACACATGGGGGGAGTTGGGGGTCATGTGACACGGTGAAGGATGATTTGCACACATGGGGGGGAGTTGGGGGTCATGTGACACGGTGAAGGATGATTTGCACACATGGGGGGGGAGTTGGGGGTCATGTGACACGGTGAAGGATGATTTGCACACATGGGGGGGGAGTTGGGGGTCATGTGACACGGTGAAGGATGATTTGCACACATGGGGGGGGGAGTTGGGGGTCATGTGACACGGTGAAGGATGATTTGCACACATGGGGGGGATTGATGGAGGATTATAGGGCACAATGTCAAATTCAGGGCGGTAGCAAGAAGGTATTTTATGAGGGGGGGGGGATGGTGAGAAGGTGCATTTTATACAGTGAGGGCAGAGACTCCCCCCCACCTCATTTACAGAAAACTCTCCCTCCCGATTGGCTGACACAGGAGGAGAAATGTTTGTTATAGAAAAACAAATTTCCTTTAATAAATCACTTTTATATGAAAGTGACTCTCCTCTCCCCCTCCAATACAATAACTAACGGCTTCAATCACAGCGTCATCACATAGGAACCTCTGACTCAGCACTGGGGGGGGGGGGTGGTGAGGGCGAGTCAGGGGGGGGGGGGGGGGGAGTCACTTGCTTCCAGCAGATTTCACACAGGAGGCACCCCACCCCCTAAAAAAAAAAAAAAAAAAAAAAAAAAAAAAAAAGAACCTGCCTCAGCAATGGGGGAGGGGGGATTGCAGGGTGGTGAGCATGGGTTTTGGGAGGGGGGCAGCTTCCAGCAGACACTTCACACGGGAACCCCCCTGTGATGAGGTTCTGATGGAAGCCCCCAGGAGGGTGAAGAGGAATGGATGGGACTGCAGTGACCGGGTCCTTCTGTTACGGGGTCCTCGGCTCGAGTGCCGCCATCAGGACCCTCCTCAGATATTACAGCCCAAGATTGTAACCAAGAACCGGGCAGGACTAAAACTGCTACGTTTCGTTGGACATGAATACGGGGCTTTATACACTTAAGGAGGTCCCCCCCAGCAAAACAAAACCAGAAACTGCCCCCCAGAAGCAGACGGAGCGCCTCCTCCAGGAATCGTCTATATCCTGCAGAAATATTAGTCGGCTCGGTCACCCTGCGCCCCTAATGGACACCGGGCGACTTACACACAGGAGGGACGAAACAAGAGCTTCCCCACCTCTCCAAGGGATTCTGGGCCCCCCTCCCCCACCCAGCCCAAAGCAACTCCAGTCACATCCAGACATTCCCGATTATCCAATCAGGGGAGAGATGTGGTTGGATATTCAGAGAAACACCGAGGTGGCGAGTTATACAATATAATGATTACACAGATCTCCCCTCCGATACAACAATGGGGTGATATTTGGGGCATTTCCCCAGTTATATTGTATATTAAAGGGGGGGGGGGGGAGGGGAGATTGTTTATTATACATTACACCATCTACTTTTCCTCTAGAATATCCGATTGGATGAGGAGGAGTGTGATATGGAAGGACTCCGCTCTCCTCCGACATCAGAGTCAGCTTCACACACAGGTCATATACACCCCCTCCCACTCAGGACCACTGATAAGTACAGCCGGCCCTGTTGTAGGGGGCCCCACAGCACCATCAGCACGGGGGGGGCAGCTTTATGGCTCATTCCTGCCCAAATCAAACACATTGATTTTTACTAGAACCGCCCTCCTTCCTACCTCTAGAATTACACCCCCCCCCCCCCCCATCAGGTCAGTAGAGGGGCCCCCAGGAGGCAAGACCAGGGGAGATGTAGGTACATGAAGTCTGGCCACCCACTGCCCTCCAGCTTTTGTAGAACTACAAGTCCCAGCATGCCTCTGGGAGTAATTGTAACTGCCAGCCTTGCAATGCCTCATGGGAAATGTAGTTCCACAAGCCCCAGGTTGCCTACCCCCGGCGGGGCGATTCTTCGTACCTCTGCAAGGGCAGAGGAGTGAGGGAGAGGTTGGTCTGGGTTGGCCAAGAGGGCACAGATCTGAAATCCCGATGGCAAGTGGCGGGGCACAGCAGTGCCAGGACAAGGGCATCCAGGGCAAGGATGCCAAACTGCCCCCAGAAATAAAACCACTGCGCCCAGGGCAGCTACCCCTCCTGCCCACCTGAGTGACAGGCAGCATGCTACCACTCCGGATAGAAGGTACAACCCCAGACTCACCACTGTGTGATCATCATAATGAGAAGGCAGCAAGCTGACATCTTGCTACACCCCACAGTAAGGATACAGCGAGAAGGCGGAAAGCCGACATCTTGCTACACCCCACAGTAAGAATACAGAGAGAAAGCGGAAAGCGGACATCTTGCTACACCCCACAGTATGGATACAGAGAGAAAGCGGAAAGCGGACATCTTGCTACACCCCACAGTAAGGATACAGTGAGAATGGGGCAAGCTGACATCTTAGTACACCCAGTGGAGTCTGGCATTTCACACTTATTTTACCAGTAAAGGGAGCTTATGTGGTGAAATACGGGATCTAAAACTCGATCTGACGGTTTAGATGTTGAATTATAAAGTCCGCGGTGAAGCGTCCGATCTCACAGACCGCCGCTTAGAAAAATCAGGATTATTAAATCCTTTATTCCACCACACAAGTTCAGATCGATGGTAATAAAGGTCACATGACACTCGGTGTAGCAAGATGGCAACGGATCATCACTTCTGTTACAACATCTGATGACACGCCCCCCTCCCGACCTTCTCACCCACCCAATCAGGTGTGCACCAACTATTACCACCCCCCCCCCCATTCACCCATCGGGGGGCTCCAAGTGTGTACAGAGAGGAGGAGGCGATACAAGACAGCCTGACAAATGTCCTCTGAAGAGCAACTCACATCACTCTTCAGAGGGGCATACCCCAAAAAGACCAAGTGGGGGTGTGATGAGTCTCCCCCCCCCCCCCATCATCATTACTAACAGCCCAACCCCCATTATATGGAATAGTGGGGTGTACAGCCCCTCCCCCATAATTATATATAACCCCCCCACACATTATACATACTATATACACCCCACCATCATCATTAACTGCCCAGCCCCCCCATTATATGGAATAGAGGGGTGTACACCCCCCCCCGACATTATACATACATATTATATACACCCCACACATCCCCCTCCCTCCCTTCTAGTGATCAGCGGGCTGCTCTTCTCTCCTCACCTCTCAGCTCCTCAGTCAGATGTGTTCCAGGAACTTCTTCCCCTCCTTATATACCCCTCCTCCCCTCCTACCACACCGAATCACGCCCCTCCCACCCCGTCATCCTCCCGGAGACCACACCCCGCCCTGACCCCTCCCACCCCGGAGGATGGATGGAATGCTCACCCAGAGAGAAGGGGGATGGTCTCCGGGAAAATGGCGCCTGTGCTGCTGTAGTGTCATATTCCCCTCCCCATCGTAGAATGCTCCGGAAGTGACGTAGCTGCCAGCAATTTCGCACTGCACATGCGCGATGCGTTCCAAACACTTGCGCCATGCGTTCCAGAGGATTTGCAGCAAGGCCGTCAGACAATCCCCTCCCCGAGCCACGGTTGCCCGCTCTCTCTCTCCGCCGCTATCCGAGCCGTCTAAAGTTTAAGGTCACTTCCGTGACACTATCTGACGGTTTCACTGAACTGAATTGCGGGGAGAGGAGGGGGAGGAGTCCCAGCATTCCCCGCCAATCACTTACAGGACTCCTCCCCCTTATACAAGTGCTTCTTCTCCATAGCAACCCTTCATAACAATCATTCATAGCAACCCTTCCATAGCAACCAGTCCATAGCAACCCTTCATAACAATCCCATAGCAACCCTCCATGGAAACCTGTCCATAGCAACCCTTCATAACAACCCGTCCATAGCAGCCCCTCCATAGATGTACAATGGAATACTGACATATAATCACACACACAGGTTGGACAATAGATGTCTTCTGTCAGCCTCGCCTTCTATAGAACTCGGATATTCCGGACAGGTGAAATCCTCTCATGCTTCAGTTGGGCCACAAAATTCCCGAAGTAAATTGGACCAATCAGAGTGTTTTCTGTAATTCAATCCCCAAACTGATAGAAAATGTAGAGAAAACCCCCCGACATTCTCATTGACTGTTCCTCACACCACCACAGGAGGCGCTATTCGTAGAGTGTGGGTGTATAACATGAAATATGTACATATCCGTCTACTGCTCTGTATGGTGAGCACAGCGTTACCTTCCACCCAACTCTCCAAGTCTACATCACTGGCTCCACCCCCTTTCGCGTTACACCACGTGGCTTCCTCAGAGGGACCCCCCTGTCAGCTGCCTCCTTCCTCTGCTATCTGACACCAGGAGATAAATGGTGACAGGGGAAGGAGCTCCAGCACACCACCTGTGATTGAAAGCCTTAGCTCTGTACCTGTGTGAAGTGGGGTGTCCCTTTCCAGCTGGTAGGGTAGGCGGGTGACACCTCCTCCATGTTCCCCTTCCCCAAATGTGGGTCACATAGGAGGGCCAATCCCTGGGGTGGGTTCTTCTGGGGGCACCTTGGACAGGATCACTCTGTACACATGTGTCACCATTACCAATACCCCGAGACAGAATCACTCCGTACACATGTGTCACCATTACCAATGCCCCGGGACAGGGTCACTCCGTACACATGGGGCACCATTACCAATACCCCGGGACAGGGTCACTCTGTACACATGGGGCACCATTACCAATACCCCGGGACAGGATCACTCCGTACACATGTGTCACCATTACCAATGCCCCGGGACAGGGTCACTCCGTACACATGGGGCACCATTACCAATACCCCGGGACAGGGTCACTCCGTACACATGGGGCACCATTACCAATACCCCGGGACAGGGTCACTCTGTACACATGGGGCACCATTACCAATACCCCGGGACAGGGTCACTCCGTACACATGGGGCACCATTACCAATACCCCGGGACAGGATCACTCTGTACACATGGGGCACCATTACCAATGCCCCGGGACAGGGTCACTCCGTACACATGGGGCACCATTACCAATACCCAGGGACAGGGTCACTCCGTACACTTGGGGCACCATTACCAATACCCCAGGACAGGGTCACTCTGTACACATGGGGCACCATTACCAATACCCCGGGACAGGGTCACTCCGTACACTTGGGGCACCATTACCAATACCCCAGGACAGGATCACTCCGTACACATGGGGCACCATTACTAATACCCCGGGACAGGATCACTCCGTACACATGGGGCACCATTACCAATACCCCGGGACAGGGTCACTCCATACACATGGGGCACCATTACCAATACCCAGGGACAGGGTCACTCTGTACACATGGGGCACCATTACCAATACCCAGGGACAGGGTCACTCTGTACACATGGGGCACCATTACCAATACCCCGGGACAGGGTCACTCCATACACATGGGGCACCATTACCAATACCCCGGGACAGGGTCACTCCGTACACATGGGGCACCATTACCAATACCCAGGGACAGGGTCACGCCGTACACATGGAGCACCATTACCAATACCCCGGGACAGGATCACTCTGTACACATGGGGCACCATTACCAATACCCCGGGACAGGGTCACTCCGTACACATGGGGCACCATTACCAATACCCCAGGACAGGGTTACTCTGTACACATGGAGCACCATTACCAATACCCCAGGACAGGGTCACTACTTACACATGGGGCACCATTACTAATGTCCCGGGACAGGATCACTACGTACACATGGGGCACCATTACCAATACCCCGGGACAGGGTCACTCTGTACACATGGGGCACCATTACCAATGTCCCGGGACAGGGTCACTCCGTACACATGGGGCACCATTACCAATACCTCAGGACAGGGTCACTACATACACATGGGGCACCATTACCAATACCCCAGGACAGGGTCACTCCGTACACATGGGGCACCATTACCAATACCTCAGGACAGGATCACTCTGTACACATGGGGCACCATTACCAATACCCCAGGACAGGGTCACTCCGTACACATGGGGCACCATTACCAATACCCCAGGACAGGATCACTCCGTAAACATGGAGCACCATTACCAATACCCCGGGACAGGATCACTCAGTACACATGGGGCACCATTACCAATACCCCGGGACAGGGTCACTCTGTACACATGGGGCACCATTACCAATACCCCGGGACAGGGTCACTCTGTACACATGGAGCACCATTACCAATACCCCAGGACAGGGTCACTCCGTACACATGGGGCACCATTACCAATGCCCCGGGACAGGATCACTCTGTACACATGGCGCACCATTACCAATGTCCCGGGACAGGGTCACTACGTACACATGGGGCACCATTACCAATACCTCAGGACAGGGTCACTACATACACATGGGGCACCATTACCAATACCCCAGGACAGGGTCACTCCGTACACATGGGGCACCATTACCAATACCCCAGGACAGGGTCACTCCGTACACATGGGGAACCATTACCAATGTCCCGGGACAGGGTCACTACGTACACATGGGGCACCATTACCAATACCCCGGGACAGGGTCACTACGTACACATGGGGCACCATTACCAATACCCCGGGACAGGGTCACTCCGTACACATGGGGCACCATTACCAATGTCCCGGGACAGGGTCACTCCGTACACATGGGGCACCATTACCAATACCCCAGGACAGGGTCACTCTGTACACATGGGGCACCATTACCAATACCCCGGGACAGGGTCACTCTGTACACATGGGGCACCATTACCAATGTCCCAGGACAGGGTCACTCCGTACACATGGGGCACCATTACCAATACCCCAGGACAGGGTCACTCTGTACACATGGAGCACCATTACCAATACCCCAGGACAGGGTCACTCCGTACACATGGGGCACCATTACCAATACCTCAGGACAGGGTCACTCTGTACACATGGGGCACCATTACCAATACCCCAGGACAGGGTCACTCCGTACACATGGGGCACCATTACCAATACCCCAGGACAGGATCACTCCGTAAACATGGAGCACCATTACCAATACCCCGGGACAGGGTCACTCCGTACACATGGGGCACCATTACTAATACCCCAGGACAGGGTCACTACATACACATGGGGCACCATTACCAATACCCCGGGACAGGATCACTCAGTACACATGGGGCACCATTACCAATACCCCGGGACAGGATCACTCAGTACACATGGGGCACCATTACCAATACCCCGGGACAGGATCACTCAGTACACATGGGGCACCATTACCAATACCCCGGGACAGGGTCACTCTGTACACATGGGGCACCATTACCAATACCCCGGGACAGGGTCACTCTGTACACATGGAGCACCATTACCAATACCCCAGGACAGGGTCACTCCGTACACATGGGGCACCATTACCAATGTCCCAGGACAGGGTCACTCCGTACACATGGGGCACCATTACCAATACCCCGGGACAGGATCACTCAGTAAACATGGAGCACCATTACCAATACCCCAGGACAGGGTCACTACATACACATGGGGCACCATTACCAATACCCCGGGACAGGGTCACTCAGTACACATGGGGCACCATTACCAATGTCCCGGGACAGGGTCACTACGTACACATGGGGCACCATTACCAATACCCCGGGACAGGGTCACTCTGTACACATGGGACACCATTACCAATGTCCCGCGACAGGGTCACTCCGTACACATGGGGCACCATTACCAATACCCCAGGACAGGATCACTACATACACATGGGGCACCATTACCAATACCCCAGGACAGGGTCACTCAGTACACATGGGGCACCATTACCAATACCCCAGGACAGGGTCACTCAGTACACATGGGGCACCATTACCAATACCCCAGGACAGGATCACTCTGTACACATGGGGCACCATTACCAATACCCCAGGACAGGGTCACTCAGTACACATGGGGCACCATTACCAATGCTTTGGGACAGGGTCTGCCCAGGTGGACACATCATACTACGAGCTCCATGTCTGCCAGGTGGAGGTACTGGCCAGTGTCTGATCCAGAGGTAGGTGTCCAGGGGACAGCCAGTCTTTGTACTGTGAGCTTTATATTCAGTGTGTTATTAGATAGCAATAGAAGATCAGAGGAAATGATTCAGGTTTTACATACTAATATCTCCATAAAAAATATTATGGGAACTAAAACGTCAAAGACCAGAGGAATATTTATGGGATGTGAACCCAAAACACCAACTGATATATAAAAGGATTCCAGTTTTATTTTTTTATATAAAGAGGGTTTTGAGACATTCACAGATTGAACCCCGAGGAGACCCTGACACACCATAGGAGTACAGCACAGAACTTTCCTCCGACACGTTTCAGGGAACAAAGTCCACTTTTGAAGATGGAAGTACAGCTCATGTGATAAGAGTAAGAACCTAGAAGAACAAATGTCTATACATTGCTTAGCTATCAGCTGATAGATCAATACACAAACCTCATGAGAGGGATCAGAGGGATTGGTTTCATGATGGGTGTCCTTCAAGATTCCTATGGCACACAAAGAGGTCGCCCTTCAGAAGATAATCAGTATGAAGGACGCTATGAGAGATAAGGGGGGGGGACTCAGACTGCAGTGCCAGGCGAGATGGACCCCCCCGAAGGTAGTAAACATTGGTTACAATGTAATAGAAATGTTTGGACATTTGTAACCTATGATGTGACATGTTTGTTCTATAGATCACTCTCATCACTTAAGCTGCATCTCCGTCCTCGAAATACTGACCTTTGTTCCAAGAAACGTGTGAGATGGAAGTTCTGTAGAGCTCTGGTGTGTGGGGTCTCCTCGTCCTTTCATCCCGAGGAATCTGGATTGTATGAAAACTGCGATGATATTTCAGGGTGGGGCTCAGTATTCTCATCCCAGAATTCTCTTTCTACTAGACCATGAGATATTGCTTCTGAAGATCCCAGGCCTCCTTTAGTCTAATGAGAAACTCTGGGGCCAAGAGGGGCTGAGATCCTTCCATATAGAGTGGGTTGTGAGGTATAGTGGGTGTAATACAAGGTAGATTCATGGGCGCCAGACACTTCTTGAATGCAAAGAGATTTTATTTCTCTTGAACAGAACTTTGGGAGAGAGGGTTAGGGCCAGCACACCCTTAGGTAGTTGCAATGTTAATTATCAGACTCCGAGACCTCTACAGGTAGACAGCCATGCAAGGAAAAGCATCCAGCAAGACATCACATCTGCAGGTGTAGGATCGCTGTCTCCTATGACAACAGTCTAAGGCCCCATACACACTATCAGTTTTTCCTTTAGACTTACCAAAACCATGTAGTGAAGGGCCGGCCTGATTGCATACAGATTGAAACTCCTAAGGTTTGACCTCATATTATATGGTTTTGGTAAATCTGAAGGAAAAACTCAGCAGAAAAACTGATAGTCTGTATGGGGCTTTAGAACAGTTATTATTATTATTATTATACACGATTTATATAGCGCCAACTTGCTCTGCAAGTGTCCCCTCCTCTGGTTGGGTCCCTGGCTTGGCACACAATAATGCTCTGCAAGTGTCCCCTCCACTGGTTGGGTCTCTGGCTTGGCACACAAGGCTGCTCTGCAAGTGTCACCTCTGCTGGTTGGGTCTCTGGCTTGGCACACAAGGCTGCTCTGCAAGTGTCACCTCTGCTGGTTGGGTCCCTGGCTTTGCACACATGGCTGCTCTGCAAGTGTCACCTCCGCTGGTTGGGTCCCTGGCTTTGCACACAAGGCTGCTCTGCAAGTGTCACCTCCGCTGGTTGGGTCCCTGGCTTTGCACACAAGGCTGCTCTGCAAGTGTCACCTCCACTGGTTGGGTCCCTGGCTTTGCACACAAGGCTGCTCTGCAAGTGTCACCTCCGCTGGTTGGGTCCCTGGCTTTGCACACAAGGCTGCTCTGCAAGTGTCACCTCCGCTGGTTGGGTCCCTGGCTTTGCACACAAGGCTGCTCTGCAAGTGTCACCTTCGCTGGTTGGGTCCCTGGCTTGGCACACAAGGCTGCTCTGCAAGTGTCACCTCCGCTGGTTGGGTCCCTGGCTTGGCACACATGGCTGCTCTGCAAGTGTCACCTCTGCTGGTTGGGTCCCTGGCTTGGCACACATGGCTGCTCTGCAAGTGTCACCTCTGCTGGTTGGGTCCCTGGCTTGGCACACAAGGCTGCTCTGCAAGTGTCACCTCCGCTGGTTGGGTCCCTGGCTTGGCACTTCTCAAGCGTCATCCCCACTATCCTACTGGGTCCCTGGCTTGGCACTTCTCAAGTGTCACCCCCACGCTATCCTGCTGGGTCTCTGGCTTGGCACTTGCTGAAGCTTTCCTACTTCTTCACCGTCCCCGGCTGGTGAGAAGTCTGCTCTGGTGCAGCAATTCCAGAATTAGGGGGAAATCAGTGGATCTCCTAACAATTAGCCAGGACAATTACTACTTTGGCAAACGAAATTTGCTAGTAGCCCTGCCTAAACACCAGGGTGCTACATCCTCCCCCTGCCTAGAAAACTACGTCTCAGCGTTTGCAAGAAAAAAAAAATGTAAACTCTCAAGTGGGTGTCCTGTCAAAAACAGGGATAGGTGGGGTAACAGGGGAGGATAAACAAAGTAACAATACATGTGGTGTATCACATGAAGTAGGTATGCATAACATATGTACATGATCAAGTGGCAGTTCACACAAGGGCAGATAAATAGAAGACAGTGTTTACAGTTTTACCTGTGGCGTGCCACCCGAACAAGTGAGGGAAGAAAAGAAATATACAATAACAGTAGTCTTATGTCCTAATAATGTCCTAGTAGACATCTATCTACTATATACATGAGGGTGCCACCCCTTTTTCATGACAATTCTAGAGAAAAACTTAGTGACTCCGGTGGTGGCCCGTGGATTGTGGGCACATGGACACTGCCCCCCCATCCATGCTCCGGCCCCTATCAGGACGCCGGATGCATGCATTCCTATGACGGGGGTATATTTTTTTAAGCACCCTTGATTAAAGCCAGAGGCTCTAATAGGCTTCAACATATGATGGGCTCGGGGCGCAGAGAGTGCGCCCCCCGATCCCACCCAATTGTGTGACCATAGCAAATTAATTTTCTCTATTTGCAGATTATCGCTTCTCCCCGCCAATCGGGAGGCGGATCGTCAGACCTGTTTGACCGATTGGCCAAAGCGTCAGGGCATCCTATATGACGTCAGAGGGGCGGGGGTCAGCCATTTACATCACCGGGTGGCCCCGCCCTTGGCTATATAAGAGCTGTTACTGCGAAAAGACAGCAGTCAGCGGGACGCCTCCCATGGAGGCGGAGCTTTTCCTTTTTCTTGGGTCCGTCGGCTCTTTGATTGAAGATGGATGGACATCACGGGACAGGAATAAAGGTATTGTCAAAAACTGTCCAACTTTTTTGGTGAATGGGTAGGGGTACAATGTAACCGATATCCATTGTGGGGGGGGCAAGATCTGGGGGCCCCCTTCTCAAAGGGGGCTTCTAGATTCCCATTAACCCCCCACTCGCAGACCCCACAACCACTGGGCAAGGGTTGTGGGGATGAGGCACTTGTCCCCTTTAATATGGGGACAAAGTGATTTGGGGGACCCCAAAGCACCCTCCCCATGTTGATGGTATGTGGCCTGGTATGGTTCAGGAATGTGGGGGGGCTCTCTCGTCCCCGCTTTTCATGCAGTCTGCAGGTTGCATGCTTGGATAAGGGTCTGGTATGGATTTTGGGGGGGAACCCCACACAATTGTTTTATTTTTATTTTAGCGTGGGGTTCCCCTTAATCACTTCAATACACTGTGTTATATATACACTACACTGCCTGCACTGACTGAATATAGAGTATATACATATATATACTAGACTGACTATATATACATATAAATACACTGCCTGCACTGACTGAATAACCTGCCTGCTTAATCTAAATCACACTCTCTCTCCATCCACACCAACAACACCACACGGGGCCGAACCGCGGGCTCATCCCGAGTATGAAAGGTTACTATGGAGGATTGATATTTAGGGTTGCTATGGAGGATTGTTATGAAGGGTTACTATGGAGGATTGTTATTTAGGGTTACTATGGAGGATTGTTATGACGGGTTACTATGGAGGATTGTTATGACGGGTTACTATGGAGGATTGTTATGACGGGTTGCTATGAAGGGTTGCTATGCAGGATTGTTATTTAGGGTTGCTATGGAGGATTGTTATGAAGGGTTACTATGGAGGATTGTTATTTAGGGTTGCTATGCAGGATTGTTATGACGGGTTACTATGGAGGATTGTTATGACGGGTTACTATGGAGGATTGTTATGACGGGTTGCTATGAAGGGTTGCTATGCAGGATTGTTATTTAGGGTTGCTATGGAGGATTGTTATGAAGGGTTACTATGGAGGATTGATATTTAGGGTTGCTATGCAGGATTGTTATTTAGGGTTACTATGGAGGATTGTTATGATGGGTTACTATGGAGGATTGTTATTTAGGGTTACTATGGAGGATTGTTATGACGGGTTACTATGGAGGATTGTTATGACGGGTTGCTATGAAGGATTGTTATTTAGGGTTGCTATGGAGGATTGTTATGACGGGTTACTATGAAGGGTTGCTATGCAGGATTGTTATTTAGGGTTGCTATGGAGGATTGTTATGACGGGTTACTATGGAGGATTGTTATTTAGGGTTACTATGGAGGATTGTTATGACGGGTTACTATGGAGGATTGTTATGACGGGTTACTATGGAGGATTGTTATGACGGGTTGCTATGGAGGATTGTTATGACGGGTTGCTATGAAGGGTTGCTATGCAGGATTGTTATTTAGGGTTGCTATGGAGGATTGTTATGACGGGTTACTATGGAGGATTGTTATGACTGGTTGCTATGGACTGGTTACTATGAAGGGTTGCTATAGATGGGTTGCTATGGACTGTCTGGTTGCTATGGAGGATTGCTATGAAATGTTACTATGAAGGGTTGCTATGGACTTGTTTCTATGGGTGGGTTTCTATGGACGGGTTGCTATGGACAGGTTGCTATAGACGGGTTGCTATGGACAAGTTGCTATAGATAAGTTGCTATGGATGGATTGCTATGGAGGGTTGGAATGGATGGGTTGCTATGGGCTGGTTGCTATGGAGGGGTTGCTATGGACGAGTTGTTATGGACGGGTTGCTATGGGGGGGTTGCTATGGATAAGCAGTTGTATAAAGGGGAGGGGTTCTGTAAGTGATGGGCGGGGAATGCTGGGACTTGTAGTCTCCTCCCCCTCCTCAGTACAGAAGTGTCCCCGACACAGGCGCCATTTTCCCGGAGACCATCCGCCTTCTCTCAGGGGAGAATTCCATCCATCCTCTGGGGACATGACTCCTCCTAAGAGGGCGGAGCGAGGAGTCCGGGGGCGGGTCTGCTCTCCGGGAACTCATACCGGGGAAGGATGGGGAGGGAGGAGGGGGACGGAGTGAGGGCGGGGTTTTGTTCTCCGGGAAGATGACGGGGTGGGAGGAGTTAGGAAGATCGGGGCGGGGTCTGGTCTCTGGGAAGATGGAGTGGTGGGAGGGACGTGTTTGGTGGGAGGGACGTGTTTGGTGGGAGGTATATAAAGAGGGGGAGGAGATTGCAGTCACACATCTGATGAGGAGATGGGAGGTGAAATATGAGACTGTCTGAGTGTAGATGGGGGAGGGGAGTGTGTCACCTGTGCGAGAAGCTGCTGGTGGAAGCTGACTCTCCCCTCCCCCTATATCACTGATGTCCTCCCCCCCCCCCCTTTATCACTGATGTCCTCCCCCCCCCCTTTATCACTGATGTCCTCCTCCCCCCCCCCCCCTTATCACTGATGTCCTCCCCTCCCCCCTTTATCACTGATGTCCTCCCCTCCCCCCTTATCACTGATGTCCTCCCTCCCCCCTTTATCACTGATGTCTCCCCCCCCCCCCCCTTATCACTGATGTCCTCCCCCCCCCCCTTTATCACTGATGTCCTCCTCCCCCCCCTTATCACTGATGTCTCCCCCCCCCCCTTTATCACTGATGTCCTCCTCCCCCCCCTTATCACTGATGTCTCCCCCCCCCCCTTTATCACTGATGTCCTCCCCCCCCTTATCACTGATGTCCTCCTCCCCCCCCCCCCTTATCACTGATGTCCTCCTCCCCCCCCCCCTTATCACTGATGTCCTCCCCCCCCCCCCCCCTTATCACTGATGTCCTCCCCCCCCCCCCCCTTATCACTGATGTCCTCCTCCCCCCCCCCTTATCACTGATGTCCTCCCCCCCCTTATCACTGATGTCCTCCCCCCCCTTATCACTGATGTCTCCCCCCCCCCTTATCACTGATGTCCTCCTCCCCCCCCCCCTTATCACTGATGTCCTCCCCCCCCCCTTTATCACTGATGTCTCCCCCCCCCCTTATCACTGATGTCCTCCCCTCCCCCCTTTATCACTGATGTCTCCCCCCCCCTTATCACTGATGTCCTCCCCCCCCCCCTTATCACTGATGTCCTCCTCCCCCCCCCCTTATCACTGATGTCCTCCTCCCCCCCCTTATCACTGATGTCCTCCTCCCCCCCCCCCTTATCACTGATGTCCTCCTCCCCCCCCCCCCTTATCACTGATGTCCTCCCCCCCCTTATCACTGATGTCCTCCCCCCCCTTATCACTGATGTCTCCCCCCCCTTATCACTGATGTCCTCCTCCCCCCCCCCTTATCACTGATGTCCTCCTCCCCCCCTTATCACTGATGTCCTCCTCCCCCCCCCCTTATCACTGATGTCCTCCCCCCCCCCTTATCACTGATGTCCTCCTCCCCCCCCCCCTTATCACTGATGTCCTCCCCCCCCCCTTATCACTGATGTCCTCCTCCCCCCCCCCCTTATCACTGATGTCCTCCTCCCCCCCCCCCTTATCACTGATGTCCTCCTCCCCCCCCCCTTATCACTGATGTCCTCCTCCCCCCCCCCTTATCACTGATGTCCTCCCCTCCCCCTTTATCACTGATGTCTCCCCCCCCCCTTTATCACTGATGTCCTCCCCTCCCCCCCTTTATCACTGATGTCCTCCTCCCCTCCCCCTTATCACTGATGTCGTCCTCCCCTCCCCCCCCCCCTTATCACTGATGTCTCACCCCCCCTTATCACTGATGTCTCCCCCCCCTTATCACTGATGTCTCCCCCCCCCTTATCACTGATGTCTCCCCCCCCCCCTTATCACTGATGTCCTCCCCTCCCCCCCCTTTATCACTGATGTCGTCCTCCCCTCCCCCCCCCCCCCCTTATCACTGATGTCGTCCTCCCCTCCCCCCCCCTTATCACTGATGTCGTCCTCCCTCCCCCCCCCTTATCACTGATGTCGTCCTCCCCTCCCCCCCCTTTATCACTGATGTCCCCCCCCCCTTATCACTGATGTCGTCCTCCCCTCCCCCCCCCCCTTATCACTGATGTCGTCCTCCCCTCCCCCCCCCCCCTTATCACTGATGTCCTCCTCCCCCCCCCCCCCCTTATCACTGATGTCCTCCTCCCCCCCCCCCTTATCACTGATGTCTCCCCCCCCCCCCCTTATCACTGATGTCTCCCCCCCCCCCCTTATCACTGATGTCTCCCCCCCCCCTTATCACTGATGTCCTCCTCCCCCCCCCCCCCCCTTATCACTGATGTCCTCCCCCCCCCCCCCCCTTATCACTGATGTCCTCCTCCCCTCCCCTCCCCCCTTATCACTGATGTCCTCCCCTCCCCCCCTTTATCACTGATGTCCTCCTCCCCTCCCCCTTATCACTGATGTCGTCCTCCCCTCCCCCCCCCCCCTTATCACTGATGTCCTCCCCCCCCCTTATCACTGATGTCTCCCCCCCCCTTATCACTGATGTCTCCCCCCCCCTTATCACTGATGTCTCCCCCCCCTTATCACTGATGTCTCCCCCCCCCTTATCACTGATGTCTCCCCCCCGCCCTTATCACTGATGTCCTCCCCTCCCCCCCCTTTATCACTGATGTCGTCCTCCCTTCCCCCCCCCCCCTTATCACTGATGTCGTCCTCCCCTCCCCCCCCCCTTTATCACTGATGTCCCCCTCCCCTCCCCCCCCTTTATCACTGATGTCCCCCCCCCCTTATCACTGATGTCGTCCTCCCCTCCCCCCCCCCCTTATCACTGATGTCGTCCCTCCCCTCCCCCCCCCTTATCACTGATGTCGTCCTCCTCCCCCCCCCTTATCACTGATGTCGTCCTCCCTCCCCCCCCCTTATCACTGATGTCGTCCTCCCCTCCCCCCCCCCTTATCACTGATGTCGTCCCCCCTCCCCCCCCCCCCTTATCACTGATGTCGTCCTCCCCTCCCCCCCCCCCTTATCACTGATGTCGTCCTCCCCTCCCCCCCCCCTTATCACTGATGTCGTCCTCCCCTCCCCCCCCCCCTTATCACTGATGTCGTCCTCCCCTCCCCCCCCCCCCTTATCACTGATGTCGTCCTCCCCTCCCCCCCCCCTTATCACTGATGTCGTCCTCCCCTCCCCCCCCCCTTATCACTGATGTCGTCCTCCCCTCCCCCCCCCCTTATCACTGATGTCGTCCTCCCTCCCCCCCCCCCTTATCACTGATGTCGTCCCTCCCCTCCCCCCCCCCCCCTTATCACTGATGTCGTCCTCCCCTCCCCCCCCCCCCCCCTTATCACTGATGTCGTCCTCCCTCCCCCCCCCCCCCCCTTATCACTGATGTCGTCCTCCCCTCCCCCCCCCCCCTTATCACTGATGTCGTCCTCCCCTTCCCCCCCCCCTTATCACTGATGTCGTCCTCCCCTTCCCCCCCCTTATCACTGATGTCGTCCTCCCCTCCCCCCCCCCCCTTATCACTGATGTCGTCCTCCCCTCCCCCCCCCCCCCTTATCACTGATGTCGTCCTCCCCTCCCCCCCCCCCTTATCACTGATGTCGTCCTCCCCTCCCCCCCCCCCCTTATCACTGATGTCGTCCTCCCCTCCCCCCCCCCCTTATCACTGATGTCGTCCTCCCCTCCCCCCCCCCCCCCCTTATCACTGATGTCGTCCTCCCCTCCCCCCCCCCTTATCACTGATGTCGTCCTCCCCTCCCCCCCCCCCCTTATCACTGATGTCGTCCTCCCTCCCCCCCCCCCCCTTATCACTGATGTCGTCCTCCCCTCCCCCCCCCCTTATCACTGATGTCGTCCTCCCCCCCCCCCCCCTTATCCACTGATGTCGTCCTCCCCTCCCCCCCCCCCTTATCACTGATGTCGTCCTCCCCTCCCCCCCCCCCCTTATCACTGATGTCGTCCTCCCCTCCCCCCCCCCCCCTTATCACTGATGTCGTCCTCCCCTCCCCCCCCCCCCTTATCACTGATGTCGTCCTCCCCTCCCCCCCCCCCCTTATCACTGATGTCGTCCTCCCCTCCCCCCCCCTTATCACTGATCTTCTTGTCTTCCAGATCCGGAATTGTGCGGTCAGTCCGGTGTCACCATGGCGGAGTCCCCTCTAACAGGTAATCCCCTCCCCCGACTATCGGGAGATTTGTTTCTCTAACGGGCCGGACTTTCTATGAGATCTGCAGAGGAAACGGTGATTCCGGTAAAGTGTGGCGGGGGAGGGGGGATTACACACAAAATAATGCACATTTTTGCAGGTAAAGAAATGTAGATATCGGGGGAGGGGCGCCATTCATTGTAAAGGAGACCAGCAGTGACACCACGCAGCATCACAGCCAGCTCCCTACCGCGCATGCGCCAAATGAACTGCGCTTTCTGAATGGCCCGGGGGGAGGAGGGGGCCAAACTTCATGTGGTGAGGTCTACTGGAAGGGGGGGGGGGAGCCAAGTACTTTCTCCCCCCCCCCCACAAAACTATTTACACCCCCCACAAAGATGGAAACTGTTTTCTATTGGTCCCCTTTCACACGGGCACCTCCACTAATATAACTGGTAGAGGTAGTCCCATCCCCCCACCCCCCCGGCCACATCCCATGGCGGTAGAGGTCCCCCCCATTCCATTGGATCTCTGTGGGGGGAGGGGGTCACCCCTTGGATCTCTATAGGCACGGAGGTGGGGGGTGTAGGAGATGCGTCCTGCCACACTTCATAGGACATCTTATGTACGCACAACCGGACTTTCGACAGACTGAACTCCGGAGGACTTCCGACGAAACGGACTTTCCTACACCGGATCACACCAAAGTCCGGCGGATTGGAACGTGATGACGTACGACGAGACTAGAATAAGGAAGTTTGAAGCCAATAGCCGCCCTCGCGTCGTCTGTCCATCAGACCAGAACACAGACTCAAGTCCGTCAGAAAAAATTTGAAACCTGTTCTATTTATAAAGTCCGTCTGATTTTTGGACAGCAAAGGTCCGATGAAGCCCCCACACCATCGAATTCGGTCCGTCGGGTCGTGTGACGCAGCATTACACTCGGTGTCCTCAGGGGATTATAAACCCAATTCTGTGAATAGATCTTCTTCTGATGTCTCTTCATCGCTCCGCCGGTACTGATGGACCAGGTTACTGTTATTGACTTGGTGCATTTCCCACCCCTTTCCTTCTCTGGAAAGCAGAACATGCACCCACCTTGCCCCTCCCTCCCCCGCAACTTCCACCTGCAGTATCTAGAATAAAGGGGTCTCCAAACTACGGCCCTCCAGTTGATCAGGAACTACAATTCAGTTTTACACTGCCTCCAACAGCTGGAGGACGTAGTTTGGAGATCCCTGAATGGGGACATCACAATTCTTCAGATGGGGATCCCAAATCGTGTGGGGAGTCCGGCGCCCCATGGTGTGGGGAGTCCGGCGCCCCGTGGTGTGGGGAGTCCGGCGCCCCATGGTGTGGGGATCTATCTGGAAGGAGGTGGACTTTAATCAGTGATGGTGGGGGGGGGGGGGACACACAGCCTAAGAAGAGTAATTGGGATCCTGTCCTCTGTCCCGAAAGCGGCAATGAGGGACCCTGCAGGACTATAGAGTAATCATTTTCCGACTAGGCTTGTGCAATTCATTTCGTAACGAATCGAAATGCGGCCAAATTTTGCATCTTTCGGAAATTCGGATGCATCCGAATAAAAAAAAAATAACAAATTACAACGAATACGAAAGAAGTATAACGAATGGATTCGAAATTATTTCAACCGCATTCGAAAATATTTTGTGACCAGACTTTAGGGCCATGTATCTCGGGGTCACTTGGTGCTAGACACTTCAAATTTGGATATGTTGTATTGCTAGTATTATTGTATTTGCATACCAAATTTGGGGTTTCTAGCTATAAGTGACCCCAAAATATGTGGCCCCAAATTCGGGTCGCAAAATGTTATTAGAGCAGAGAATGACATTTTTCTACCCGATTTTGGGGCCACATATCTCGGGGTCACTTATAGCTAGAAACCCCAAAATTTGATATGCAAACACAATAGTACTAGCTCTACAACATATCCAAATTTGAAGTGTCTAGCACCAAGTGACCCCGAGATACATGGCCCTAAAGTCGGGTCACAAAGTATTTTCGAATGCGGTTGAAATAATGTTGAATCATGTTGAAATCATTTCGAATGCATTTGAAATTATTTCAACCGCATTCGAAAATATTTTGTGACCTGAATTTAGGGCCATGTATCTCGGGGTCACTTGGTGCTAGACACTTCAAATTTGGATATGTTGTAGAGCTAGTATTGTTTGCATACCAAATTTGGGGTTTCTAGCTATAAGTGACCCCGAGATATGTGGCCCCAAAATCGGGTCGCAAAATGTCATTCTCTGCTCTATTAACTAATAACATTTTGCGACCTGATTTTGGGGCCACATATCTCGGGGTCACTTATAGCTAGAAACCCCAAATTTGGTATGCAAACACAATGGTACTAGCACTACAACATATCCAAATTTGGAGTTTCTAGCACCAAGTGACCCCGAGATACATGGCCCTAAAGTCGGGTCACACAATATTTTCGAATGTGGTTGAAATCATTTCGAATCCGGTAGAAATATTTTCGAATTTCGTTGAAATATTTTCGAATGTGGCCGATTTTTCAAATTCGGTAGAAAACTAAACTAATTTAAGGAAGATGACAAATATAACTAAACGAAATAATGAATTAACGAATTAAAACGAAAACGAAACAAATTTTTTCCGACAACCCCCCCGCCCCCCCCCCCCCAGACTGAGCTGGCCTTAAGCGTTGAATATATGGAGAGGGTGGGTCTTGGTGGTGACCAATTAATGAGTTTTATTGATTTCTAAAGTATAAATTATCTCCATGTAGTAGTGAAGAATAAAAGGTTGATAAGCTGGGATACATTTGAGTGATCTCTGTACTATGCTATACTATGGATCTGCTGGTCCTCCATTAATCCAAATTTTCCTCCACAGAAGGAAATCCAAATATCTGGCCTCTGTTAAAGAGGTCTTCCAACCTATCAAAGAGCGGGACACCCACCTGGGGAAGGTTGTAGGCGGGAGATATCCCAGGCTCCGCCCCCTGAAGATTAATAAGGGGGGAACATCCCACAATCCCTTTCTCTGGCACTTTACTTCAGGAGGCGGAGGTCACCAAGTCCTCGGAGCGATATTCCCCATCCGGTGTCCAGGACCTGTTTGTCCCTGATGGCAGCGGGTTTGTCCCCAAGACTCTGGTGTTGGTGGGGCCTCCTGGAATCGGTAAAACTCTGACCACACAGAGGATCATGCTGGACTGGGCCTCTGGAAAGCTCTACGCCGACCAGTTTCACTTTGTGTTCTATCTGAGCGGCAGACAAATAAATAAGATTACCGGCAATATCAACATTGAAGGACTTGTGACCAAAAGCACGAAGCTGCAGTTCTCGGAGAATCTGATCAAGTCGGCTCTCAATGATCCTTCCAAGGTTCTGATCATTCTTGATGGGTTTGATGAGTTGAGGTGGACCCTGGAAGATGATGGTGAGGACTATGAAGACCCCTTCGAGGAGACCCACAAAGAAACTCTTCTAAAATGTCTATTGAGCAAAGAGATCCTCAGAGACACCTCATTTCTTATTACAACCAGATCCATGTCCCTCAAGAAGATGAAGGACTTCGCTCGCTCCTCTTCTTCTGTAGAACTTCTGGGTTTTCGGAGGGAGATCTTGAACAATTTTGCCATCAGTTCTTTAACAGCAAAGACCAGGCAGAGCAGGCTGTGTCGGTTCTGAAAGAAAACCAAGTTCTGTTGGGTTTGAGTTCGGTTCCTTTGACCTGTTGGCTTGTCTGTAGGATCCTGAAGGTGGGAATGAAGGATGAGCTTAGCTCAGCAAACTGTAAAACTCTCACCTCCGTGTATCTGTCTTATCTCAGAAGCTTCCTCATCAATCAGGCAGCACCCAGCCAATACTCCAGTGTCTGAAGAACCTCTGTGCCTTGGCCAATGATGGGATCCTGGATCGGAGAAGCTTGTTTGATGAGGAGGATCTTGGAAGGAATGGACTGACTATATCAGAGGTGGCTTCTGTTTTCCCAAATGACAGCATTTTCCAGAAGAATGTGGAAGACCCAACCAACTACAGCTTCATTCACCTGAGTGTTCAGGAATTCTTTGCTGCTTTGTATTATGTGCTGGGAGAAGATGCTGAGGTTAAAGAGACCAAAGGGGTAAATGGAGATGCATTCCTCCCAAGAGTCTGTAGTGCAAGATCCCTGTTTTATCAGCCTAAACGTCACCCATATTTGAGCTCGACCATAAAGTTCCTCTTTGGCCTCCTCAATAATAAGCAGTTGAAGGACCTTGCAGATGTCGTTGGGTCCAGCGTTTCTTTAAAGAGCCAAACCGGCCATGGAAAAATGGCTGACTGCCGGAAAACCCTCTGAATTCTGTCCTGATGCACTAACCTGCTTCTACGAAGCTCAGGACGAGGCGTTGCGTAGCCGAGCGTTCAGTGCCCCCGACCTGCTTTTTCAGATGTGTTTTTACAGCTCATTCATGGAGAATGTTCATATTCGGGAGATGTTGTATTGTCTGGCAGACCGGGTGAGCTTTGGCTCCATTTGTCTGGAGGATCACCTGATGCGACCCAAGGACTTGGAATCGCTGTCCCCCTTCTTCCATGGATCTTCAAAGCTTTCGTAAGTATTAACCGGTCTAGTCTGTTTGTTCCAAAGTAACATCTGTCCATGATGTCCTACAAAATTGGCTTTCCTAGTTTGAGACATAATATAGCTTTGTTTACCTCTGAATACCAAGCATGATGTAAAATTGAATAACTACTAGAACTAAGTTTTCTTGAAGTGCCTTCAGCCAGTTAACCATTAGATTGAAGGATCTGGTATGGAAAAGCCTTACAGAATTATCATCGGCAAACTATTAACATAAGGTCAAGGCTATCCTGACCGTACCGGTACCTGTACCCTGGGCATCCTGTGTATGGGGCTCATCTGTACTGTCATGGCCTTCTACGATGCTGGACCTAATCCAGTGTCCAAGGTTCTCCAAGGTTTTTTTGGTTTTCTTCATGGAGGCCTTGTTTTAACTGCTTTTTGACCCTTAACAAATATTTTAAGGAAGGGCTCCTGGCTTGAAAAGTGTCCTGTAAAAGATCATTGCATTTTTTTTTTATTTCCTCCTTCAGCTTTACACGGTGCGGCTTTGCTGAGGACTTTGAGACTGGTGGAAAGGCTTCCTGGCTATCCAACCCAGACAGCAAGATCCAAGAACTGGAGTAAGTTTGTCCTCGTCTCATCTCTGGTCAGGCTGCTGGTGACCTAGGTTTGAACCTCTCTTGGGGCAGTCGTAGTGTCCTTCAGATTTTTAGAAGGGCTCATTATCCTAACTGGAAAGTTATTTTCACTGGTGGACATGCAGAGCTCTGGAGTATACGGTCTGTCACCAGAAGGTTGGACATTGACAGTTGCTCGTTCCTTTCATGGGCTATCCTCAGGTCTGTGGTCTGGTCACTACATAGGATCATTGAGTGAGCTGGGACTATAGGCACCACCAGATCTTGGGGGGGTCTAGTGTTCTCCGCTA
This sequence comes from Lithobates pipiens, assembly GCF_037356315.1. Taxonomy (NCBI): domain Eukaryota; kingdom Metazoa; phylum Chordata; class Amphibia; order Anura; family Ranidae; genus Lithobates; species Lithobates pipiens. The sequence continues at coordinate 1,039,262 of NW_027507900.1, forward strand.
TGAAGGAAATGAGCAGAATCGTAATCTTGTTCTGAGCTGGACTTTTCTACGTCCTTGGACTACAATTTTTAAACTTTCTGCTCTCCTCGCAGGTTCCATGTTTGTGTGGTCGCCCCGTCCTTCTTCGAGGATCTTCGTTCTCTAATTTCTTCCAGCCGATCGCTCACCAAACTTGTCATAAGTCACCACACTCTGGAGGACTCCGCTTTGAAAATCATCTGCGATGGTCTGCGCCAGCCGGGCTGTACCCTGCGGGAACTGTCGTAAGTATTCTAGAAGGTGTTGGCTGGTTGTGAACAGACCCGGGTGATGCTAAAAACAAATATTGGAGAAACTTTATTTTTTTTCAAACTCCTATTCAATTTGTGAGGGACAATTTTCTGCTGCTTTATCGCCATCGGATGTCGTGATCCTTTTTTGAAAGTAAAAAATAAATAGTTGCTGTGCATTAGGCTGGCCAATGACAAAGCGTGTGGATGTCTACCTGTCCATCACCCAAGGCTGGTCCTCCCTCTGCTTCAGTAATGGACTCTACTCTTTTGGAAAGGCTCCACCAGATGATGGGACATTGTTGGTTGGCTTTTTCTACATTAGTGAGACTGTTTACTGATGAGGGGTGGTGGGTCAGGTCACCGACGAGGGTTGGGGTGTCGGCTTACAATTTTTCAAGTTTGTCCTTGGGTAAAATGAGGGTTCCTGTGAGGGTTTTCCCTCCATCTCGGGGTAATAAGGGGTGTCCTCATTGCTGCATGTTTGTTGGTCTCCTCTCCCTGTGCTTTGACATGTTCGTTTGGTCCAGTCTAAACACGCTGGATCCCAGATTCCCAATCTCTGATTTTTATCTGCAGGCTTGATGACTGCAACTTGGCCGCCACAGGCTGTGAGATCCTTGGCTCTGCCCTTAAAGAGAACCGCTCTCTGCACAAGTTGGATCTGGCACTGAATAAAATTGAGGACGACGGAGTGAAATTTCTATGTGAGGGGCTGAAGGATCCGGGCTGTACCCTACAGGAGCTGAGGTGAGTCCTCCGTCATATTTATAATGGAGGGGAGGATCCGGGCTGTACCCTACAGGAGCTGAGGTGAGTCCTCCGTCATATTTATAATGGAGGGGAGGATCCGGGCTGTACCCTACAGGAGCTGAGGTGAGTCCTCCATCATATTTATAATGGAGGGGAGGATCCGGGCTGTACCCTACAGGAGCTGAGGTGAGTCCTCCGTCATATTTATAATGGAGGGGAGGATCCGGGCTGTACTCTACAGGAGCTGAGGTGAGTTCTCCGTCATATTTATAATGGAGGGAAGGATCCGGGCTGTACCCTACAGGAGCTGAGGTGAGTCCCCCGTCATATTTATAATGGAGGGGAGGATCCGGGCTGTACTCTACAGGAGCTGAGGTGAGTTCTCCGTCATATTTATAATGGAGGGGAGGATCCGGGCTGTACCCTACAGGAGCTGAGGTGAGTCCTCCGTCATATTTATAATGGAGGGAAGGATCCGGGCTGTACCCTACAGGAGCTGAGGTGAGTCCTCCGTCATATTTATAATGGAGGGAAGGATCCAGGCTGTACCCTACAGGAGCTGAGGTGAGTCCTCCGTCATATTTATAATGGAGGGAAGGATCCAGGCTGTACCCTACAGGAGCTGAGTCCTCCGTCATATTTATAATGGAGGGGAGGATCCGGGCTGTACTCTGTGGGAGGTGAACCCTCCATCTTTATACTAGTGAAGGATCTGCGGAGTGTCGGGGTGGAGATGTTCAGCTGGATCTGACTGTGGAATAAAGTGTTTGGTGTCTTTCTATGAAGTATCGGGTCATGTTTGGCATTCAAGTTTCTGAATAACCGAATGTTCTAATAAAAGATAAACCTGTGACTGGGCGCCTCATCACTGGTGTCCATGTATGTCTCACTGTAAGGGGGCCCATAGACCACACATCCGAGTGCCGGGACCCACTGGGATCATCTCCCCACATCTTCTCCTTCCCTTCGGCATCCGGATTATGACCTCCCTATGGAGGGGGAGGCCTTAATGTGATCACCAGTAGACATGGTGCTTGTTGGTCCCAAGTAGCTCAAACCGTTGTAGATTCCCATTCTGGGAAGACTTCATCTCCTATAATAGAAATACTAGAAGGGCCGTGTCCCCCTCTTGGAGATCTGCATTCATTTCCTGTCCTGTAGACACGGCAGGAAGAGAATCTCAAGTGATGGAAATTTCCTTGTAGACGGTTGTCACCAGAGCAGGTGTCCCCATTGGAAGATTTCCTTCTATTCCTGTTCTGATGACAACACGCTATTGGATTTCCCTTTCAGTCCTAAATGGAGAAAATAATTCTTCCTAACAGGAATTGACGGCAACAAAAAAAACAGACGGGTTCCAATCTCTCCCCATCTCCTCTACAATTTCCCCCCTCATGACCCTCTAGAAGTGTTTATCAGGCTGTAGACACGGTAAGGACGCTCCATGGAAATACCAAGTTCTGACCGGACTTGTCCTCTCCTCCAGGATGGAATTCTGTGAGCTGACTCCGGCCTGCGGGGACTTCCTGAGCTCTGCTCTGATGACCAATCGATCGCTCACCACCTTGTATCTGAGAGATTGCAGCCTCCAGGGACTCCGGGGCCAAGCTGCTGTGTGAGGCGCTCCGCCAGCCGGGCTGCACTCTGAAGGAGCTGGTGTAAGTTCTGATGGGTACATTGTATGGGGGGGTGGGGGAGGTCTGATGGGTACATTGTATGGGGGTGCAGGTCTGATGGGTACATTGTATGGGGGGGGGGGGGTGGGGATGTCTGATGGGTACATTGTATGGGGGGGGGGGTGGGGGAGGTCTGATGGGTACATTGTATGGGGGTGCTGGGATGAGTTCACTTATGTATTTGAGGTCTGATGGGTACTGTGACAGACCGCCTGGCACCCCACCTGAATACCTCCGCCAAGATACAGCTTCCACTCTGGAAACTGGAACCAGGTATTATCGCTGAGCAGCCAAGAACTGGACGACACTAGCTTGGGTGCAAACTGGAACTGACTTTATTGTAAATTCACACAGAATTGGTTAAGAGCCTGATCACATCATCCTCAACGGTAATCAGCACCTCTAATCCACAGCCAGATACCCAGGCAATGCTTTGTCGGGACAGGGAGACCACCAGACAGTCCAGAAACAAGCTCACCCCCCCCCCCAATATAGAGTACATTCTGTCTTTTGGGTCATTGTGTAAGCTGTCCACTAGAAAAAGTGGAATTTATCGCCCCGTAGATTTCTTGATGTTTATTACGTTTCTTTCCCAAGTGAAGGAGCCTCTCCAACCCAGTCTGCAGGAAGGCCACCATGTTTGGTCTGACGGGTACATTGCATGAGGGTGGTGGGAGGTCTGATGGGTACATTGCATGAGGGTGGTGGGAGGTCTGACGGGTACATTGTATGAGGCTGGTGGGAGGTCTGATGGGTGGTGGGAGGTCTGATGGGTACATTGCATGAGGGTGGTGGGAGGTCTGATGGGTACATTGTATAAGGCTGGTGGGAGGTCTGATGGGTACATTGTATGAGGCTGGTGGGAGGTCTGATGGGTACATTGCATGAGGGTGGTGGGAGGTCTGATGGGTACATTGTATAAGGCTGGTGGGAGGTCTGATGGGTACATTGTATGAGGCTGGTGGGAGGTCTGATGGGTACATTGTATGAGGCTGGTGGGAGGTCTGATATTCGTATGGGCTGAGAGAATTGTTCTGATGTACTTGTAGAGAGGAAGGTGCGGGGTATGTACCTCTTCCAATATTGGACCTCCTCAGCAGATCTCGGGATGGCCATGTACACTGTACACCCTCTGGGGGGGACACTACCAGTATGAGGAGCCACCAAACTGAGTAATTCGAGTTCCTCCCCTCCCTCTATACACCAACCAATCCCGGCATGATAGTGTAGCATGGACAGCCTCCTGGATCTCCCACCATTGGTGAACAGACTGAACGCTGATTGTATGTCAATGAATCTGGTGGGGTCTGGTCACGTGGTCTTGTATCTCCTTGTTTGAGGTGAACGAGCCCACCCCTGAAGAGTACACTACACATGCAGTCTTTTGGGTACTTGTGTTTTCTGTCATAGAAAAGTCTATCAGAAAAAGTGGAATTTTATCTTCATGGATTTCTTGAGGGATATTGATAAATATTTCTGTCCCAACCCAGTCTGCAGGGGGACCACCATATTTAGTCTGATGGGTACGGTGGATCAGGGTGGTGGGAGGTCTGATGGGTACATGGCTGTATGGGCTGAGAAAATTGCTCTAATGTTGGTGTTGGAGGGTGATGCGGAGAATGTCCCGCTTCCAATAGTGGACCTCCTCAGCAGATCTCAGGGTGGCCAGGTACATTGTAATTCCAGTTCCTCCTCTATATACACCAACCAATCCCGGAATGATGGTGGGAAATGCAGGAGGACTTACACCATCCCTACTACACCAATGGTAAATGGACAGAGTGCTGCTTGTCTGGTAATCTGGTGACATGGTCTGATGGGGCTGGTCACATGGTCTAATGAATCTGGTCACATGGTCTTGTTTCATCTCTGCAGGTTGTTTGGGATGAACCTCACCAGCGCGTCCTGTGAGGATCTACAATCGGTTATTCTGACAAACCGGACCCTCACCAGCCTGAATGTGAGGGACAACAAGATTGGCGACTCCGGAGTGAAGCTCCTCTGTAAAGGGCTGAGTGACCCGAGCTGTACCCTGCAGGAGCTGATGTAAGGATTTGGCCAATGGTCTGCCAATCTAGCGCCAGGTCCGGGAGGTGATTGGGTAGAAGTTCTCATACGGGTTCTCTTTACAGATTATCTTCCTGTGAGCTGACCCAGGCGTCCTGTGAGGACCTCCGCTCAGTCCTCCTCACCAACCGATCTCTGACCAAACTGAGCCTCACCTGGAATAGTCTGGAGGATTCTGGAGTGAAAATTCTGTGTGAAGGGCTGAGAGACCCGGGCTGTACCCTGCAGGAGCTGGAGTGAGACTTCTATACACTATATGATGGACAACTAAACTCTGTATATGTGTTCCCTGCAATACCCCCACCCCCTTCCCTGAGTGCAGACCACCTTGAAAAATACCACAATCTTCCCATCCAGTCCTCCTCTCAGTGCACATGCTCAGTAGCCCCATTCATTCCTATGAAGCTAGTCTGCTTACCCATAGTAATGGGGCGGGGGGGGGGGGGGTGTGTCTGTCATGAGCAGTGGGAGGAGCGCCTTCCCTGATCTGGGTTCTTACAGGTGGCCCTGGCCTAGTCTTTAGAGAAATTCTTTGGGTGGTGGGGCCCTTGGGTGAGTGGTGGGGCTGTAGCCCCCCCGGGGCCCTTACAGTTGGCTCCTCTTTTGCTCTGTTCAGGTTTTTTATAAATGTCCGGCATAAATCTGACTCTCTATGGTTTCCTCCTCAGTCTGTACGGATGTGACCTGTCCTCCTCCTCCCTGGAAGATCTCTCCTCTGTGATCACCACCAGCCGATCTCTCACCAAACTGGATCTGGCAGGAAATAGGTTCACGGACACCGGAGTGAAGCCGCTATGTGAGGCGCTCCGGAACCCCGGCTGTACACTGCAGACATTCAGGTGAATGCTCCATCGTAACCCATGGTAACCTGGAGGTCTCTCCAGTAGAACTCCCCCCATATTTATCTCCTATTCCTCCTGTACAGGGGGGGTTATTGTAAGCTGACCGCATCCTGCGCTGAGGAAGTCATGGCCGTCATTAATACAAACCGCTCTCTGAAGGAGTTGGAAGTAACAAGTGAGGTTGAAGCGCCCCCTGCAGATCTGAACTCGCTGTTGGCAAGATTCGAACACCCGTCCATCACTGTGGAGAAAAACGAGTAAGTTTAGACTGCCTTGGCTGGGGGTGACCAACCTCCCAGGTAGGTTCTCTTTACATGAAGACTCCGCCCACAGTGGAGGCCTTCCCAATCAGGGTGCACCACCCCCATACTGAACCTTTGTCTTTCCTTGTAGTACCCAGGATGGACTATTCATCCACATCAAATACAAGAAACAAGAGTGAGTCGGACGTCCCGGAGGATCCCGACCTCCAATCCAAGGTAATCTAAAATTAAGATTGCTCCACCAAAATAGATTACAGTATGACGAGTTGATGCCGGGAAGTGGAATCTCCTGGTGCCTTCTAAATTGTTTTGGGGATTTCATGGTTCCCAGCCTTGGCGTCTCACTCCTCCTCTTTGCAGGTGTTGGGGTAACAATGCTCAGGCCTGAAACGAGTCCAACCCTCTCCATGACTGGTGATGAGATGCCATGGTATTGGCTGAAGGTTGTATAATCTGCAGGCCTTCCATGAATAATGGGTGGCAGTGGGTCTTCTAGGATGAGCATTGTGTGGGGAGAGCTACAGGATCCTTTCAGGACAAGCAATGAGTCTTCCAGGATGGCTCCTGGGTGATAGAGCAGTGGTGGGCCCTTTAGGATGAGCGAGTGGGTGGTGGGGTGGGATGAGGTTGGTGGGCCCTCTAGGATGAGTAGGTGTTAATGATGTCCAGAAAGAAATGGTAATGGGACTTCTTTTTATCTTCTAGGTGAGCCAGGTGACGGCCTTCACTGCACCTTATACAACGCCGGACTCCAAAGACTCGGGACGACCCCCGGATTATGGGTGGGGTGATCACCTCCTCCTAGGATTACTCCGATGATAACTGCACTATGTCTGTTTGGGATGGAACCTTCACACTGAAATGGAATGACCCAATCCTAAGGACGATTGCTCTGAACTCCCCATTTATTAAAATGCAGCAGAACAGTTTCTAGCACCACCTATTTTTGGATGGAGTAGTGGAAGTTTGTCCCTGCTGAGGACATTCTCTTCCCCCCCCCCCCCCCCATGGTGACCATTGTTGGTGGGACAGGAAGTGATGTAGAATCCAAAATGTCGCCAAAAAAAAGGGGGGGGGGTGGGGGTTGATCATCCAACCACGAGGATTCCACTCACTTCCTGTTGTGTCTCCAAGACAGGAAGTGATGAGTCAGACTGCAGTAGGCACCTTCTCTGCTCCATCCAAGACTGAAATACAAGTTTGACTTTAGATAATAATCCATTAAGGCGAGCTGAGCGGGGTGGACATATTCTACAAAGCAAAGTGCCTTATCGGGGGGGCCCCTGAACCCTTTTTTTTTTTTTTTTTTTTGTAGCTCCGCTGTTACCTGAGATACATTTGCACTGGATGGTTATTTGCACTACTGGTTCCCATGGCAACCTGCCTTCATTTATATTGGGGTGATTGGATCGTTCGGATTTCATTCTCACCTTTTTTGTATCAGAAATGTTTCCATAAAAATCTAATAAAGAGATTGCAAAGATGGCTGAATTGTGAGTGATTACTATATATAGTGTGTGGTGGTGTCACATGACCTGCAGAGGTGACGTCACTGGTGTCACATGACATCCAGCAAAGGCCTAAAGCTGGTCATAGACAGAATTTCAGGTAAATTCTCAGAACGTTTGTTTGTCGTTCAGAACAACTTTCATTAGATTTGTCATTCAGTAAAGTCCATTCAATCATTCGTTGTTAGAAATGTTTGAGAACTTTTCCACCCCGCTCCTTCCAATGGTCACCTCACTCCAGCTGGAAACAAACGTCCATTTGACCCAATAATGAGAGAATTAGAAGAATCACCTTCCTTGGATTGGATAGTTGAAGGGCCTCATTTTTAGGGTAAATCTCTAAAGTTTAGAACCGACATCTCCTAGTCTAGTAGGAAGAGAATTCTGGGATGTGAATACTGAGCGCCATCCAGAAATATCAGTTTTCATACAATCCAGATTGTTCAGGACGAGTAGAGGTGCATGGTATACCCTGGGCATGGTCTCTGAAATCCAGGCACAGGGGTGGAATCGTGTGGGTTTTGTCGCTTTTATATGTGTTGTTGGACTCGATATTTATATAGAAGGGTCTCCCATTTGTCTATGCAAGTTGAGGGATGAAGTGACGGTAGGGTCTCGGCAGCAAAGTCTCTAACTTATATGCAAAGTCAGAGCCCTGCAATACCGCTGACATGCCAAAAGTGCGGTAGGAAAGGCCATTGTGAGCAAGCCTGCCTAATCCCGACCCATATTTACAGTAAAGGGTTATAGGAAGTTGGGAGCAGGATGCATAATTGGATGGGAAACGTGTATATTATGGTGATGGGTTGATTCATGTTATGGTATAGTGTGACCTATGTGCATTGTAGGTTAGTAATATGGGTGAGAAAGGCCCTTGAGACTCTGTGTCGGATAGCTGGTTGATATGTTACTGTGAATGTGTGCTAGTGAATGGACACCCCTTGCCTGTACTGCATCCTGTCCTGAAAATACCGGAAAGGAGAATATACAGAAGGGTGACATGGAAGCTGTTGCTGAATGATGGTGGTGTGTCACTCAGTGGCAAAGCGCTACGTGTTGGGAAGCACAACGTGGTAAGACCATTATGGACTGTTCCATGGGAGCTGTTTCTGAAGCACATGTTGAAAACCGCAACACGTTACACAGCTAAGGACTGTTACATAGGTACTGGTTCGGAAACACATGTTGGGGATCAACACGCATTAAGACAGTTATGGACTGTTCAATAGGAGCCGTGTTGGAAGAAGGGTGGTATGCGCCTTTTAGGCACAAAGCGGCTTATGTTGGATACGAAAAATATGGTTTAGTATCATACAGAGGAGGTCTTGTGCTAGAATTATTGATTTTACTCCAGCGTGCATGGTGATGTGTAACGCAAACAATGTTTTCATAGCGTCCCCCTGTGTGTCATTTAATCTCAGTGTAAATACAGCTGGTCTGTGAAGACCTCAGGTTTGTTGGAGAACCTTGGTGAACAAATAGCATCATGAAGGCCAAGTAATACACCAGACAGGTCAGGGATAAAGTTGTGGAGAAGTATCAAGCCGGGTTAGGTGATATAGATATAAATCTATATATATTTATATCTCTCTCCCAAGCTTTGAACATCTCACAGAGCTCTGTTCAATCCATCATCGGAAAATGGAAAGAGCACAACTGCAAACCTACCAAGACATGGCCGTCCACCTAAACTGACCGGGCCGGGCAAGGAGAGCATTCATCAAAGAGTCAAGAGGTCCATGGTAACTCTGGAGGAGCTGCAGAGATCCACAGCTCAGGGGGGAGAATCTGTCCACAGGACAACTATTAGTCGTCTCTCCACAAATCTGCCCTTTATGGAAGAGTGACAAGAAGAAAGACATAAGAAGTCCTGTTTGTAGTTTGTGAGGAGCCATGTGGGGGAGGGGGCAGCAAACATGTGGAAGAAGGTGATCTGGTCAGATGAGATCAAAACTGAAGGGTGTCTGTGGGTATTTTGTGCCCATTTATGAGGTCAGGTACTGATGTTGGTTGCATGTTGGGCCTCACGTTGGGCACCAAACAAAAATACCTGGCTCACAATTGGCTTTCTAATTAATACCAAAGGTGTTCAGTAAGGTTGAAGTCAAGGCTGTCTGTGCAAGCCAATCATTCTTATGGTCCAAGTCATCCCAAAGGTGATCAGTAGGGTTGAAGTCAAGGCTGTCGGTGCAGGCCATTCACTCTCCTGGTCCAAGTCATCCCAAAGGTGATCAGTAGGGATGAGGTCAGGGCTCTGTACAAGACACCGAAGTTCCTCCACACCATATCTTTATGGAGCTGGCTTTGTACATGGGGTCTTCACCAAACTCTTAGTACAAAGTTGGAAGAGCACAATTGTCTCCAATGTCTTTGATCAATGGAGGATTACCAGAATCCATCACTGGAGACACCTGACCTCAGGTCATTGGAGGAGGGGTTCACATACTTTTGGTTATATTGTGTATGTTATTGGCTTCTGTGTTTAATTTGTTGTTGTGATGATAAAAGCTGGAGATGTGTCATTGTGAAGAAAGTTGGGATCAGGAGACGTGAGTGAAGAGAACGGGTCACCTGAGACGACCAGGTGACAGATGCACTCCGTAGGAGTGGGAAGTGCACCACTAAGGTAGTGGACCTTAGGACTGACTGCTGCAGATTGTACCCGGGGCGGTTCAGGACACAGGTCTACTGGATCACTAACACAGATCCCAGTGGGAGCTGGAGCATAGATTCCCCAGGGCGCGGAGTCTAAGAGCCAGCAGGTGTTCACCAGAGCCTCCAGTGGTAAGCATGGACTTCGCTGCAGTCTAGCTCCAGGTCCCGGCCCCTAGGGTCTCTCAGCTCACGGTAGACTACAGGAGAAGGAAGCAGCAGGCTGGAACGAGGATATTAAAGGGATAAGGCAGAGGTCAGGGCAACTAGCAGACAGGAACAACAGAGGACACGCCAAAGGTTCAGGGTCCCAGGCAGACGGATAGTCAGGGACACGCCAAAGGTTCAGGGTCCCAGGCAGACAGGGATAGTCGGGGAGACGCCAAAGGTTCAGGGTCCCAGGCAGACAGGGATAGTCAGGGACACGCCAAAGGTTCAGGGTCCCAGGCAAACAGGGATAGCCGGGGACACGCCAAAGGTTCAGGGTCACAGGCAGACAGGGATAGTCTGGGACACGCCAAAGGTTCAGGGTCACAGGCAGACGGGGATAGTCGGGGACACGCCAAAGGTTCAGGGTCCCAGGCAGACAGGGATAGTCAGGGACACGCCAAAGGTTCAGGGTCCCAGGCAGACAGGGATAGTCGGGGAGACGCCAATGGTTCAGGGTCCCAGGCAGACAGGGATAGTCAGGGACACGCCAAAGGTTCAGGGTCCCAGGCAAACAGGGATAGCCGGGGACACGCCAAAGGTTCAGGGTCACAGGCAGACAGGGATAGTCTGGGACACGCCAAAGGTTCAGGGTCACAGGCAGACGGGGATAGTCGGGACACGCCAAAGGTTCAGGGTCCCAGGCAGACGGGGATAGCCAGGGACACGCCAAAGGTTCAGGGTCACAAGCAGACAGGAATAGTCGAGAACACGCCAAGGTCGGTAACAGAGACAGCCATAGGGCACACGGCAAGCAGGAAGCCAAACGCACAATGGTTGATCAGCACCACTGGCTTGTGGTGCTCAGGTCAATATCGGGTTCCCTGGTAGGGCCCGGGGTGGAGCCATGCTTAGAGGAGAGGCTATAAAACCCACCAGGTGGAAGTGGTCGGCCTCTTAGTCTGAACACATGAGGGGGAAGATTACCGCAGAACCACGACAACGCGATAGGTAGACGTTTGGGGCCACCACAGATTTCAGTGACATATTTGGGTTCCTCCTGGAGGTGATGATGGATCTGAGGTGCTGAGGTCACCTCCTTTCCTCTGTACCTGGTGACATCATCTCCAGTGTTTCCTATTGGTGGACGGACTCCCATGGTCACCTCTTGGCTTCTATTGGAGATAAATTGTTGGCAAGAGAAGATTTGACATTTACACTCACCTCCTCCCCCGACACGAATGGACACTTATGAAATATCGTCGTTCTGATTTGGTGACCACAATACCTCATTGTAGCTTCCCGTTAGAGAGGCGGCCCTAGACCCTCCCCCGTCACTGCTCCTTCCCCCATCAGCAAAGACCAGGGGGCGCCGGATATCACTCCCCCGGTCATGTTACAGTGTCCAGGCCCACTGACTGGCCAACAGGTTGGGGTCACAAGGGAGGAAGTCACATGTCTGGAAGAAGCTGCGGAGGGGGGAGGGGAGTACAGGAGGGGGGCGGGGCCCTGCAAGGACAGAGTCTCTTTAAAGTTTAACTCCAACCCCAATTATTTACTCTTTCATACAACGGGGAAGAAAATTACTATCCATAATTTATTCCTGTCTGTGTCCCCATGGTGGAGATTTTCCTCACTTCCTGTCCTTGTGCCCCCTTTACAAGAAATGTGGGGAGTGAGTGTCACTTGGACGGGAAGTGGGATCATCTGTGTCCCCATCCTGGAGATGTCTCACTTCCTGTCCCTGTGACACCCATACAAGGAATGTGGGGAGTGAGTGTCACCTGGACAGGAAGTGAGATCACCTCTGTCCCCATCCTAGAGATTTCTCACTTCCTGTCCCTGTGACACCCATACAAGGAATGTGGGGACTGAGTGTCACTTGGACAGGAAATGTGATCACCTGTGTCCCCATGGAGGAGATTTCTCACTTCCTGTCCCTGTGACACCCTACAAGGAATGTGGAGAGTGAGTGTCACCTGAACAGGAAGTGGGATCATCTGTGTCCCCATCCTGGAGATGTCTTACTTCCTGTCCCTGTGACACCCTACAAGGAATGTGGAGAGTGAGTGTCACCGGGACAGGAAGTGTGCTCACCTGTGTCCCCATCCTGGAGATGTCTCACTTGCTGTCCCTGTGACACCCATACAAGGAATGTGGGGAATGAGTGTCACCAGGGCAGGAAGTGTGATCACCTGTGTCCCCATCCTGGAGATGTCTCACTTCCTGTCCCTGTGACACCCATACAAGAAATGTGGGGAATGAGTGTCACCAGGGCAGGAAGTGTGATCACCTGTGTCCCCATCCTGGAGATGTCTCACTTGCTGTCCCTGTGACACCCATACAAGGAATGTGGGGAATGAGTGTCACCAGGGCAGGAAGTGTGATCACCTGTGTCCCCATGGTGGAGATTTTTCCCACTTCCTGTCCCTGTGACACCTATACAAGGAATGTGGAGAGTGAGTGTCACCGGGACAGGAAGTGTGATCACCTGTGTCCTCATCCTGGAGATGTCTCACTTCCTGTCCCTGTGACACCCTACAAGGAATGTGGAGAGTGAGTGTCACCGGGACAGGAAGTGTGCTCACCTGTGTCCCCATCCTGGAGATGTCTCACTTGCTGTCCCTGTGACACCCATACAAGGAATGTGGGGAATGAGTGTCACCAGGGCAGGAAGTGTGATCACCTGTGTCCCCATCCTGGAGATGTCTCACTTGCTGTCCCTGTGACACCCATACAAGGAATGTGGGGAATGAGTGTCACCAGGGCAGGAAGTGTGATCACCTGTGTCCCCATGGTGGAGATTTTCCCCACTTCCTGTCCCTGTGACACCCATACAAGGAATGTGGAGAGTGAGTGTCACCGGGACAGGAAGTGTGATCACCTGTGTCCTCATCCTGGAGATGTCTCACTTGCTGTCCCTGTGACACCCATACAAGGAATGTGGGGAATGAGTGTCACCAGGGCAGGAAGTGTGATCACCTGTGTCCCCATGGAGGAGATTTTCCCCACTTCCTGTCCCTGTGACACCCATACAAGGAATGTGGAGAGTGAGTGTGACCGGGACAGGAAGTGTGATCACCTGTGTCCCCATGGTGGAGATTTTCTCCACTTCCTGTCCCTGTGACACCCATACAAGGAATGTGGAGAGTGAGTGTGACCGGGACAGGAAGTGTGATCACCTGTGTCCCCATAGTGGAGATTTTCCCCACTTCCTGTCCCTGTGACACCCATACAAGGAATGTGGAGAGTGAGTGTGACCGGGACAGGAAGTGTGATCACCTGTGTCCCCGTTGGAGAGATTCACCATCACACCCTCCAATAAGAACACAGGTGGCAGTAAAAGCCTCGCAACCCTTCCCCGCTCCGCCCCAAACAATGTAAAGTTCTGAGAGAAGAAAGAAATGGCACATTGTATGGAAAAGATTTCACATCACATTTATATTCAATATTCTGGCAGTGTGAACATCGGTGCGCTCCCGGGGTTGCAGCTGGCCCCTCCCCCTTCCCTGAGCTGGAAGCCGTCCAATCCAGAAAGGCCGCCGTCACAGAGACCGCCCCTTATCAGCAGGCCAATCAGAGGGGACAGTCATGTGACCGGCAGGCCAATCAGAGAACAGTCATGTGACCGGCAGGCCAATCAGAGAGAACAGTCATGTGACCGGCAGGCCAATCAGAGAGAACAGTCATGTGACCGGCAGGCCAATCAGAGAGAACAGTCATGTGACCGGCAGGCCAATCAGAGAGAACAGTCATGTGACCGGCAGGCCATTCAGAGAGAACAGTCATGTGACCGGCAGGCCATTCAGAGAACAGTCATGTGACCGGCAGGCCAATCAGAGAACAGTCATGTGACCGGCAGGCCAATCGGAGAACAGTCATGTGACCAGCAGGCCATTCAGAGAACAGTCATGTGACTGGCAGGCCAATCAGAGAACAGTCATGTGACTGGCAGGCCAATCAGAGAACAGTTATGTGACCGGCAGGCCAATCGGAGAGAACAGTCATGTGACCGGCAGGCCAATCAATCAGAGGAGAACAGTCATGTGACCGGCAGGCCAATCAGAGAACAGTCATGTGACCAGCGCACAGCACCCTATGGGGGGGGGGGAAGGTGTATTCATAGGCTGCACAGCAGATACAACTGTGCCCATCCCCCTCCGGAAGATGAAAATACGGGACCCTCCGGGAAGAAGAATACGGCAGATGGTGGGCTTTGTGTCGTTGAGGTCGGTTTGTGTAAATAAAGCTTATTGTCATCCTTGCAGATTGCATAAAGATTTCCGTGTGCGCCCTCACTGGGGGGGGAGGCGGTCCCAGGATGAACACGCCCCCAAGGTGGAGGTAGAGAGATGGTCACCATTGGTGGTGATGGTCCTTGGGCACCCGAAGTGAGAAGACCACCATGCGCCCCTCCTCCATGAACTACCTCAGCATCTTAGTTGGGTGGTCCTGACTTTTTGGCACCCCTTGGCCCCGTCTCGATCCGGTTCCTGGACCCTGAGACCCCCCTCACAGGAAGGAGATGGAGGACCCCGCATGGAGCCTCTGGTGGACCACCAGGTTGTGGTGGGTACTAAAGCTGCTGCCGCAGTCGGGGCAGGGGAAGGGCTTCTCGCCGGTGTGGACCCTCAGGTGGGCGGAGAAGTGGCCCCGGTGGATGAAGGACTTGTGGCAGTGGGGGCAGGAGAAGCGGCTCTCCTCGGCGTGGCTCCTCTGGTGGGCCATGAAGTGTCCATGGTGGATGAAGGATTTCCCGCACAGGGGGCAGGAGAACTTCTCCTCCTCGGCGTGGAGCCGCTGGTGGGCCAGGAAGTGGCCCCGGTGCATGAAGCTCTTGTGGCACAGCGGGCAGGTGAAGGGGTTCTCCATCTGGTGGCTCCTCAGGTGCTTGTTGAGGCTGCTCTTGATCCGGAAGGACTTGGCGCATTGGAAGCAGTGGAAGGGCCGCTCCCCGGAGTGGATCTTCTGGTGGGACAGGAAGTAGGACCTCTGTGAGAAGCATCTGCCGCACTCCGAGCAGCAGAAGGGCTTCTCGCCCGGGTACTGGGAGGACAGGAAGTGGGTCCTGTGGGAGAAGGCCTTGCCGCTGTCGCTGCAGAGGTAGGACATGGGGAACACTGAACCCTGGAGGGGGCGGCCATCTTCCCGCCGGGCCGATTCCAGGTCAGAGCGGTGAGGCGGGCCCTCCATGTTCAGGAAGTCTCCTTCTTCTCGGGGTTCCTCTTTAATATGGACAGACCTGTACTGAGTGTAGGCCACCGGGGTGAAGAGTTCTGAGAAGTTACTGTTGTCACAGGGCCAGTGCTCCTCTTTAATCTGGATGGAGGGGTGCAGAGGGTGGTGCACTGCCCACCCCAGAGCCCCCCCAACGTACAGGAAGGGTTCCCTCTTGATGTTCATCATGGTGTGATCTACGGGGGTGTCTCTGGGATCTCTCTCCTCACAGGAGCGGGGTTCTACTTTAGCTTTAGGAGGTGAATGCTGCTGCCCTGCCGTGTGGTTCCTGGTGGGATTTGGCCCCTCCCCCTCCTGGGTGGAGGCGGGTCTTCTCTCAGCTGCCCCTGTCAGCGATCCCTCCTTGTACGCCGTCAGCTTCTCGATGACCTTCTCTAGACAACTGCTCATCTTTGTCCCCGCTGATGTCATTTCCGGCGGAGTCCCTCCTGGGCGGAGCAACGGCGTCTCCTTCCTGAGGTGGAGTGCTTTTTGTTTATGGGAGGAGCAGCAGAGTCTCTCTCTTTATCCTGGGCGGAGTCTCTCTTATGCTGTGGCATCTGTCTCCCTCCTGGGCGGAGTCTCTAATCTGGAGAGGTGGAGTCTCTCTTCCTCATGGGCGGAGTGTCTATTCTACTGAGGTGGAGTCTCTATTCTACTGGGGTGGAGTCTCTAATCTACAGAGGTGGAGACTATATTCTACAGAGGTGGAGTCTCTCTTCCTCGTGGGCGGAGTCTCTATTCTACTGAGGTGGAGTCTCTCTTCCTTATGGGCGGAGCCTATATTCTACAGAGGTGGAGTCTCTCTTCCTTATGGGCGCAGCCTCTATTATACAGAGGTGGAGTCTCTCTTCCTCATAGGCGGAGTCTCTATTCTACAGAGGTGGAGTCTCTCTTCCTCATAGGCGGAGTCTCTATTCTACAGAGATGGAGTCTCTCTTCCTCATGGGCGGAGTGTCTATTCTACTGAGATGGAGTCTCTCTTCCTTGTGGGCGGAGTCTCTATTCTACTGGGGTAGAGTCTCTATTCTACTGGGGTGGAGTCTCTAATCTACAGAGGTGGAGTCTATATTCTACAGAGGTGGAGTCTCTCTTCCTCATGGGCAGAGCCTCTATTCTACAGAGGTGGAGTCTCTCTTCCTCATAGGCGGAGTCTCTATTCTACAGAGGTGGAGTCTCTCTTCCTCATGGGCGGAGTCTCTATTCTAGAGAGGTGGAGTCTCTCGCCCTCTTCTGTATACTGGGCACAGTCTCGCCCCTTCATGGGTGAAGTCTCTCTGCCTTATACATAAGTGGAGTTGTTGAGCAGTACTGTCTCTCTCTCTCTGTATTCTGGGTGGGGACTTTATTCCTCAAGGGTGGGGACTGTCTCCCTTATAGATGGAGCTCATGAGTTTCTATCTCTCCAGGGTGGGGCAGTGGGGACTCTTTCTGTATCCTGGGTGGAGTCTTTATTCCTGAAGAGTGGGGACTGTCTTCCTCATGGGTGGAGCAGTTGAGTTTCTCTCTCTCCAGGGTGGAGCAGTGGTGTTTCTCTCTCTGTATCCTGGGTGGAGTCTTTATTCCTCAAGGGTGGAGTCTCTCTCCCTCATGGGTGGAGCTGATGATTTCCTCTCACATTTCCGGGGTATCTAGAAGGAAGGAAAGCAGAAAGTAATTTCCTGTGTGGAGGGTGGAGTCCTGTGTATGTAGGGTGTGGCCTGCCTTGGAGCACCGCCCCTGAGCTCCTGTGTCTATTCTCAGTCAGTGTAGAGGGCGGAGTGGGAAAAGTTGGGCGGGGCAGGGACACAAATATACCTACACTGGGCGTCATTTTACCTGGAAGGTGAGTACTGTGGCCCCCCGGTGGCCACTGGCAGAGCTACATGGGGGGGATATGAATTTGTATTGTAAAGATCTTTGACCTGTGATTGGAGGAGGGGGGTGATGGCTGTGATTGGAGGAGGGGGGTGATTGGAGAAGGGGGGTGATGGCTGTGATTGGAGGAGGGGGGTGATGGCTGTGATTGGAGGAGGGGGGTGATTGGAGAAGGGGGGTGATGGCTGTGATTGGAGGAGGGGGGTGATGGCTGTGATTGGAGGAGGGGGTGATGGCTGTGATTGGAGGAGGGGGGTGATGGCTGTGATTGGAGGAGGGGGGTGATGGCTGTGATTGGAGGAGGGGGGTGATGGCTGTGATTGGAGAAGGGGGGTGATGGCTGTGATTGGAGGAGGGGGGTGATGGCTGTGATTGGAGAAGGGGGGTGATGGCTGTGATTGGAGGAGGGGGGTGATGGCTGTGATTGGAGGAGGGGGGTGATGGCTGTGATTGGAGGAGGGGGGTGATGGCTGTGATTGGAGGAGGGGGGTGATGGCTGTGATTGGAGAAGGGGGGTGATTGCTGTGATTGGAGGAGGGGGGTGATGGCTGTGATTGGAGAAGGGGGGTGATGGCTGTGATTGGAGAAGGGGGGTGATGGCTGTGATTGGAGGGGGGTGATTGTGATTGGAGGAGGGGGGTGATGGCTGTGATTGGAGGGGGGTGATGGCTGTGATTGGAGGAGGGGGCTGATTGCTGTGATTGGAGGAGGGGGCTGATTGCTGTGATTGGAGGAGGGGAATGATTGTATATATTGGGGGGAGGGGATTATTGTATATATTGGGGGGGAGGGGATGATTGTATATATTGGGGGAGGGGATGATTGTATATAT